>NC_134873.1:44085985-44411610 GCF_049852395.1 Peromyscus maniculatus bairdii | reverse complement strand
TTTAGACCAGACAGTTAGGACGAAGCACTGTGGCCAGCTTATCCCCATCCAGGCTTTTCTATTCTCACACTTTCTATTCCAGAGGGAGGATTCCCTCGAAGAGGACAGTGGGGTCACTTTGGTGCCTGTCCAATGGCATCAGGCCATCGATGGGAAGGTCCATGGCTCTGCTCTGAATCCAAACTGATCAGACATCCAGCAACATACGACACTCCCACTCGTCTCTAGAATTAGAACCCAAGGGGCGGAGGCAAGAGGCCAACAGGACAGGCAGGTATGGGCTGCCAAGAAATGTCTAATTAGCTCTCATTCCAGGCCTAGGTCATCTGAGTGTGAAGGGAATCAACACGCAGAAGCCAAGGGACAGCTGAGAGAAAACTGGCCCACTGAGCCTGTCCCTCCCTAGTTCGAGAAGCCTGCCCACATCAGACAAGATGCAGAGTTATAGGCAGCTGCAGGCAGCCACACAGGGAGTGCCAGGACCCCACACCACATGAATTCTAAACCCTTCAAGCAGCAGGTCAGGGACCACACCATCTTCGCTCTTGTGGGGCCATGCCAAGACGGCAGCTGAAGTTACTTTATTTCTCTGGAGAAAATAATCACCACCCCCAACCCCCCCAAAAAAATACTATGGAGGTTTCACAAAGAACTGGTGTAGGGTGAGTATCTGCATCAACAGAGTTGCCAATTAGAATGTAATTCTGACCATGGATATCCATGGGTTCCAAAACATTTCGCTCATGAGCATCATCTCTGTAAATGTAATGAAGAAAGCTTATCTAGCATGTGGGAGTCCGTTTTCGGGTTCCTCGTGGCTTTACCCAGCAGGTCCGCATATAGGATGATTAGGACCACGGGCTTGAGTGCAGGTGTCTGAGATGGTCTGCACTTGGCTGTGCTGGAGAAGGAGGTCTTTTCTTCACCCCTTGGCATCTCTATAAATACCCTGGGGCAGAGACAGTCGGGGCCTGTTGGAATAGGTTCCAGGCCCTCTTGAAGCTATCCTTTATTTTCTATCTGTTTATCTCTACAATATTCTCCACAATAAATCCTTCTATCTAATATTTCCTGCTCCTCAACTCAAGAAAACTCTGGGGAACTGTGGGGTTGATGGGTAAACGCCCCACACTAGCGCGGTCAGACTCTGACTCCAAATTGGTCGGACAGGGCTTCAAACGGTCCTCAAGAAAGTTCTAGAATACTTGTAGAAGAAGACCAAAGAATGTAACAAGATGGGAAGGGGGAAAATGAAAAATAAACACAGGTTACACCTGCACCACATTTACAGATGAGCGAGCCGCCAGACATCGTAATGAGGTCTGGCCTCATTCCAGAATAATCAGCAATTAACTGTGCTCGCAACTCCAAACACCAGGAAAAGACAGATCCCAGCATGAAAAATAATGAGAGTATCAAGAGTGAAAATAAGGCAGACAGAGCCACGGAAGTCAGGCAGAGGCTGTGAGCAGGGAAAGAGTCTCTGAGGAGTGTGAATGGACCTGGGACTCACTGGCTCATGGAGAACAGAAAGAACCATGGCAGCTGCCTACTAGCCCTGGATCTAGACATAGGCCGTCACTCATAGTCCTGGGACACGCAGGTCGCCCAGTCTCATGAGCACACTTACCCTCACAGTGTCCCCGCCGCGTCATCCGGTACCCACTGTCACAATATTCACAGCGAAAGGCCCCGAGAGTGTTGATGCAACGGCCCTCCCTACACATGTCGGGCCTCAGACATTCATCCACGTCTGTGTGGAACGCAAAATATGGTCCAGGCTTGTTAACTTATTTTTACGTATGCTTTTTTCTTTAGTTTATACTTAGCATACCAAGGAGTAGATTTCTCCGATGGCCTTTACAAAGACTCTAAGTTTTTGTTTTGATTTCTCACCCTCCAACCTGCTCCCCCCCCCCCCATATTCCTGCTGCTTCCCTGACCCAATGTCCCCCTTTCTGCCTCGATGTCACACATTTTGCATACGCCCCCCAATAACCCCTTCTTTTTAAGCTTCCATTTCCTCCTTCTCATGTGTCCCTTTCTGGTTTCCTGGCCTCTAGCCACACTCATGGCATACAAACACACACACATACATATATACATACATCACATACATACATACACATACATACATACATACATACATACATACAAAGCTAGAAGTTGTATATAAGAGGGAACATACAGTGTTTAGTTTTGTGAGTCTAGGTTAACTCATTTAATATTTTCCAGAAAATTTAATAATTTCATTTTTCTTTAGAGATGGAAAAAACCCTTCCATGTATATATATATATATATATGTGTGTGTGTGTGTGTGTGTGTACATACATATATATATGAGATACACACATATATGTGGTATACATATATGTCACATTTTCATTATCCACTCATCTATTTATAGCTATCTAGGCTGTTCCATTTCCTGGGTACTGTAAATAACACAGTAATAGCTAAGTGCAGGAAATAGAGTCTTTGGGGGTATATGTCAAGAAATGGTAGAGCTGGGGTTGGGGATTTAGCTCAGTGGTAATAGCAAGCACAAGGCCCTGGGTTCGATCCTCAGCTCAAAAAAAAAAAAAAAAAAGAAATGGTAGAGCTGGATCATATGGTCTTCTGTTTGTAGGTGTTTTTGCTTTGTTTTGAGAAATCGCCACACTGATTTCCAAACTGACTGCCCCAGTTACATTTGGCAAAGGTACCACTTTCAACCTCTCCCAGCTTTACTTCAGCATGAGAATGAAATATCTGGTTTGTACTATGATCTCTTTGATGCATTCAGCACGCTCTCAAGTTGCACTGTTTTGATTCATGTGGTGGTGGTGGTGGGGAACCCCAAAACAACCTCTTTTCATCTCACTTCTTTGATACTCTTCCTCCCAGAGTGCTGTCCCCCCAGTACCAAGCAGATTGCTTGTAGCAGATGTTTAATAAAAGAACGCTGGAGTATTTGTGTAAGCACTGACCTGGCTCACCTCCCCCTCCTTCCCGATCCAACATCAGGAAGAACACCGTCCTTACCTATGCAGTTGGTACCCTCCTCACTGGCCATAAACCCTGCTGGGCAAATACACAGGAAACTTCCCTCCGTGTTCTCACAGCGACCCTGGGAGCAGAGGTGCTGGACCTGAGCACACTCATCGATGTCTGTTAACAAGAAAACAATGGGTGAGATTCGGGCTGTGGAGCTGTGTTGCAAAGACTCCATTTCCCTGTTCTGTAAAGCACCAAACAGCTATTCTCTTGCGATCAGAGAGATCTTTATAAGCAAGAAGAACAGCAAAGTGAATACTGTAATGTAATACTCTAGGAAATGTGTAAGTTTCGAGGAGTAAAACTTAAAACAAATAATATAAAAACCATAAAACATTATACCAGCATTTCAAAGGTGTAGATTCCAGCTCAGTAGAGAGGGCTGTTCTGGCAAGCAGGGTCACCCAAGCACTGGCATTGACCTTCAACAGGACAGTCAGGGACAATCCTACCTGCCATGCACTCAGGGCAGTGCTGGGTCATGATCATCTCTATTACCTTTTTTACTTAGGTTCTAAAGATGACACATAACATCTGTCTGTCTACCCATGACAGCTGCATGAGAAAGCAAACAGCTGTGAAAGTGTCTCTTTTACCTACCCACGTGAAATGTACACAGTAAAGAAGTGCTGGGTGGGTGTTCTTGCTGCTTTATTTATTTTGTCCATGTCTTAAAACATAGTAAATTTTCTTTTAAAAAGAATTAAATTTAGAATTAGGATAATTATTTACTAAATTCTGTAACACCTCCCTCCAGAGTTCCTGAAACATAAAGGTCCCTCACTTAGAAATTCATTCTTCGTGCTAGCATGTAGAGATTTTGAATTTAGAAATCCCTATCAAAAATCAGATTTTATATGTATTTGTGGATGCATTACTGCAGCATGCATCAGTGCTGATTTGTTTGGGCTAAATGCACAATTGCTGGTAGCTATTGCTGGAATTCATATTTTATTTACTTTTGTATATCAGCCCACCTTTAAGGGACAAGGCATTAAACACGGAAGAAAAGGAATCCTGCCATTTGGGCAGACTACTCCTTAGCTCCCTTAAAAAAAATAAACTAAGCAATAATGTTTTCCCAAGATGATTAAACTTAAGGAACATTCTACTTCTGTTTCCCATTCGGTAGTCTATTTGCCACGCATGCCTCTTACCCACACACTTCCTCTGCTGCTCACTGAACCTGTAGCCATCATAGCAGATGCAAGTGTACCTCACTGGCAGGTTGATGCAGTGTCCTGCCCCACAGATGTCTGGGTTCACAGTACATTCATTGATCTCTTTAAAGGAAACAAAACAATGTGAAAAACACCGCAGTTATAGGCATTTCATTGTACCCATGCAGCAAGGCTTTGTGTTTCACAAGCAGCTGAGTGAACCATTGCAGGCACAGACCTGGAAGACCCCGGTGGGCTATGACTCTGTCAATCCATGCAGCTACATGGTGACTGATCAGCTAGTTCCACCTAAGCTCATGGCTCGTTCCCAGTGACTCAAGTTCAGAGATGAACTCAAGCAGAAACTCAGAAGGGCGTAAGAAAATCAGTCCTTCACAAAGCAACTTCCTGCATGGCCTATCAAAGAGTTCCTCTCAATTCTATGTCTTCTTATGGGAGGGAATTTAAATCATCACATGGTCTCTCCTAATGAGAAATGAATGAGAACTTTCTATAGCAGTCCAAGTGTGAGTTCTCCAGAAATGGCCAAGCTGCTGCAAAATTTCACCTCTACTATCCAGACATATTCCTAAAACTTCCACATGTACCTTACAGTTTTAAGGTGATCACACTTTGCATTAGCAAAGTAGAACCATCCTCCAGATCTGTTCCATCCCTCCCTTGCTTTCCTACTGATACCTGTGTGACACTTTCTGCTTCTAGCAAACTATACAATCAACACTGCTAAAGACTCACAACTCTCTCTCTCTCAAACTCACAGACACATGCACACACAACCACACAGACACACATGCACGCACAGGCACACATCTCACACACATAGACACGTACATCATACATCACACACACACACACACAGACACATACACATGCACGCATACGCACACACACCACACACACAGATATATACACCACACAGACACAAGCACCACACACACACACACATACATCACACACACATACAGACACATACACATGCATGCATACACGCATACACACACACCACACACAGACATATACACCACACAGACACATACAACATTCACACACACACACACACAACACAACACACAACACACCATCACACCTTGGTGGAGATTTCTGGGAATGTATAAAAATGAACCTAATTACGCAAAGGGCACAGTATACAAAAACACCTTTCTGAGATGAATGTCCTATCTAAGACATTCTGTCTCCAGTGAGCCTTGCTGGAAGATAAGAGAGTGGTAAGTACAGTCAATGGCTCTGATGTCTTGCAGACAGGAAAAGGTACAAATTTTGCTGTCATTTACAGTCCTGCAGCATGGGGCAAGTTACTTAGCCGTTTCTAGGCCATGCTTTTTAACAAGTGCAAAATGGAAATAATCAGAGTTCCAGTTTCAGAGTTTGGACCTGAAAAGAGAAGAGCTAAATAACGCGTCTAACTTAATGTGCCACTCGAAGTCAGCCACCATTTTATCACTGTTGCTCACGATGAAGTTATACAAGAACCTAACGAGGATGGGGCTGGAGAGGTGGCTCTGCAGATAAGAACACTGACTGCTCTCCCAGGGGAACTAGATTGAATTCTCAGCACCTACACGGTCTGCCACACCCAGTCCTAGGAGATCTGACACCCTCTTCTGGCCTCCACAGGCACCAGGCACTCAGACATACTTCACACATGTACACCGTGTGAAGATATATTGCTGTGACTGGTGTAATACAAAGCTGAAGGGCCAATAGCTAGGCAGGAGGTATAGGCGGGATTTCCGGGGAAAGAAAGGAAGAGGAGGAGGAATCTAGGTGCACAGGAGATGCCAAGAGAGATGGAGAAAAAACAGAAGGTGCAAGAGGTAACAATATGTAATAGAGCATAGGTTAATATAAGTGGGTTAATTTAAGTTGTAAGAGCTAGTTAGGAACAAGCCTAAGCTATAGGCCAAGTTTCATAATTAATAAGAAATCTTTGTGTCACTCTTTGGGAGCTGACTGGTGGGACAGAGAAAGACCTACTACTAACACCCATACATATAAGATCAAATAAATACAATATCATTTCTATGTGCTACAAAACTCTGAAGGTAAAAGGTGAAAACACTTTCACTGTGTTACACTCACAGAATTTCAGGTAACAATTCTCCCGTGCAAATTTCAGAGCAGAAAAAAACCAGAAGAAATATAGTTATCACTGATCCATTATAGGTAGATGCCTAATTTGGAAATGATTGGCATTTAGAGCTCTTGGTTTGTGAATTTCTGATATTCCTATACACATTATTTTTTCTGGCCATTTTTCTTAAAACAGGGAAGGCCAAATTTGCAAAAGTAAAATGAATTCATCATCATCAACATACTAGGGCAATGATCCAGAGCAAACTAAAAGGCTATAAAACTAGAGTTTAGTGCAAAAGGTTTGACCACTGCAGTACCCCCTTGTGCATCCCAGTGTCTTGATTTGCAGATATTTATTTGTTATTTTTAAGGCATAACTATAGGTTGGAATTTTTACACACATGAATAAAAGTTTCCAAAAACATATGATGCTGGGACAGAACTCAATACGTTCCGGCACCACAGTTCATCAGTGTATTCCAACTATTTCTCTTATGCTTGTCCTGTTATGTCCTGTTAACTATCTGCATGAAAAATGATTTACAATGCTAACTCTTTTATCGTGGGAAATGAATTGGGTAACAATGGCCTCTCCTTTCAATCCTGCACGTTACGTTAGAGCCGAGGGTCGAAGTTACACAGGTGAAGAACATTTGGGGAATTTGAGTTGACTTATCTTCTGCATTAGTCCTGTTTGGTGAGGCACTAAACATGTATGGAACTGCCATGTTGACACCACTAGAGAATATTAGGAGATGCATCAAGGAAGAAGGGAAAGAGTGAGGGATAGACGGAGGGACGGAGAGAGGGAGGGATGTAGGGAAAAAGGGACAGAAGGAAGGAGGGAGGGAGGGAGGGAGGGAGGGAGGGAGGGAGGGAGGGAGGGAGGGAGGGAGGGAGGGAGGAAGGAAGGAAGAAAGGAAGGAAGGACGGGCCATTCCTACAACACACTTGATTTCTTCATTGGTCATCTTGCTTTTACACAATGATTAGTTATTATAACTTCCAATGTTTTGTCCTCAAAGATTGCTTTCATTCACTTGCTTAACAAGATCCCACCTTCCTGGACAGAAAGCCTCCCTCAATCACCTTGGAGATAGCCTACCTGCTTTCTACTAGCAACCACCAAAAAGATAGTCAGATTCAGTGTTTTTCTGAAAGTTAGTATAAATCGGCTAGGATTGGCATCCCACTTCTGGAACTCCAGCACTTGGGAGATGGTAATGGGAGAGCTGAAGGTTCAAGGTCAGCCTGAGCTACATGTTGAGACCCTACCTCAAAAGGCTAAACACTGGGGATTTTAGCTCAGTACTTGCCTAGTATAAGCAAGGCCCTCGGTTTGGGTTTGAGTTTGATTTCCCATGCATATATGAGAGTACACCTGTGTGTGTGTGTGTGTGTGTGTGTGTGTGTGTGTGTGTGTGTGTGTGTGTGTGTGTGTAACGTTTTTTTGTGGGTTTTTTTTTGTTTTTTTGTTTTTTTTGGTTTTTCAAGACAGGGTTTCTCTGTGTAGCTTTGTGCCTTTCCTGGAGCTCACTTGGTAGCCCAGGCTGGCCTCGAACTCACAGAGATCCGCCTGCCTCTGCCTCCCAAGTGCTGGGATTAAAGGCGTGCGCCACCACCGCCCAGTGTTTTTAACCTTTTAAAGTATGTCTTCCTCACATTTCCCTCATTCCACATTAAGGTTTTCACACTAAAGAATACATACAGCACACAGAAAGGTGAGTCCTGAGGATACTGCCTTAATAGGAAAAGATCTCTGATTTTTCTGGGTTTAGTGGCAAAGACAAGATGCTTTCCATTTGCCTAAGAGTCGCTCACCTGCAGGCAAGTAAACTCATTCCTACAGGATGGGCCAGTTTATGAAGAGACACACATTCCTTTTAGAAACTGTCTATAGGAGCTGTGACAAAGCACGGAGGCCAGGCCTCCCAGGCAGGGCTCACTCCTATCCTCAAGGGCTCCCTGGTAAAAATGAATATTTTTTTGTTCCAGAGATTGTTTGGTGTCCCAGAGAGCTGGTCAAGTGAGTGCCCTTGAAAAATGCTTACACATGTGCCACTTGGGTCACAAGACAGTTCTGCCCCTGATCCAATTCCAACTTCACCAGGTCAAGAATCTTATTCTATTCCTTTTTTCTAAAATCCACCGAGGACTTGGGGAAAAAAAGGAACGATGAGCAAAAGCCAGTGGAAAACCAAATGCTCTGTGTCTCTCACCAATAAAGTCCATGATAGATTCAACACCTCAGTGTGTTTATTTTCAAAATGAGGAGCTTTGGGCCAGTCGTGAAAACCAGCGAGCTGATCCTGAGGTCATTTCTTCACCATCTGATTAGTCAAAGGGAGGACTGAACAAAAGCAATGCCCAGATAAAGGAGCTGGAATAGCCCAAGGTGACAGACAGCTCTGTCCTAAAATAACCAGTTCATTTCTCATTGGCATGTTTTTTTGCGACTCACAACAGCAGGAATATGCTTTGGGGACAAACATTTCTGAAGGGGTCAACTCTGAGTCCTGGAAAAATCAGACTCGCAAATAGTTTTTAAACCATTCTGGCCATGGTCACTCTGGAGGTTTCCATAAGGCAGTTGTGGGGGAGGAAGAGCAATTCCTGGCTGCTCTGCAAGGGCCATGGAGACAGTACAGGAAGAGCCGGAGCAAGGCATCAAGTATTAACTCATGGAAAGGTTTATTAAAATGCCCTGGCTTCCCAAGTACCCCAGGAGGAGCAGACATTGTCCCACAACAATTGAAACAGATGTTTCCACTTTGTAAATATTTGCTAGAGAAATAAAGGTTTGATTTTTTCCAACCTATCCCTCAGCTATTATGACACTGTGCAAAATCGGGAATTTATATGCTGAAATGCATGATTGATTTGGAAACGGTAGGTCAATAACGTTGCAAGCCACCAAGTCAGCTGTTCAGAGTGGAAACTAATGCTTCCCACAAATAGTCTGCTCCTTGTATAATTACTCCATGTTCAAGGGTGTGTGGCTAGATCCAAAAAGGCTCCTTTCCAATCTCGCAATCACGGAGATATCATCACGGAGCAACACGGAATGGATTGTGTTTATTATAGGATCTTAGATTAGTCCATGCCTTCCTCCAGCTATGGGAGAAAATAGCAGTAAGACATGGCATTGATTGTGTCTATTCTTCAAAGGAGAAAAACTACACAGCGTTCCTGTGATAAATGATGTGAGGCTTCCTTAATTCTATGTCTTTGGTCATCACATTAACTGCCAGCAATGTTTACATTTGGGTTGGAGATGGAATTTGGCATGAAATAGTATTCTCATACTATTGTACCTCATGTTTACGTAACAGCTCTGAAAGTTGCAAATACATCCATTAGGAGCCTCTCCATTTATAATTGTCTCCCAAAGGGTGGATTCCTTCCAAAAAGTTATTTCACTAGCGGAAGTGGCAACACTAATGACTGTTCCACAAAAAGGGGAAAAAAATTATCAGGGTCACTTGTTTCCTGGAAGGAAATATTTGCGCTTCAAACATGTGATAGCAGATGTTAGCCCTGAAAATCTGCCAGACTAAATTGAGCTGTCTTCTGACAACTGCGTAGAGCAGGGCTACATCCATTTTTCTTTCAATCAGCTCTGCAGTTCAAGCTGAAGCCCAGAAACTCCCACTTATTACTCCTCACATGTTTGCATTTAAGTGATGAAGCCAAGACCATGAAGGCCAGAGAGATGGCTCAGTGGTTAACTGCGCATCTTGTTCTTCCAGCGCCACCCACGTCGGGTGATTGACAGCCACCTGCTCCAGGACTCCGTTTGGACTCTGCAGACACTGCACTCACACGTGCACAGACCCCGCACCCCCACCTACACACACACACACACACACACACACACACACACACACACACACACACACACAACTGAAAATAAAACAAATCTTTATTTGAAAAAAAGACATTCACGATCATTTCTATAGTTTTGTTTAATGATGAAACCTCATTCATCTAGGTGAAATGTAATTAATTCCTGTGAAACTAATGTGAAAAGAGATTTGTCCACTGATGCCAGATACCAACTGAATTTACCTTCACATTGGGAAATGGAAATGCAATACTTATTTAGAGAAACCTGTGAATTACATTACCATGCTGTATTTTGTAACACTGAGGTAAATAATTAGGTTTTTGTTCCCCTAAGGAGTACATTACATGCTTATGTACTTCAGATGAGCAGGGTAGAGGTACACATATATGGGCTCAGAATATGGAATAATAATTTCAATCATGCTCCTTTAAAAAGTGTCATCATTTTTGTTAGATCACAGAGCCTGTATTTCTACTAATATCTCTATCTGTCAATATCTCTATCTACCATCTTATCATCTATTATCTGTATCAATCTCTCTCTCTCTCTCTCTCTCTCTCTCTCTCTCTCTCTCTCTCACACACACACACACACACACACACACACACACACACACACACACACACACACGGAGCCCATCCCTCCGCCACCCTGCAGTCTCTCTCAATGGACAGAGTCTACACGAACACTGTGAGCTTATTATTCTCACTTTCTCTCCCTCCTGGTTTGTAGCCCCAGGATTACTTTACATCCTACACAGTGCCTGCCTACATGTTCCTTGGCATGAAGGTGAGGCTAGGTCATGTAGCATGAAATTTTCCCACCATCCATGGAAACACTCGTCAGCAATTTCCCCTTTTCCTATGGTACTGAAGGCCCTTTCTCCCTTCCAGACCCCATTATGATGTTATGGGGCAATCTTCTCCTAATGGTCTCCACTTCAGAATCTCATCATGGCTGCCTACGTCTATGAGCCTATCCCTCTTTGAGGGGTAATTTCATATGAGTCCACCTTCCTGCAAACCTCTTCTGATAGAAGTTATAATGGCTTCAGTATAGAGCTCCAAATATACTTAGAATTGCTCACATTTCTATAGCACTTGACTTGGTATTAATAACAAAATCCAAGAGGAGGTGCTATATAACCCAGGGAGGGCCAAGGCTTGGGGTGCAAACTTGTCTTGATTCTAGCACTGAACTAGTTGAAAGTGGATGCTTGTGCCCAGGTCCTGCCACTTTCTCCGTCACTTAGCATTTAATTCTCTACAATGGGATGCTTGGGTTGTTTTCCCTTTTCTCTTATATAGATTATGTTGAAATCCTTTATTTATGCTTCTCGGTATCATTTTTCCTATGGATGATCTTACTACACTTCCCTGCTATCCTATTATTAAGAACATTAACGTTTTAGCTTTTTCTCATTTGTTTCCAAAGCCAATACATTGCTGGAATTTTTTTATATGTTTGTTATAAGAATTTTAAGGTATACAAAAGCATATCTAAGAGCATAAAGATTATCTATAACCCTGTTCCTCATCACTGGTAAACACGGATGCATTACTTTCGGTCTCCTTTTCCATATTTGTAGACATTTAAAAATAAAATCGGCATCATGACATTGTGCCCCATATTTTTTTTTTTTTTTTTTGGTCTTTTCGAGACAGGGTTTCTCTGTGTAGCTTTGCACCTTTTCCTGGAACTCACTTGGTAGCCAAGACTGGCCTCAAACTCACAGATATCCACCTGGCTCTGCCTCCTGAGTGCTGGGATTAAAGGCATGCACCACCACCGCCCGGCTGTGTCCCACATTTCTTAATAAGTATTATTACAGAAATATTTCATGAAAACATTAAATGTTCTTTAGAAATGCTAATGGCTCTCTAATATGCCACTGCATGTGTACCCTGATTTACATATGCACACTCATTTCCAATAAATTTGCTGTGATAACTAGCCTGGAGATGGTCAAGCTCATGCATTTGATATTACATTTTAAGCGCTGTCTACACACGGATTTTCATAGGATGCCGAACACAGCAAATTCTCCACTGACCTGTTACTTGAGTAGGAGCAATCACCTGACTGGCACTAGATGTGGAAGCTTCGGGAGCTACCTCTACAGGCACAGGGGGTGAGGTCTTTTCAATCACAACTGTGTGAAGAAGGGAGAGATAAAAAAAATTAAACCTTGTTATGTACACTGACATCCTGGGGCAAAATGGAAGTCTAACTTACTCTAAAGAAAACAGTAGCTTTGTTCAAGAACTGATAACAATCTTGAAAGCTCATGGTATTAATTCACACTTCTGGTTCGACTGTTTAGTTAAAAAAAAAAACTGAGAAAAATTCAGAATTCAAAAAATATGACCATTTGATAAATAAAAAGTTTCAATATTTGCACAGTGTATACTAGTCCTGACCACTGAAGATAACAAAAGGCTGATATTTCCTATTACACTACATATATTACTCTTCTTAGGTGAACATTGTTCTAGTGTAGGAACATTCTAGATTGTGCATTTCATTGTAGTACATGTAGGCATTTCACAATGAAATTCAATGATACATTAAACACAATCAAAGACATAGGCATACAAATTCCAATGATTTTTTTTTTCAGAATACCCTTATCAACAACACATATCAGCACAGATTACCTGGAAACTGTGGATGCAGATGAATTGTTGAAATGCCTGGGGAGAGCTGGGGTTGCCCAGGTTCAAGTCTGGTTTTCTCTTGATCCAGTGAAGGTATTTCCTGGTGGTTGTTTTTCATAGAGAGATAGAGACAGAGACATAAAATGGGAATTACTTTTATTTTCTCATGTAGTGTTATTTTTATCTAATTAATTGTATTCGCAGAAAGGCAAAAATATCATAGGATCAGATACACACCTATGTATGTGACTTTAAAAAGTGGTGCTGTTACAATGTCCAAACTCTTATTTCAGCAGCTATGTTAGCTAGCTACACACATGCTCTCATCCATTTCCTTGGACTTCAGAGTCAAGCCTTGAAAGCAGTGCCCTTGGCCCAGAGTTCCACGTTTGATCTCCAACTGGGCAACCCTAACCCTAATTGGGAACTAAACATCCATGCCAGTCACAGGGGGCTCTGTGCCACATCCACATTTTGCAGATTAAGTGAATGATGGGTGTAGCAACTGAGCCATAAAGAACATCCACTAAGTCCAAGTCCATTAAGCCAGGCCGTCGCTGTGGCCTTCTTTAGCCCACCGCTAATAAGGTAACATCCGCCTGTTCTCTCTCAGCAGTGGTAGGTTGTCATAGCAATAGCAGCTGAGGCTTCCTAACTCAAGCCAAAAAGAAAAAAAAAAAATCCAACCATCATCATGGCTCAGCTTTCAGCGATAGCTCCGTAGGGGCTCATGCCGATGGGATAGTTAGTCTAGTTAAAAGGGTCTGCCCCTTTACTCACACCAGTGTGGGGCCAGAGAACTCACAACACCTTATTAAAGGCATTCATCAAGTTACTTCCTCACTGTTACCCAACATCTCTCCTCTCTGGCTTAACTTGCAGAAAACCCACTTCCTGACCTCCGTTTCACTCTTGACCTACCTCCTGGCTAAAGTTACTACCTTTTATGCTTCTATAGTAGATACCCTCACAGACGATTTCATCGAAACCCAATTTTATAAGTATGAATTCCTACAGAGTAACTTTGGATATGCTACAAATTCCACAGACTCCCATGCCTGACCCCTCCCCGGCAAAATCCACCAGCCTCCAATGCTAACTTCATCTTTGGGTCATTGCCCATCATTCACCCATCCCATCCAGATTTAGTCACATTTTAGGGCCTCCTCTTTCGTTCCACACCCCCAAACCTGTCCATGTTCAGTATCCTTTGTGGTTATCCACCTTTTCTAATCCACGGTCCTCAGCGCTGCAGTCTGGACTTGTTTCTCATGCTCGGCTCATTGTAGCATCTAACTGGCCTCTCAAGCTAGCAGACTCCCTACCTCAGTTAATCCACAACACATCCATCCGGGAAACACTGACCACTCATTATATTCCCCACATGCCCTTCTCTCTGTCTGAAGGCAGACTGACTTTTTGTTACTTGTGAGAGACAGCCTCCCTCGGTCTCTGTGACCTCTCCCCCATAGCCCACGGCAGATAGCAACAAAGAGCAGCCAGCATTAGCTTACTTTATAGGCAGGATCTCCCCATCCACCTTAGGCATGGCCCTCCTAATCAATGCCACTTCTCCACTTCACAGGCAGGGACTCAGTTCAGCAGGCACTTCCTCACTGATTACAAGTGTAGTTCAGTATTTCTAGCCCATCAAAACGGGACCATGTCCCCTTTCTAACCTGATTTTTTTGCTGCTGTCAATGAAACCTTCACTCGTAAATGTCTCACCCTTGGACTAACCTCCTTTCCTCACGTCGGTCTTTAAGATCACGAGGCCTTTGTAAAGTATCAATTCTAAACGGACCCTGATTTCATTCCCCTTCCCTTTTAAATTAAAATGTATGGTCTTAACTGTACAAAGAAAATGGTCAAATGAAGTTAAGAGCATATAAGAAAAACATTTGCGATCTCTTTCTGATTCAATCCCCCATTCCTTCTCTCTCTCTCTCTCTCTCTGTCTCTGTGTCTCTCTGTGTCTCTCTCTCTCTGTCCCTCTGTGTGTGTGTGTGTGTGTGTGTGTATGTGTGTGTATGCATGCTTTCGTACCCATGCGCTCGCACATGCATGTGCACACACACTTGTGCCTACAATGTATCTTCACCTAGGTGTGTGTGCATATAGGGGCCAGAGTTTGACATCAGGTCTCTTCCTTGCTTGCCCTCTGCCTCATCTTGGAGACAGTATCTTTTCTTTCTTCCCTATTCTCAATTACAGTTGCACTAAACCACACCATAATAAGAGAAGAACAAGGCTGAGTTATGAAGGGTTTGTTTAGGCAGCTGACTGGCATAGTTACAAGCTCAGTGAGTTTTTTCCCCCTTGGATCGTACAGAGCTAGACTCAAAATCAACAAACTTGTAAGCTACCGTACATCACCCATCATTCAAGATGCTAACTGAGCCACAGCTGTGCTAGTCAAGTCTGATCCATTGTAGTTCTTTCAGGCTCACTATACCATGATATATCTCAGTATAAGTGTTATCATCCCACAGCCATCATTTCCTTATTCTGGATTCTTTAAACACTCATATGGTAACACATGCTACATGTAACAATTGAAACACTATTTAAAACAGTTTATTTCTACATCCTTCCCCCATAGGAGTTTTAATGCCTTAATATATTCTTGGCAACTGGATGAATGATATAAAAATGAAAAACACTTAATAATTACATAATTTTCATATTATCAAATAAAGAATCAAGGCAGGAGAAGGGGCAGAGAAGATGCAATATTACATGAACAGGACAATTCAGCAAAAAAAAAAAAAAAAAAAGTTCATATTTCCCGCTATTGAGTTTTACTATTCCTAACCCCATCTCAGGCTCCTAAACCCAAAACTGATCAAATTTTCTCTAAAACTTCTAAGAAACAACATTTAGGTATTTTATTGTGACTTTCAAGGGTAAGCGCTGTTTTTAATCTAATTTGATCTAATTTGATCCAAATGCTTGTGTTAAATTTTAGTTAGATTAATTAGTGTCACACTTAATTTTATATGCATACTGAGAATACATAATTGGGTGAACACAAAAGAGCCTTTCTTCCCACAGTTAGTCTAGGCAACTAGTTGACCCTATGAACTCTGCTCATCATTTTCTTCTCTCCAGAATTCAGGCAAGAGATGGTGTTCCCCACCCAACCCCAGCAAACTATTAGCCATCACTTTTTGAGCACTGAGAATGGCAACATCCATTTAGAAAATCCTGTCATACAATTTCTTGTATTAATGAATTGTGTTTCCTTACAGAAAATGATCTATAATATGAACATCCTAAAATTAAAAAAAAAGTCATATACATAACCTTAAAAAGTGTCTTGAAGTAAAAAAGAAAGACTTAAAAACAGTGAATGAATTACCTTCTCAGGAGATGCTGTTACCACTAAAACCAGAAAAGAGAGATGGGAATTAGCAAGCACAATCCACTCATCATATTTCAATTTTTGAAAACATTAGAAAGCCATATCTCCCCCAAACAATTACGAAGCAAATTAAGTCAAATGTGGAATTCCTGTCATCTGCCAATTGCGAGAATTTTACACATGAGTGCAAAGAACTTTCTGTGCTATTTCATTGTTCTACTATCAAAGTTCAGAGACCAAAGGTTCAAAGTCTTTCATTCAAAATTAAGGAAATTAACCTCAATTTTAAAGAAAACACTTTCTGAAACATTGCTTAATGCTTAATTTTTTAGTTTGGGAAACTTCCCATGTCTTAGAAAACAAACGCTTCTAGTGTTCAGAAATCCATCCGATGTCAGTGTTAAAAAAGAAATGATATTTTTTCATTGAGACATGAGAATCGGTACTTCATTTTTCATATAAACCAGTTTTTCATGAAGCCTTCTGATTATTTTCATGTAGACATGCTAACTAAATCAAACAAAAGCCAAACCCCATAAGCCAAGAGGAGACAATTATAAATTCGCATCAATATAATTAGCAACTTCAGTATTACACAATCACTCGTGTTGTTGTGGTGGGGTGATGTCTTTGTATTTTGAAATGCTTGTTTCATTAAGCAATTCTTAGCACTAGTCCTCAACTTTGCTTATTACTTGGAATTTCCTGAGTCAGTATGTCTCCTTAACCATTAGCAAAAAGCAAAAAGGTTGGATGCATTAATTCCAAGAAGCAATGAGGTTCCCAGAGAAATTAAAGCCCCTGCTCTTTCAATGGGAGGAAGCTAACCTACTTTCTACCCTATAAAACCCATTGCTAAAAAATTCTAAAGGCAGAACCACACTTATGCCCATCTCCTTCTTCTAAACAAAGGATGAATACTCTAGGTCAGGGGTTCTCAACCTTCCTAATGCGACCCTTTAATACAATTCTTGTGTTAAGGTGACCCCCCCAACCACAAAATTATTTTTGTTGCCACTTCATAACTGTCATTTTGCTACTGTTATGAATCATGATGTAAATATCTGACATGCAGGATGGTCTTCGCTGAAAGGTTTAACTGAGAAAGGGCAGCTTGACCCCCAGAGGGGTCCTGACCCACAGGTTGAGAACCACTGACCTAGGTGGACAGTGACAACACTAGGTGAGGTCTAACCTGCTCTGCCTATCCAAGGAAGAAATAGAGGGCAGAGAGTAAAAGAGCAGAAAGAGATAGGCTAGAAGGCACCAAGCTCAGAGCCCAGAAAACCCCCTACCACCAGGGAAGAAGGTTATGCCAAGCTCCCTACAGGACCCACAAGTGGGCACCCCAAATCCTTACCTAAGTATCAATGGCAAAAACCAACAAGAAGCTTTTTTTTTTTTTTAGAGGAAATACATACAGACTTACAGACCTAAAACTGTTCAGTTTTCCAGGAGTGAGGGCTTTTCTGTGGTAATCAAAATAGTCAGAAAACTAGAAATACTGCTCTATCCACCAAGGAGAGAAGAAAATCTCTCTGTCAAAACTAGAGCCCTTTAGACTCTCTGCCCTTGGCCATGGGTCCCATTATACACTTTTTTTTTTTTTTTTTTTTTTACGACATATAGCAAGTCGTGTCTGTCTTGGATTTCTCAGAAAGTAAATGAAAGGACCTTACATTGACAAAACTAAACATCCTACGACACCCAGTCCAGCTTCCTCATCTATTCAAGAATTACACAGTAGAAAATGTCAGCAACATTAAGGTTGAGAGCCATGGTCCAGAAGGGTCAAAATAGACAAAGAAGTACAGATACAGAGATGGGCAGCTAGGACCCACATCCAGCAGGTAAGCTTACCTTCGGGCTCCGCCACTCCTGGCCCGTGTTCCCGCGAGGAGGTCAGGGCCTCCACTGGCTCTTCCTTGGCTGGGAGAGGTGGAGGATGAGTACTTTTAGCAACAGGTTGAGTGTTCTTTGGCTTGACAAACACAGCTTCTTTACCTATATGCTGATGGACTGGCCTGCGTCTATGAACGCCAGAAACCGTATAACCCATTCCACCAGGACAGATTTCCTTAAAAGCAGCTAGATTTGGGATGGGAAAATATTCCTTTTAAAAATCTAACAGTGCAAACTTATACAGAGGAAAATATCATGATGAATATCTTTTAATAAGTCATTGCTAATATAGATACATTTCAAAACTTCAGAAACAGATGCAAAACGTAAGCAAATGGTTTAAATTCCTGATAAACTTGGCACTAATTTTATATATCGTATTTATATGCTAGTAGCCATTATGCCACTACGTTGACAAAATTATATATGTAAACTCTATTACATGAAAAGATATGTAATATACTAGCAGTCATTTTAAGTACAGGTGACAAGTGTCTCATATGTGACTATGGAATATCAACAACAGTCAGGTTCTCTCCTGTACCCCTGCTTTTGTGCTTTCATTGGTTATTAACGAAGAGCTCAAGGGACATCTAAGTTAAATGACAAGTACTATATCTAGGAAACTGGGGGTGCTGACACCCTTCTGAATTGTTTCCAGTTGACAAACCCAAGGACTCGCCAGAATGGCGCGCTACCACTGGAATGGGGGTCCTGGTGAAGAAGGGGCGAAGAGGGGCGTGGTTTTAAAACGGTCCTTCAGGTAGTGAGAAGAAATCCACGAAGTGGAGAGGCTACAGACAGTAGCCACCGCAGGAAGGAAATGCCAGCGCAAGCTGTTGCTCTCTATATGAGCAGGACAGGGATGAAAACTAGCAAAAGCCTGGTCAGTTTCACGACCCAGAGGACAACGGGACATTTTGTACCATGTAACTATCACACTCGCCAGGAAAAAAAAAATCTGTATTGTGTCTTTTTTTTTTTTGGCCCTCTCCAAGTGGACTGGGTATGGTGTGTGGTTTGCAAACCTCCAACCTCCAGCAGCAATCTCTAAGAGTGGGTGGAGGGGAAAAAAAGACAATGGTGGTTGTTGGTGGTGCCTGACAGAGGCAAACTCCACATACAGCCTGGGCTGTGGGTGTTGGAAGCAAATGACCAAAGGCAAACAAGGGGGCTTATGGTCCAGTCTTTATTTCCACTTTTAAAAATCGGAAGTAAAATAAGTCATTTCCCACTTTCAGTGAACAAGAAATTGTACTGAATAGACAGGGCCCAAAATGATTCCTTAAGGAAGAGGAAACTTTACAGTATTTCTTTAAAGCGTGCTGAAATATTGGGTTTTCTAGGGAACCTACTCGGACAGAGAATTCTTTAAAAAGGGATAGTTCCAGAACAAAGCATGGTTTCCTACCTAAGCACATATTTAATTAAAAATCATCAAAGGAGCAAAACTTACTTAAGAATGAAAACTGTATCATTGATATCATTTTTGAACGTAGTTACTGTACTTTGGGAAGTAGCCCTGATGAACAATCCCCAGCTGGGTTATACTTTGTGTACGGATTAAAACGCTGTCAAGATTGAACTTCAAGAGAAATGGGTTTATGAATAGCAAAGCTTTTTTAGTAATAAGTGTGTTAGACGGCACAGCAGGGCTCTAGAGCCTATGGGAAGAGTCTAAAAGCCATCCACTCTATTAATTCACCAACAGCAACAATATCACTTTTGCTTTCATTGTTCCTTTTGATCCTAACCACTATGAAAGGCGAACCACTATGAAAGGTGAACCACTATGAATATTGAAGTTCACATCTAAATTCTGTCTACTGTTGTGTAATTTGCTACTTTCAGACATTACATGGCCCTAGAGATATAATGCCCTCCCCTACCTGGGAAGTTTCTCAAGAGTAAACAACTAGTGTTGGGTTTCGAAGCTATACCAAGCCAGTGAAAAAGAGACCACGCCTTCCTTGCCCGTAAGATGCCCAGCGCTTGCAGATCATGGCTCTCTCTCTCTTCCATTGAACTCCTTTTGACTCTGCTTGAGAGTTTATTGATTTTAAAAGTAAGGTATCTAGAGAAATTTACCCTCTCAGAGCCCTGGGTAATTATGAACCCAACTGAGGAGTAAAGACTCAACTTATTGACACTTGACCCCCTTCAAAGTTCATGGTGGCTTTGGCAAGATCTCCTTTAGAGTTATCTTCGTAGCATAAATACAAAACTGAATACAATTCTTTGTATTTCTTTGTATTTCAGTAGCCAAGTAAATAAGTCAATGTCCACAAGGCCGTTATTGTGGAACGATGGGCGGTGGACCATTAGGAACGCACATGGCCCTGTACAGCTTTCTGGTTTTTATACTTAACTATCAGTCTTCGAGTTCTGGAAGCTGAGAATAAAATGAAAGGGTTTATCTTCTTGGCTTAACAATCAAAAGGAAGTCTACTGTTGCCCAGAAATAATGGGGAATTCCTTTGTGCATTTTTTTTTCCTGAGTGGAGCTTCTTCAACTATGTTTTCTTCAGTAATGATACAAACACATTATACCGTTAAAAACAAAACTGGGAAACCAAAAAATGACCCAAGCTGCTGAAGTCATTTTGTTCCCGTGGCTGGGAACACTTATGTGTGTCGCTGGCCATGGCTTACCTGTACCTGGGAGCGGACATTTCTCACAGTGTGGTCCCCAGGCCTTGCCCACACTACAACAGCAGATCTGCTTGGTGAGGTGAACAGAGAGAGGGTGCATACACTGCCTTCCGGGGCTGACAAGGCGGTAACAGGGCCCCTTCTCTTCTGACATCACAGGGGGATCCGCTGAAGAAAGAGACAAAGCCTAATGTCATTGAAGAAATGAGTCATCCCGACTTGAAGTTAAAATAAGATGGCCCTTAGAGCACGGTGAGAGACCATGCTTTAAGATAAACCCATCTAGGTTAGGGCGATCATTCTTTTTGGCTAAGAGTCCATTCATTAAATCATTCTGGGAATCAGAGCACCAAATGCTATAACTAGTTATTCCTGTACCTGTAACAAATATTAATATAGGAATGTGTGTATAAGTTAAGCATTTCCACAAATGCCGGCCTGTCCAACAAACCTAGTCATTTACGATTAATCACAACCATGACCCATGACCCTAGACTGCCCGCAGAGATGGTTCTAGGACAATTGGTGAATGTCTAGGCAGCATGAAAAACAGGAGTGTGGTTAGTGCCATAGACCAGCAGCTGCCCTGTTCAGATGGAGAACTGGTGGGAGCTCAGAAATAATCCTCACCTGAGGCCAAAGAATATTAATGGCAGGCAGAGAGTAGCTGCTGACCCACCGAGACACACAAAGTCCCGGTGTAGCAGAGCAGACAAGGTCTCAAGACCTCATTCTGTGCCGCAAAGACAACCAGGCTATGACCATCCAACTCCATCCTTCCCATTCTGATCTTCTACTGCACATTAGCAGTGGGTGGTTATCGCTCAAATGCCTGGTGCACAAGGCAAACTTGAGAGCATGTGTATTTCCATATCTCTTCGCTCTCATGGTATCATCCCGATCTGCCTTCCCTCTAACCCCTGGTTCAACTCATGATTCAACCCAACTTCCTGCCCTTCTCTCTTTGACGCACATTTCCACCTTTCCTACCGGACTGACTTCCCAGGTTAGATGCTCTAAAAAGAATCTGCATAATTAAGCTGTTCAGCAGAGGAAGACGTAAGGGACATGACTGGCACCAAAGTGTGGATGACCACTTGCCTGGTCCCCTAATTTTTAAGAAACTTGTTGGGATGGTTTAAATGGGAAATGTACCCTATAGTGTATGGCATTTGAACCCTGGGTCCCCAATTGGCAGTGGTGTTTGGAGAGGTTTAGGGGGTACAGATTTACTGGAGAAAGTACGTCACTGGGGGCAGGCTTTGAGATAAAACAAATTGACATTACAAGTGAACTGAGAGTTGGAGGATAGGGGTAGATGAAAAACTAGAGCACTCCTGAAGATTCCAAACCCACACATGTGCTGAGGGCATGGATCAGGGATAAAGCACTTGCGTAGCTTACACAGGGCCATGGGTTCAATCCCTCCACATGGCAGAAACATAATGAAACAAGCAAAATCACCTTCACAAAATATGCCTAATAAAGGGTGCTCTTGCTGCGGTTTCTAAAAGAAGTGGGTAGATAGAAAAGTCTGGAACTCTCCCACTCCCTCTCACACACACTTTCTGGCTTCCATGCAAATAAGCTCTGGAAGGTCAAAGGTCACAGACTAAAAGGAAAAGAAAGCTTAGCAGCAGGGTACTAGACTCCCAAAGGAGAGTAAACCCTTGGAATGATTGATGTCGCTCACATAATACACATGGGCACTTATGAGTGTGCGTGCACACATGTATATATACTCATTAGAACCCACACAGAATTCTCATGTAGCTCACAGAGGATTTTGCTCCAGAATTTCCTTCCTCAAATGACTGAGTCTTACTTATAACCCATATTCCCACAGAAGCAATGTCAAGACCAGAGCCTATTTTATACACAATGGGGCTTAACTATAAAATTAATCACATTAGTGCTGCTTCTAGGTTTGAGGGCCACGGGCAATTCAGAGCAGACCAGTTTCTTCAAATTCCCAGCATTTGTCCTGTGATGATCAATATCAATTGTTGTTGTATTTGCATGGGAAATGCCACCCACAGTGTGTTTGAATGCCTGGTGCCCAGCTGGTGATATGGTTTCGGAAGGCTATGAAACCTTTACAAGGTGGAGCCTTGGGAGCTCTCTAAAATTACATAAAGGTCGCTTGTCTTTTCAGACCATTTCCCTCTTCCTGACTCAGCCTATGGAGCTCTGTGATTTATCGGCCATGTGACTCTCTGCAAGAACTTTACTTTAGCCCTTTTCTGCCTCAGTTTCTTCACTTCTAAAACAGGAAGAACAAGCATACATATGAGATCAGGGAGATCTCATAAATACTACAGGTGACAATCCGTGCACAGGACCTACAGTATGGTCAGGCACTTATTAAGTACACAATAAAGATTATCGCCACCACGTTTTCTCATAGTTACCACTATTATCTGGGAGCAAAGAGGTAGCAGAGACCTGTCTATCCCCCAGGCCATGGTGCCATGGCCTATAAGGAAAGATAGGGTCCCTGAGCTGAGGTAGCCATAGAAGAGGTAGAAAAAATAGGAAGTACAAGATAGATGATGAAGACGTAATGACTTCCTTGAAAGCCAAATAAGACGAAAGACTTCAAGCTGACAGGCTCCACTTGGTGGCCTGAGCCAACAGTGTTAATGTGAGCACCAAATAATCAAACCAAAAACAACCCACTCAGTTGGCCAGGAAGCCTGATTTAGAGGGAAATTAGGAGAGTTAGAAGAAACTCTATTTCACTTTCTTTTTTTTTTTTTTTTTTTTTTGGATTTTTCGAGACAGGGTTTCTCTGTGTAGTTTTGCGCCTTTCCTGGGACTCACTTGGTAGCCCAGGCTGGCCTCGAACTCACAGAGATCCGCCTGCCTCTGCCTCCCGAGTGCTGGGATTAAAGGCGTGCACCACCACCGCCCGGCTCTATTTCACTTTCTAAAACACTAAAAGTAAAATCTAAGGCGGTGGTTCTCAATCTTCCTAATGCTTCAACCCTTTAATACAGTTTCTCATGTTTTGTGACCTGCCCCCCAACCTAAGCCATACAATTATTTTCATTGTTTCTTCATAACTGTAATTTTGCCACTGTTATGAATTGTAGATGTCTGTGGTTTTTGATGGTCTTAGGAGACCCCTCTGAAAGGATCATTTGACTCCCAAAGAGGTCATGACCCAAGGGTTGAGAACCATTGATCTACAACTATGCAGTTCAATACATCAAGCAAGAGGCAAATATTACTAAATAAAACTTATATAAAATTAAAAGTTCAGTTCCTCTGTTTGGACTGACGAATGTCTTCTTTAGACAGCAGGGATGCAAATATTCCTACTGCCTCTGATTGTTCTACCAGATGGCTTCTCAGCTTAATGCTCAGCACACTTTTCCTGAAATGGGCCAGATAACAAATATTTTAGGTGTTGTAAGCCCCACAGTCCCTCTTCCAACATCCTAACTCCACCATGATTACTACAAGAGCAACCTTAGACAACATGTAAATGGAGATGGCTGTGTACCAATAAAACTTTATTTACAAAACCAGACAGTGGGCAGATTCGATCCATGGACAGAAGTTTGTCAACTGCTGACTCAGAACCCTAAATCTGGATGCTCCAAATCCTAGCATTAAATCTCTACTGTTGATTATTAGCTATGTGATCTGAAGAAGTTTCTATAACTCTCTTAGCTCTAATTTCTAGTGTGTGAGACATGAACAATATTAAGACATTTGATAAAGAGGGTGGAGAAACTAACTAGAAATCATATATATAAATGTGATTGGCTTTTTAGAAAGAAGCTCCTCTTCTTTGTCTCATGACCTCTAGGGCAATCGCAGAAGTTCCTGAGCACATCTCCTTCTTGGCTTCCTGTTTCTATCAATTAACTCCAAGTTCAAGGATGGAGAATACATAAAACCTCAAAAGCCCCAAGGCAGATTTCTTTCATCTGGGGACCTTTCCTGAGCTTCAGCAGCAGTCAGTATGGGATGCTTAAATGCCCACAGAAAAACAAGTACAGCTTCAGAAGGTAGAAAGTCTTCCTTGATGTATTCTACCTTTCTTCAAATTATTGTGATAAGCCCACACTTTTCACTTTTCCCCATAAGACAGGCAGGGGCAGGCTTGGAGTATACTGTCCCAGCACCATAAGCTACAAGCACAGGTCCAAAGAGCCAGCAAACATCAGCATTCTCCTCCTCTCTTCTTTTTGACTCCATGAAGTCAAGGACAGAGAGTGGGCTAGGCTGCACCCTTTGGCTGGAGTCAAGGAAAGCAGAGGGTGTTCACCTTGCTGCACTCAGGAACACAGAGAGCTTCCCAATGCTCCTCAGTCTTTGCCAAGTGCACTTCTTGAAGTTCCCAGAGTCAGCCACGCATTCATGGCCTGGATGTACCCTAATTTCATGCTGCTGAAGCAAATGTTGTCGGTCTCTACCACGGGCTTGTACACTCAAGCCTTGGCTGGCATGTGCGTGCATGCGTGTGCGTGCGTGCGTGCGTGCGTGTGTGTGCGTGCGTGCGTGCGTGCGTGCGTGTGTGTGTGTGTGTGTGTGTGTGTAAGCACTTGCTCATTTCCTAATCTCCCTTGCTACTCTCCCATGACTATGAGAGGCTACACTCTCCGTCCCCGCTTATTGAGAACATCACAGTTCTCCTCGGATTCTTTCCAACTGCCTTCAGACTCTTCAGCAGTTTCTTCATCAACAAACCAGGTCAAATAGGTACAAATCACAAACCCTGAAGGAACTGGACACACATCCGTGATACCACATGTGGTAAATTCAGAGAAAGAAAAGAAATACATCTGTGGACTCCAATGCTGGAAAAGGGCTCAATTTTAACTCTGAGTTCTAAACTGGAACACTTGAACTAGCAACAAATAAATATCCTCTTAATACTTATCATTTCAGCTGTTGCAGCTGAACCGTAAAATTGAAATATTTATTTTTCAAATAAGAATGGATGGTTGTTTAATAAGTTCAGAATTATTTGGGCAATGACAAGGAAAATAAATTCTAAGGAACTGTGCAAGTGTTTCAAAATTCACATTGGCAGGTCTCAACGATTTCATTAAAGCCTGGACGTCTGCCCTGATGTCATGCTAGACATCAGATCTTGTCACACTTTCACAAGTCTGTGGCTAGTTCTCCAAGTTTACCTAATCTGCAACCTTCCATGTGAGAATTCTAACCAAACTATGTCAAGTAAAAAGTCATTGACAACGAATTCTGCATCAAAGCTCTTTAAGATAATTGTTGCTTACATTGGAAACCTATTTAGAGGTTTATGTAGTTCAAAGTAGCTGAGAGACACCTGTACATGATCTGGACATTATCAACAGTTTGGTTTGCGCCCCAACATTCTAAATCCTTACATCATGTTTTCAAATATGACTTGTATGAAAACTTTACAGTCTAATTTAGTCAACCTCCAAAAAGCCCTCTGGTTAGGTGCCTGTCTACTTTAGATCCGAGCCGCTCACAAAAGAACACAGAAAAGAGAAAGAAAGAAAAAAGACTTACGTGCACAATTTCCTAATCTGCATTTGTCAGTTTGTAAAGGAAAACAGGAGTCATGAGTAACAATGCTTCAAAAGGCTTACATTCACCAAAAAGGACTTCCTTTCGTCATTTCTATATCACAGCTCAGACAGAGTTAAGCTGCGCTAAAGCTGAAGGACCATGTCATTGGGAAGAAGAGTGTTTTCACTTGATCAAATGTGAGGCCGGAAAAGCAGGCTGCAGCTTAATAAACACGAAGTCCACATTAGAAGAAATTCAAAGGACCTAGCTGGATGGACACATGCAGAATCACTCTTCAAGTTACCTTTGTATCATTGTATACAGTTGTTTTTGTTTTGTTTTTGTTTTTTTTAATGTGCATTGTCTACCTACTTTCCTAATAAAAAGGTTACAGTGAAATATGGCTATCTTTGAAAATTCTGCAGTTGGAGGCCTGGGGAGATGGCTCAGTGGTTAAGAGCTCTGGTTGCACTTCCAGAGGACCTGAGATTCTATTCCCAGCATCCACATGTTGGTGCATAACTGTCTATAACTCCTGTTCCAGGAGATCCAGTACCGTCTCCTGGATTCTGTGGGCACCAGGCATATAGAGGGCACACAGACATATGTGGAGACAAAACATCTACACACGTTAGAATACAAAACAGTATTTTTAAATCCGCATTTAAGGCCAGGGAGAGAGCTTAGTTGGTAAACTGCTCACCCCGCAAGCATGAGATCCTGAGTCTGACCCCAAGAATCCATGTAAGAAAAATCCAGGGGTGTGGCTCCAGCTTATAACCCCAGTGTTGAAGAGGTACTTCAGCACAGAGAGATGGGGATCCCTGCGAGTCACTGGCCAGCCAACCTAGCTTACTTGATAAGCTCCAGGCCAGTGAGAGTCCCTGGCCCCAAAGGGCGAGGTAAATGGTGCCTGAGGTATGATCTTGTCTACATACAGACACACATATACACACCACACACATGCACACACACAGAGGCTACACTTGCAAGGCCTTTTTACCTCAGGTGCCTCCAATCCAATTGGCATACAGATTGCATAATCTATGTTGATCATATAAATACCCTAGTGAATATCCTGGATTCATTTTCATGAAGAGGGGGCCTCTTGGGTTAAATCATATTTCAATGTTAGAATATGTGGCTTCATGGGAGACTTTTACCTTTACTATATAGGAAAGAAAACCCCAGGGACATTCCCCCCAAACCACTAGCATCCCTTCGGGGGCCTTTTGTAGATTCAGAGGACATTAGAACAGGGCCAGAAAATCTGAAATGCATGGGCTTCAGAATGATTTTTCCAGGCTTTTCCAACTGAGAAAGTACAGTGAAACCTCATAAAAACAGACTCTGGTGACTCAGGATTTGCAATCATTAAAGGCAGGAGCTGAGACCAAGTCTGAGCTAGCCTAAAGAAGGCTTAAAGATTCATGAAGAGGAAAAAAAAAATCTGTTTTTATCTCCCAGAACCACAAAGGACTGATGTACCTATTTCAATAACTGTTTTCTCCCCACCTTCCTTTTTTGTTGTTTGTTTGTTTGTTTGTTTGTTTTTCAAGACAGAGCTTCTGGGTGTAGCCCTGGATGCCTGGAACTTGCTCTGTAGACCAGGCTGGCCTCACCTGCCTCTGTCTCCTTAGTGCTGGGATCAAAGGCATGAGCCACCACGGCCTGGCTAACTCTTTTCATTTTTATCCAAATCTATTCCCTCTTTATGATTATGCCCTATTCTGTGTTTTTGCTGTGAAGGACTTTTGAATGCAGTTAAAATGCATCTTGGAGGCGGTCCCGTGATATGGGTTTAGTTTACCATATTGGCTTGGTCTCCCTGCTCTTGTCCTTTTTATTTATGACATTTTCTTCCATATTTTCAGCATCCACTTGAATATTTTCTTCTTTTGGATAACCCCCCTCCCCCCCAGACACATGATCAAAATATAGAAAGCCAAACTGATGATTACTTACGAACACAGCTTGAAAAGGTAGGGTCGGGCCCAAATCCCATTTTGCAGGAACATCGGTAGCTGCCCATGGTATTCAAACACTCACCATTAGGGCACACACCTTGTAGCTGACATTCATTAATATCTGCAAGAAAGCAAAAGCCGTTCAGAAGGAGCAGCCAGCCAAGCCCTGGTATGCAGATTCCGGCTGTTCTCATGTTCACTTTCTGCTTTGCTGTGATAATCTTGGTTAAAGTAAACAAAGGGAGAACACAGTAGGAACAGAGGAACTAAAATTAAAATGACTGGGTCTTCATTAAACATTTGCAGTTGTATCACTAGTTCTGATGCACATACTAGTCTTAAGTGCACCAGCAGACAAAACTAACCAACGGGGCCATCTTCACAGAGCTTTTATATTAGTGTATGCTGAGCATTGTGGAGCACATGGGTGAGGCAACAATCCTTATTCTGGAGACACTGACAGCCCAGCTGTGCATAGAATATGTGAACCGCTAAAGTAGTCAAGAATAGTATGGTACCCAAACCAGAACTACTAGAAACTGACATTCAATTTGGAAACTGCCTATACAGACAGTCAAGAGACCCTGAAAAGGGTTAGAGGCAGTGTTGGGGGGGTGTGAGACTTCATCAGGGTAGAAGTTGGGTGCATGTGCGTGAGGGGGTGCTGGGATGGAAGGAATATTCACATGGGTAGAGACTGAAGCATGAGCATAGAGATTGGCCAAGGGACTTGGTAAATGGTGAGTCAAGCCACTGAATGGAAATAAGATTTATCGATAAGATAAATAAGATTTGTCAACAAGATAGACAGCTGCACACAGAGCTGGTACATGCCCGGCTGGACTTGGATTCAATCTTACTAGAACAGAAAGCTATACTGAAACATTTTGAGTAGGAAAGCTCTGTTATCCACAGTAGACACCAGGGTAGTTCACCTGGCCAGCCTATGGCTTGGTGAGCAGAGGACACAGGACAAGCCACTGAAGGATGGCGAGCCACAGTGGTGAGTCGGTGATGAGCCATGTGGGCAACAGTCAGCATAATCAGGAAGATGAGGAAGGCACAATTCATTTTTTAAAAGAACAACTGACAGAGTATGACACTTGACCGGGCCACCCAAGGCTAGACAGAAAATAGGGAAGAGGACTCAAAGACGTCCGGAGGGCTTTAATAAGAGAAAAGAGGAAAGGCTTGTGAAAGGAGAATGCTTGAAGATGAAGAATTCAGTTTTGCAGCTAAAGGTCACATTGTGACACCCAAGCAGAAATATCCAGCCGTAGAAGATTCTGGAACAAAGTGAAAGAGATATATAGTATGCCGGGAAACATAGAGACTGCCCCACAGTCCAGTCCCAGGGAAAATCAAAATGAGCTGAGAGATAATCTACAAATGTGGTTACGAGTAAAAACTAACACAAAAGCTTATATAGTCCCTTGTAAATGTAATGAAAAATGAAAAAGAAGGAATAAGTTAAAAATGAAAAGCCAGTAGCCATTTTTATTTGATCCAGTGTGGGCTATGAAGCTTAACAGTTAACAGATGTTGGCTGTTAGAGCTTCTACGTCAAGCAATATTTATGTCTTTCCATCAGGAATTCTTCGGCAATCTTTTTTATGAAGGGTCTTAAAATATTAATTTCCTAAATTAAGATTGGATGCAATGTTAGAAAAATGTTACAGAATCGTCATATAAAAGTGAAATACTTCCCTTGATTAAATCATTATTTAAGAAAATATTATTTAAACATGGATGCTAGATGTTCTAAAAATTCATACTTATCTGTGTTATACATATTTCATCTAAGACACACTTTTTAAATTTTTACTTTTTAATTCTTTTCTGTGTATATTCATTGTATGAGGTATTAGGTTCTGTGAGGACACTTTCATATAAGTATATGTTATATGATGAACAGTTTTTTAGTTAGGGACAAAATGGAACTTGGTACATGACATACAAATGAGAAATTAGCACAGACATGTTATATAAGCTCTACAGACTGCCAACTGGGATGCATCAGGAGACAGGGGCCGCTAGATTACACCCAGAAGAACACCAGGCCCAGCACCTGGTGGTCTTCTTCTTTATCAGGCTGTGCACTGTGCTGTAACAATCATTTATGTGTAGCATGTCATTGAAAATATTCCCCATAACTCATTCTTCTTAAGAAAATCACCATGAAGGACCAGGAAGAGAGCCAAGTCCAGTTGGAGCTTACACAGTACAAGCAAAGACCTTATCATAGGATCCAAGTAAAGCCTGAGGTTTGGGTAGCCAGCCAGTCGGGATCAGAAACACCAGACCAAAAAAAAAAAATCTTCATTTTTCTATTTCTCTCTCACATCTGTACTGGACTATGATTGTTAGCCTTCTATTCAGTGGCATTTCTACAGTACATTCCATGATCACTTCTTGGGAATCAGAACCTTCCTTTGTAACAAGGCTTTTAAAGGGCCTTCATCTGGCCTCACTGTTGCTGTCAGGTCAAGGTTGAAGGTCCTCCATCTTCTGACCCATAAATGCCTCATTTATAACAATTGACATCCATCTTCTGACTCATGAATGCCTCATTTATAACAATTGACATGAACTCCTTTCCAGTGCTTCTCCTTTGGACCTTCCATAGCACAGATCACAGCCTTAACCATGATGCCTTGGGACACAGGGACTAAGAGTTCAAACTAAACAAGTAATAATAAGGACCAAGAGACCTATGGGTGGAGATATGAACAGGCAAGTGGAGGGCGGGAGTCATGGAAATGTCTCCTGATTTCTGCTACTCTAATAATCTTAGGCCATCATATCCCAACAGCCACTGCCCCAACTGACACTAGGAACCTTGAAACATGACCTTTCTGAACACACTCACAGCTGCCAGGAAGACTCCTACCTCCTTCAGCAGCTGATTGGTTCATATCTTAGCATATATTTCTTACAACATCGTGACCAGAGATGCATTATATTGATATTATGTTTCCCCTATTTATTTTACCTGCACTAAAGTATCTCCATCTGAAGTACGTAGCTAAATGTATTCAGGTGTGTTGGCACATGCCTAGAATGCCAGCAGCCATTCGGAGATGGAGACAGGAGGAGTATATATTCCAAGTCAGCCTATCTCTGAAAGAAATACATGTGTTTGGAGAGCTGGGAAAGGTGTATGAAAGGTTTTGGAGGGAGGAAAGGGAAGGGAGAAATGCTGTAATTAAAATACAGTCTCAAAAAATAAGTAAACTAAACAAAACAGAAGAACAGCATGTGTGCATATACTATTATGTAGTCACCACCAAGGTCATGATTAAGAACTTTTCTTCAGAGGCTGGAGAGATGGCTCAGAGGTTAAGAGTGAGTACTGCTCTTGCAGAGGACCCAAGTTCAGTTCCCAGCACTCTTGTTGGCTACTCAACTCCAGCTCAAGGAGACCCAACACCCTGAGGCCTCTATAGACACCTGCACTCATGTACATGCCCACACACAGACATGCACATAATACATATAACTGAAAATAAAGAAATAAAATTTAAAAGACATTTTCATTGCCTTAGAAAGCTCTATCCGGCCCCTTCCCAGGTGAAATCTCTGCCCCCATGGCTGGTTATGATTCTGATAGCTGCCAGCTTGCTTATTCTTGTGAATCATGTTGCTTATCTAATTTATTTTACTCTTTACTATGAAGTTCTTCAGTGTTGTTGCACATAATAGCTCAGTCTTTTCATGGTGTATTATTTGTTATTCTGTGAGGAAACCAAATGTAACCATTCTAATACTGCATTTGGTTTTGTTTCCCATTTGAGGCTATTATCATCAATGGTCTGTGAGTATTCATAAACACATACATGTACACACATACACACTACAGTAACTACCTATATGTACACCTATAGGAATAGACAGGAAGACTCAGTACTGATTCTCTTGAGCATATATTTGAGAGCAGAATTTCCTGGCCACTAGAAAAGGCTTATATTTACTTTAAAAAGCTATCCAGGAATTATGCCAACTTCCACACCCAGTTGATAAGTCCTTGTCAACTTAGTATCAATCTTTTGACTAAATTCAGTCATTTTGGCAGAGGGCAGTGTTGTGTCATTGAGGTTTTAGTCTGCTGTTCTCAGATGAGAATTGATGCTGAATATTTTTTCCATACTTTTTAGCCATTGAGATGTAAAACATCTTCCGCTGAAGTGTAAACACTCATAGGAAGTGTTTATAGGTTTGGAGGATTGCTGCCCCCTTGGTCTTGCTTTATTTTGCTTGAAATGATGTCTCACTCTGTCATCCCAGGCTGACCTAGAATTCATTGTGTAGCTCAGGCTGGTCTCAAACCCACAGCTATCCTCCTGTTCTACCTTCTGAAGTTCTGGGATTTTAGGTGTGAGCCACCATGCTCATCTATCAGAGGGAGGATGGTCTGTGATCCTCAAAGAGAGATGTGATCCACTCCTGCCTAGAGAGCATCTGGCTGTCACGAGGACTGGGAAACTCAAAGAGGATGGATATCAGGGATACTAGACATTCCGAAAGCAATCCCCTTGACAAAGGTTTGCTCTACCCAGACTTACAGAATGCACCGAACATTTCAGATGTGCAAAAAAAATCATCTGAAGTAAGGCAGGATGAGGTGGAGGTGGGAGCTGGCTATGTAAGACTGTCTGGTTTATTCCACTATGTCTCTATCAACAATGTGCAAATCAAACCTTGGGAAGGATTTCATTCATAAATTATCAGCATCCGTAGGTAAGCGATTACATCAAAAACTATATAGACATGTTCTCTTTTTTTTTTTTTTTTTTTTGCCATCCTGTCTTCCATCCCCTGCTATATTCTGAGAGGTGTATAGATGGTCTATTACCTTTGTGCTAAAGGAAAATCAAAAAGCCAAAAGCTTGTCATGTATGACTGTTCATTTAGTGTTTCAGAGATCAATAAGAAACATGAACTATCATTCAAAAGACCTTCTGAGGTAGTCAAGTTCCTCTTGACTTTTCTAAATAAAGGGAAAGGAACTGCAGATCCACAGGCAGATGGGGGACAAAACACAGGTTATACTGAACATATCACATCCAGATAAAATAAGCTTACGGACCACTCTAAGCGAAGATGGTAAGGGGCCAAAGTTTAACAACCATATGAAATGTGACTGGCAAATTGTGAATCATAATTCCACCCAGACTTCAATTCCTAAGGCTATTTTCCTTACTTAAGAAAAGCTTCTCCCAGCACCACACACATTCAAGGAGAAAATCTTCTAACTCGATTATAAAATATAAGTAACTGACCCTTGCCAAATACAATAGAGATCAGAAACCTCACATTTTATGGGGTCAACCACATTTCTTTAAAGTACTCAGTCTAAGCCAAAAGTACTTTAATACTCCATTTAATAAACAAAATAGGTAAACCATTGGATTTATTCTTTGTTCTTCCTCTACAGGCCACCATGGTCTCTGACAGTCCATAGGGACCCTATTCTCATCAGGAACAGCAAGTGTTATGATACAGCACGTGAGAGGCCTTGGTGGGTGGAGCCACACAGACAGCACTCAGTGAAGAATTGTTGGGAGAAGCGAGAGGGAAAAAGAGAGACAGGGACGGGGAGGTACGCGCTACCTTGTAGTGAGGGGGGAAGAGAGAGAGAGAGAAAGAGAGGGAGGGACGGAGGGAGGGAGAACAATGGGGAGGAGTCCTTCCTTAAAGGGAACATAGGATGACATCACGACACTAGGCAGGCCAGGGTATTAGCCGCTTATTGGCCAGGATTCCAAGACGTGGGTCTGAATACTAACAGCAAGAACACTGTACAAAGCACCACTCACTTGGCTCAAGAACCAAAGCTAAAATAGAGGCAGCAGGAGACACACACCTACAGCCACCACCCCGGCACATACTCCTGTCTCCAGCCCCAGGGCTGTGAGGGCAGGCTAGGAGTTCACAGAGGCAAAGGGGAGAGGCTGACATGGCCGCGTCAAGAAAGCAGAACTCGTGAAGCCACATCCAGCTCACAGAAAGATTTACATGTTTCTCCCCTTCCTGAAAACACTTGCAAGTGGCTTTACCTCTACAGCCTACCAGCGCAGCTCTGACTTTCTTGAGAAGATCCAGAATACAAAACCATCTAAGTGGTTGAATATTGGCCACATCACATAACTTAACCTAAAGACGAATGGTCTTCTAAGGGCTGGGGATGTTACTCAGTGGCAGAGAGTAACTACCTGGTATAGACGATGCCTTTAGTTTGATACCCAGCCATGAAGAAAAAAAAATAATGTTAAATAATCTACTGTTGAGAGCTCAAAGGTCCTTGTGCTCACAGACAGCGCTAGGGAAGGCAGGAATGTTAAACACATAGGGTTGTCTTTTCAAGAGAAAAAAATCTATAACTTGTTTTCTGGCCAGAAGGCTAGAAATGGAGATGGCTAATAGCCTAGGTATCTGTTGTGTTATCTTTTGTGCCAGGCCATACCTATCTCCCTCAAGCACAACCAGAACTGGACGTGGCTAACAGCTCAAATGACCTCTGCTCTATCTGAATGACCAAGACCACACCAGATCCTCCCTTACACCCTTAAGATGACACATACAGCCTATCTATACAGCCCATCTTCATGTAAGAAGTGAGATGTACTTTGAGAAAAGTTCTGATGTAATCATGCCTCCTTGTGCACAGGGGATTGTGTTACACCAGGAAACTTTTTTCTAAATTGTATTCTACTTAAATATAAACTGCCTGGTGGCAGATGTGCTCAGGAAGTCTGAATCAACACTAGCTATGCATCATCTTGAAATGGATTTCCTTCTTGTCTCACATGAATGGTTACTCTGCCAGCCCTAGTGTTTGCAGAGACCACCCCAAAATCTATTAACTAGAGAGAGCTAAAATATAGAATTTAGGAAAATGTATGAGCAGAGATCCTCCTCAAACAGCCTAAGGCTCCAGTCCTGGAGAACAGTATAAATAAACCAATAAGATATAACATGACTCTTCCTCCTGTGCATTTATACATGCACAGCTCAGCTGTGACCCTTGAACTTCAGGACTATGCTGGATGGGTATGTATACCATTTTATGGAATAATTTTTTTAAATCGCAAATCACTTTTTAAAGGAGTAAGGGGCTGGCAAATCTAATAGTAGAAATATCCCATTAAGACCCAGCCTCTGGTATAACTAAGATATTAAATTTTGTAACATGGAGCAATTCACTAAAATTCCCCCCATTTACATTTCCCACCCTTGAAACATGAAAAGGCTAATAGAGATGATCCCCAAGTTACTTGTAGCTTAAATATTCTTTGACTTCGAAACAATCTGCCCGCTTCTAGAGTTGAACATGGTAGAGGATAAACCAAGTATGGCCTTTGACTCACGACACGTTGAATGGTGTAAAGTATACTCATGAGAAATACATATACATTTACACATCTATTTTCCTACAAGAAAATATGTATGTTTAACCAAGTGAGTAATAATTCACCACCTTTTCCATGACACAAGTTGACACATGACATGAGGTGTGTCTGGTCACTAACAGGCTTTGGGTACAAGCTGACAGTGGCACTTGAGGATCTTTATACAGTGGGGAAACCATAAGGCTTTCTAGAGACCCAGTTGTGTCTGCTTAGCCTTGCTGATGGAGAGAAATCCTAACCCAGAATTCCATCAGCAGCAGGACTTGCATTTGAAGACAGAGAAAAATGCTTTGAGACCAATGTTTTCCTCAGTCAGATGGATGCGTTAGCTATTTAAGAAGATACATTGGTGTGCTAGACAGTTTTATGTCAACTTGACACAAGCTAAAGTCATCTGAGAGAGAGAAGGGAACCTCAACTGAGAAAATGCCTCCATAAGATCAGGTTGTAGCTAAGCCTGCAGGGCATTTTCTTAATTAGTAATGGATGGGGGAGGGCACAGCCCATTGTGGTGGTACCGTCCCTGGACTGGTAGTCCTGGGTTCTATAAGAAAGCAGGCTGAGCAAGCCAGGAGGAGCAGGCCAGTAAGCAGCACCCCTCTATTGCCTCTACATCAGCTTTTGCCTCCGGTTTCCTGCCCTGTTTGAGTTCCTGTCCTGATTTTCTTCAGTGATGAACAGCAATGTGGAAGTGTAAGCCAAACAAACCCTTTCCTCCCCAACTTGATTTTGGTCATGGTGTTTCATCACAGCAATAGAAACTCTAAGACAAATGAGATGCGGAAATGGTTGTCTATAAAGTGTTTGTTGCACAAGTGTGAAGATCTGAGTTCAACCCCATTGTCCACATAAAAAAGTTAAGCAAGCCTGCATTTCCAGTGCTTGTGAGGCAGACACAGGAAGATCTCTGGGGCTGGCAGGCCAGTTAGCATAACTGAATCAGCAAGCTTTGGGCTTAGTGAGAGACCTTGTCTCAAAAAATATTTGGTAGAAAGCAATTGAAGAAGATGTTCAATGTCAGCCAGCCTTTGGCCTGCACACATATGCACTCATATGCTTATACACACACATGAACACACACACACACACACACACACACACACACACACACACACACACACTTCACTTAATTTAGGTAGGGAAGACTGCTCTCTAAGAGGACACAGGTATGTAGCAGGGCTGCAAGAAGTCAGTGAAGAATACAGCAAAGGATGGGGGGACCTGGAGATGCTGTATAAAGACCACAATCGATAGTATCACCTCATCAGTCAAAATAAAAGCTGATTGCCTACATGCTGTTAAGTGAGAGAGGACAGACACAAAAGAATACATACTGGGTTGGGCATAATGGCATAAGCCTATAATTTCAGCACCCAGGAGGCAGAGGATCACATATTCAAGAGTATTGTGGACTCCATAATGACTTTAGGGCCAGCATGAACTACCTAGGAGAAGCCTATCTCGATGAAGGAGGAGGAGTAGGAAGTAGAGGAAGAAGAGGAGGAGGAGGAGGAGGAGGAGGAGGAAGGAAAAAGAAAAAGATTATGACAAGAAGGGGGAGGAGGAGAGAAATAAAAAATAATAAAAATTTTGAAAATTTTCTAAAGATACAAAACTAGTCTATGGCTACAAGAGTTAGAATACTGATTACATCTGGAATAGAGGAAGAAAGTGAATGAAATTCCAGTCAGGAAACAGGGCAATTCCAAGGTACAAGCTATATTCTGTGTTGACCTGGGAAATAATGATACAGGAATGTTTGCTTTGTGATAATGTGTTGAACTAGACAATCTTTTGACTCTACCTTGGTATCTGTGCATTGGTCTACCTGTGGATTACACAACCATAAAAAGGTTGTAAATGAAATCATTTCATATATAATATAATATAATATAATATAATATAATATAATATAATATAATATAATATAATATAATATAATAAATATAATATAATCACCAGGTGAGTCTTATTTAACAAATATGATCCTTAAAAATGTGTAAGTTATTTTTTTGAGTCTAAATAAAATTTGGTCATAGGCACACTTTAGGGAATACCTATAAAGAGCCAGTCAGTGGAAGTTTTGGCAATGAGTATCATTGCCATGAATGTATCAGTTTTGTTCATTATTTTGTTAAAGCAAACAACCAGTATAATAATAAAATGCTAACAAAAGAAAGGTCCATGGACAACTCCTTTATAACTCCTTTGAGAGGCTCATCCTGAGTCAGTTATAACTCAGTGAGTTTGGAGAGTGAATTAAGCTAATTACATCCTGCTGACTCAAACTGCTGTCTGAGTATAGGAACAATATCTTAGCCACAGTTCATGACACAACCTGTGTGGAACAGTGAATCATTGGGAAGGTTTTTAAGACTATCCTTGAAAAGCTAACATTTATACCGTCAGTGATAAAAACTCTAAGACATTACATATTTACATATTTTGACACAATCTGTACCACTTTTGGCAGGTGATTTTAAGGTAGAAAACAGTTTTGGTTTTTTTTTTAAACTTATTTTCTTCCTTTCTTTTTTTTAATATTTATTTATTATGTTGTTTATTTATTATGTTTATAGTGTTCTGCTTGCATGTATTCCTGCAGGCCAGAAGAGGACACCAGATCTCATTACAGATGTTTGTGAGCCACCACGTGGTTGCTGGGAATTGAACTCAGGACCTCTAGAAGAACAGCCAGTGCTCTTAACCTCTGAGCCATCTCTCCAGGCCCCCAGTTTTGTTTTGTTTTTTTTTAAGTCTATAAAGTCATGAAACTGGTAAGTGGTTTTAGGGATGCCAAGAAATGCTTGCTTTTAAAAATTATTTAGCTATTTAGCTCCTAGAAGTATATCTGACATGGTTTGGTTTGGGAGACAGGTCTCATGCAGCCTAGGTTGGCCTCCAACTCACTATAGAGATGAGAATGACTTTGAATGACTCATCTTTCTACCCCTAGTTCCTAAGTGCTGAGATTACAGATGTTGCCATTATGCCCAGTTTAACGGTGCTGAGGACCAAACTCATGGCTTCAAAGATGCCAGGCAACCACAGGACCATCTGAGGCACATCCCCACTACATTCTGCATTTTAAATACTCTTATCTCATGATAGGGTGATGGGGAGTGAAGACACTATTGGAAGAGAAGAAGTGTCCAGCATTTGATAATGCCATCAAAAAGTAGGCGTTCCTACTACTATTTCAAGACAGCACTATTTCATTTATTTCTCCTTCTATATCAAACCACTGGCAAAATAATCAAATGACTGATGAAGAATGTCACTCTAGGTCCACCAGGAAACCCAGCCGAATTGCTTGCTATGATAGATGAAGCAGGTTGTACCAATTCCATCACGCTGAGGAGAGAGGGGCAGCTTTCAGAGCACCATGTGTGGGGATGTGCAATAAATCATTCTCTTGAAAAGATAATTACTGACTCACTAGAGAGGAGAGAGGGGAAAAAATCTTTAAGGGCCACGATGTGAAAGCTTCTCAAGTTAACATGTGCACAGTCGGTTCTTTGTTATTCAGTGCACATTGGTAAGAGCTGCTTTGGGACACGAAGGGAATAATGTTATTCTAGTTATTAATCACTTTAATTTTCAATGTGCTTTGTAAACAGAGAGGACTAGAGAGTGAGAGGACAATGTGGGAGGCACAAGCAATTAGATGCTTAATGGGTTCCTTTTGAATTTCTGCTGGGGATAACAAAATCAAAAAGCTTCAAGGCTCAAGGAAACCCGAGTGTACATACGTAATTCAAGAAAGTCCTATTTCATCTTGCCAACTAATAATATCACAAAGGGAGGGAAACGAAGCCTTGCTCTCAATAGTAATTACAATAGATTATGCTGGATGAAATCACATTGTTTCATGAGTCCAGCTTCTCTGTAGTGTAATTTAGCAGTACCTTCTTGAGGCACCGTGAAATAGAATGTTCTGTGATACTTCCTCCAGAATCCTTGCCAGAAAGCATAATGCTGCTTTGCAGGCCTCCTCTTGAGACCATCATGAGCCAGGATTTTGGGGTTACTAACCAACCATCAGAGGATTCGCTCAGCATGAACCACACTTGCTAAAGATCCCTCGGCCATTCCAACACAGGAAGATAGAAAGTGCACAAGCGTCTCCTGAAGAATTCTCCAGTCTTTTAAAATAATGGCTTGCAAAGTTTCACCTCTACTTTTCTTCTTCTTCTTTTTTTTTTAAATCAAAGCAGGATCTTTGTGTACAGCCCAGTATGTGGGAGAACTCACCAGGTTCAGTCCATTTAGTTTGATACCTGTACTGAACAATTATCTAACCTCTATGGACCCCAGTGTCTCCATCTGCAATACATATATAACCTCACATACTTCACAAAGACATTTGTGGGAAGAACAGATATTGATGAATAAACAAACATATCGTACCAAAGAAATGACTGGGATAAAATAAGCAGTTATTAGAATAAAATTAACTAATTGTTAAGAAAATTCAAGTTTAAGGCCAGCCTGCTCCTTATATTTCAAAAAAAAAAAAAAAAAGAAAAGAAAAGAAAGAAAGAAGAAAATTAGTTATTTGTTTACCACTTTATAAGGTTCTGGACACTGGTCTTACTGTTTAGATACAGAATTTATCAAGAATCACCAAAAACATCTTAGTTTTATCCCCAAGCCATCAGTACTTCCCCCAGTTAAAAAAAAAAACAACAATAGTAACCCTCTTATCAATCATAAATAAACCCTTTCTTCACTCATACTATTTTTTAATCTGTCATGAGCTCTAGATCTCGAGTTCACTAATCAGTAAGGCTGGGATCTTAGTTGTGGCCAATCAAAATCTACCCTGAAAACAAACTTGGAAGCAAATTCTTAAACCACAACGTAAAGAAGTAATTTCAGGACTAGGCAGTAGGAAGATATCCTTGCTTTGTCTGAGCACACTTGGCAGTGGTCCCACCAAGTAACTAAATCAAAACTTGATGATATTGAGTACTAAAGTAGGCACTGGTCAAATTAAGATATGGTTTCGGCTCTACTCAGCCACACAAAAGATGCTTAACCTTTCAGCATGGCTTTAGTTTTTCACTCAGAGGCCCAAGACTAGATGAATTATGAGGTATTCCCTGTACATATGGCTCCCCTAGTGTGCTAAGAAAATGAAGCAAAAGTACTCAGGGCATCTCTCATTGAACTCCCTAGCTTTTCTGACTGCCGAGGGGACAGAGGTTCGTGGTCATATTTAGTTCTTTCACAATTGAGATGGGCAGCAATACGTCCATGGGAGGAGGGAGGGGAATTCTGTTGTGAACGATGAGTCATCAGTGACTCTGCCAAGTGGGTATAGGTAGGGGTACCCACGCATCCATATGACATGACCAGCGTGGGGACCCAGGGTCTGCTCAGTGTCATCCACACTCCTGCAGGTTTTGGCCACAAGTTAACAAAAGGTAAGAGTTCCAGAAGCATTAGAGAGTAAGGAGGCAACTTTACCAATCACACGTTAAGCATCAGTATGCCCTCAGGAACAGGGAAAGAGCAAGACGTCATCCACCCTCCATGTAACTGTAACATGCTGAACCCAGGAACATCATGTGGGAGAACAACTCACGGTTCCAAAGTGCCAAGACACCCATCAAGACACACATCAGTAAATTCAGGAAGTCTTACCTTGACAGAATGTGTTGTTAACACGCTTATATCCTTGTAGGCATTCCATCATTTGAGTATATCCATGGTAGGCTGTAAGTGGGGGGAAAAGCCTTCATTATATGCGCAGTTTAAATTCTGATGGTCTGAAACTGCTAGATGTGGTACCATTTATGGCACCAATACAATAGACTTATTGTTTACAAGCTATCGATACCAACAAAGAACTCTACAACTGCTTCCACCCCATGCTTGTTTTCAATCTACTTCCTATTTTGCAATGACTGTAGTCCTAGGAAGTTGCCAGCAAAGTCTTTATTGTGTTAACGGAATCATAAGACTGTTTCGCATTATCTCCCAATTAGTGATTAAGTCTTCCTATCACAAGACGCATTCCTCTGCAGTGATTCGTTTCAGAGAACGGTGGTTAAAAGCGGGGAAAAGCTGGCTTGTGGAAGTTGCTCCATTCATCCATCGGCCTCCCATCCAGTGTCGTCCCATATAATGAAGACACTGACATGGGTGCCTACAGAAACTGGGACCTCAGTTGGAAGTCCTTCAAAGACAAAATGATCATATTCTACAGTCTCTTCAAGGCCCGGAGCCAGGCCAGATCATCTCTCAAAGTCTTCCTCTGCTTACAAGTCGATGCTAATTTTCTCCTCAGACTGTATGAAGGCAAGAGACTTGTTCACACTGAGCACATTGCTAATAGATGACAGACTAGTTAATGAAATCATTTACAAATTTAAAATTAAGCTTTCATAGCAGGAAAAAATTATCACCAATGAAAGGGTTTTGTATGTGGCTAAACAAAAACTTCATTAAATAAAAGCCACTTGAAAGTTGAAGTTTAAACTATTTTGGGTGGAAAAAAGAAAAAAAAAAAACAAGGGCATGGAACCAAAAACCATCATATGTAGCGGCCAATGGAAGTCCTCTCTCTTCCAACATGAATATGATTTAGAGAGTAGTACCAACCAAGGGGAGGAATGTTTTTAAGAAGAATGTGACCTTGACTGTGCTTCTCGGGGGGGTGAGTCATTCTAGACAGTACAAGCAGAAAAAATGCCAAGATGTTAGAGTTCACTTCATTCATCATGGCCACTGCCCCGGAACCAAAGAGATCTCTTCAATTCATATATCAAATGAGCCAACCTATGGACTTATTTTCACCAACGTTTGGTTAAAAGAGCAACTTTGTCCTTTCCCATTCAACTGAAATCACAATCAAGACTGAACTGTAGAGCTAACAACACCATAGAAAGCCGCAAACTCATTCCAAGATGATGCAATGCCAGATATAAATGACTGGAAGTCAGGGATGGCCTTAGGAATTAGAAGGGGGGGTTGATAGGGACCCCTTTGCCTCTGACCCCTGACATCTGTCACTCTGGGCTCCTTTGGAATTTAGAAAAGAGAAGAAATAGAAATAGCTAAGATTTGTAGGAAAGACACAAAGAAGCAAGCAAATGGGAAAAGAAAATAAGGAAGAAGATGGGAAAAGATTCTTATACTAAGATATATACTTAGACGAAAATTCAAGTTAGAGGATCTCCTCTCATCCACGTCCTTCAACCAAATGGTGGGAAACATGTCACCACCCACAACATTACCAGACAAACCCACACGGCAAATGAAGGGTGCATGGCTCCCAAAACAGATGGCAATATGTTTTCGACAATTTAGGTGCAGATTCCTGGTTAAGGGCTCCTCAGAATCAACATCAAACGACAGCGGTGGCAGTCAAGTTCCTTTCACCCCAACTCTAAATAATTCCAAATAGATCCCAGAGATCCCTTCAGTCAGATAACCAAGATGATTTAGGCAAACAGGTCTTCAAGTAAGGTGGGGTCATCATTCACCCAGCTATCTGGAAATCTATGCTGCTAATCATTATTCAGTCATCTTGAAAAAAATCTATTCTTTCACTACTGAATAGCTCACGTGATTTTTCCCCCTCTTCAATGAAGAGCTAACTTTCACAAACCTTAGCAGAAATTTTTATCAATGAGTCCTCTAAGAAACATCTACATGATGGCTCACACCATGCACAACTCTACTTCCAGGAGACCTCACACCCTCTTCTGACCTTGTGGGTATAAGACACAAGTGGGGTACACAAATGTGTATGCAAGCAAGACCCTCATACATAAAGAATAAAACTCATAAATCTTAATAAGAGTTGAAGACAACTGAGACTGTCAATCCAATTAACCATTACTTAAGATGAATAAATAAAAATCATCTGATTGAAGCAAAAAGGGGGGGGCAATTATAAAAGTCTTCAGCTCTATGAGACAAAGACTGATGATGGTGTGTGTTGGGGGGGTGTCACATTTTGGCAAAAACAGAAGTATAAGAAAACTTGGCCTAAAAGAAGTGAGTGCCATCTGTTGTAGAGAAGAAGGGAACGGAATGGCGTGAACTTGGATTTATTTAAGTAACAGTTTCCACAAAACACTCCGAGGGAAATCGCAGCATGTTAGTACTGCAGCCACTGACGACTGGGTCAGTACAGCAGGAGTGGAAAGAAAAGGGAGGCAAAAGACTGGGCTCCATAATTACACATTTCTTTATCACAAACCAGTAAGTCAATTCCTCATCTGAGCTTCTTTTCATGAAGGGCAGAGCTGTAACCGAATGAAATCTGTAGCCTAAGTTGTGGCTACTCACGAAATTTCCATTTAAGGAATCTCACCTAATGAATAGCAACTGCACTGACTTTTTAAAATAGGGTTTGAAAGACTTGTTCCCCATCTTAAAGGCCATCTATTCCCCAGGGCTAGAAGAGCAGACTATGCTCATCAATTCTTCACAGTACCTCCCCAACATAAGAAATCAAACTGCAGAAGGCCACTGATAGCTGTGCATATTTTTAAAAAAAAAAGAACTGATATAAAAGTTTTAATAGTCTTGTAATATTTCTAGAAATGCAGGTTGTAGCACTACATTCTGGAATGCAGCCAGAGATTTCTTTTGAAGGTCTTAGAGACTCATCATTAAGAGTCATGCTAGGAAAAGAGGTATGCTCCATTAACCAGCAAAGGAATGATGACATGTCACTTACATGGCTTCTTGGGGCATTTCTGGCATTTGTTAAAGCCCCAGGAGGTCCCCACTGTCCCACAGCAGTCCTCTTGTTTGGAAAGGCCAGGAAGCGCTTTGCCGCACTGCAATGAGGTGTGAAATGCAGAGGTTAACTGAGTGCAGGATGCTCAGCCCCAGAGCTGGGGTGCTTCACAGTCACGTTATAAACAGTCCCCTCGATACCATGCAAATTACAGAGGAAAAGAACGGCTATAAAACTTGGAGGCCAAAGACTAGGACAGAGTCGATACAACACAGACGCGAATAAGCACATTTCCACAGACGAACTCTTTTGCATTTTTAAAATCTTATGTATATCCGAAGCAGCGGCACAGGTCCATGTACAAGGCTTCTGGTTTTTACCACTTGCCTGGATTTTCCCTGACTGCACCCTATCCCCTCACCTGGGGAATATATGTCAGCTTTCGGGTTTCCCCACAGCAATTGCTTGCTCAAGCATTCCCTCGCTGGCTTGTTCTTTCACTGTTCCTTTGCTCTGTATTTATTGAGCACTTGTAATACATCCTGAGAACTGGGATACAAAAAGATGGACATGTGCACTGGACTGAAATCGGTAGCCAGAAAACTATAGAATCAACTGGGAAGTAGGCAAGGGAGGAATCACCGAACCTGAGGAGGATCAAGAAGGGGCAATACAAGAGATGACTATGGGCTGAGCCCGATCAGTTCTGACAGAGACTAACGCTCCAGGGAGATCAACCAAGCTAGGAAGGGGCTGGCAATCTTAATCAAGACCAGCCCAAGTAGGCAGAATGGGTACCCTTAGAACTACAGTTCCATATTGTCAAATCTCAAGGTCAGGTGAGACACCTAGCCGATGACAGGAGATCAGATGACCCTGCAGCAGGGGACTGAAGTTACTTAGCACTACCTAGAAAATCTATCCAATCCTGCAAGATCACCCAAGGATCAGATAGATGGCAATGAGACTTACTTGACTCTCACTCCCCTGATACACAGGGTAAGACACCCCCACGTCTTTGTCTAGTGTACAAATGGGGAGCATCTAAGGAGTTCCCCTGCTTTGCCAAAGAACATTCCTCAAATGGTTTCCAGAGTCATCTTTTCTAAAAGAAATTTGATCGCATAATTCTACCAACCAACAACCTCCAGCAACATTGTCTGACATCCCCGGGCAGGACAGAGAAGTCCTCTTGTCACACTTTAGGGAGTATCTTACTGCCTTCCACCTCTGAGCATCTATTTAGGCTTGGCAAAGGACCCTTCGCTGTCTGAACTCAGGTCTGTTTGAATGTTGTGTTCTCTCTCTCTCTCTCTCTCTCTCTCTCTCTCTCTCTCTCTCTCTCTTCTCTCTCTCTCTCTGGAATGCTTTTATATTTTTTTCTTTCCTCCAACTTTGTTTCTACCAGGAGAATCAGCACTGGCTCCTCGGTTCATGATTCATTCTCCTGACTTCAAAGATGATTCTACAAGGTCCACGGCTACCAGTTTCAGCCCAGTGCTTATGTATTAAGGACTTCTTATCTTTCCTCACACACGGCACATTTCAAGTGCTCGATAATGCTGAGTAGAGCAATTATTATGGGAAAACCCATCAGAAGTTAGCAGACATGCCCCAGACAGGGGGCTATGCACAATGTGGGAAAGTCAAAGAAACGGTAGCCCTAAGAGGAACGAGAAGGTGTAGACACCACCTGGCAAGCCTCCATGGACAGTGTTTCCTTCCTGCTGGGTCCAGGCATGCCTCATTCTGAGTAACTACATACGCAATCCATAAAGCGAAACCACATCAGAGAAGGCCGGCTAGGATAACAGAGTTTTAGATGTAGCATGGTGTTGATGGCCTTAGGCTTTCGTGATTTTATATGATTTTAATAATTTTGACAAGTGTTACATGCTTTCCAAAAGCAGCATGTGATGGTGGTTAAAACAGTAACTGAGATACTCTAGAGGCCTGGGTATGAATTCTGGTTGTAGGACTCCATACACACACAGTTAGATGAATTTTCTTATCCATAACATGGAATACTTAATAGCCCCTTTCTACACGGCCATGAACTTGAAAGGTAAAATCCATGTACAAGGTGGAGTACTATGTCTGACATGTGTAAGTGCTAAGTAAGCTATCACTCCTATTACTGCCATTTATCATTATCATATCGTCATCATCATCATTGTAGTCATCATCATCATCATCTGAAAGTTCCTTATTCTAGATGCCCCACATCAGATCCAAGTCATCAGATTCTTCAGGGATCAGGGGGCACATGAATAGATTGGAGTGGACTGTGAGTGTTCTGTGAAACAACCTGGTTAGTTTAACTGTCCACTTCAAAGTACCATAACCAACAAGAAATGCATTGCTAGGACAAAAATGCATTTCCCTGAAATAAAAGGTAATCCCGAAGACATTATGAGTTGGTCTATTTTTGAGAAGAACCTAAATATATATATAAAATGACACCTCAGGGCAAAGGAGCAAGGCCAAGGTCACCACATCCATGACACCTGAGAAGTCCACTCCACAGACAGGACGAGATAGGCATGCTTTTCTTGAAAGAGGCAGGAAGGCAACCCAGTTGGTTGGGTGGACATTGTGCACCAATAGGGAAGCCTGTATGCAGGTAGCTCTTTGCTAGCTGTGGGCACGGCATGCTGAGTGGGAATGCTCTAATCCCAGATCTGGATCTGCACCAGGTCCAAGACAGGAAACACACACACACACACACACACACACACACACACACACACACACACATAAAGAAGAGAAAGAATCAAGGCAAAAACAAATTACCTGAATCAAAATAGTTGCCCAACTCCTTGATCTTAACCATAGACAATTTAAACCCAAAACATGGTTAGGAGCAGAAAAGGAAAGGGACAACAACTCAGGAATAAGACAAGAAACAAATAAAATCACAGAGGGCTCCATTGCTGAAACCTGGCTGCCAACATCTGCTTAACATGCTCTTCCAGTTTCATAAATTGGTTGGGCTTATTTGAGACACCAACCACTTTGCACACAGCTCATTCTTGTACCAGACTCTGGGCTCTTCCCTTAATCAGGCGAAGCACTCAACACTTGCCGATTTTATATGCTCAAAACGTTAGTAGCAGTTAAAATCCAATTTTCACCTTGGATTCCTAGAATGTTTTATTTGGTAGGGCAAAAATAAATCATTTCCCTCTACTGGGCCTCCAAAAAGGTACAAGGTTTTCATTCCATGATCCAAGCTGCTTTATCCCATGGCTTTGTTTTTGCAGGTCTACAGCCAAGAGCAGCACAAGCCATCCAAACTGATGGAGTAAATGGGATGCGTAGGTGGTACCATGGAACTGTGTGTGCTGTCTCAAAACTGGGTCCACACGGGGTAGGAATGAGCTATGTATGAGGGATGAAGTCAGGGTTATGAGGCGCAACGTTTTCTATCAGTCCGATCAACTGTTTAAAAATAGAGGCTTCAGCATGTAGCAAGAAATGTGACGTGAAAGATCTCTGTGGCCACACTCAAGGCTTTTTACCCAAGAGGCCCCTGGATGCCAAGAGTCTTATCTGAGTGCAATCAGAAGTACCCAGAGTGGGGCAAAAAGTTAGGCCAACGGATGTCTCTCCCACATCGAAGGGCCACAGTGGAGAGAATAACACAGGATAGATAGAATGAGGTTGGGATGCTCTGCTCTAAGATTGGGAAGTTCTACTTCTCAACAGGATGTACTCACATGGACAGTGGACATAAGCCTCCCCTAGCCACATTCATATTCAGGAATCCAGGAGGGTTTTACAAGTTAAAAACACAAGAAGACTAAGCAGACTTTCTCCCATGGAGTTAATCACCGCATCCCCAAAGAAAGACTGCCAAACATTTCAGAATCCATCTTATATAAAGCAATCCAGTGTTAAATGTATGCTTAACTCTATCAAGTCAAATAGCAATATGCTCTAACTCCTCAGAAAACCCCCATATCCTTCAGTACTAGTGTTTGCTAGGATCCACTAGGATCCACATGTTTGCTAGGATCCAACTAGGGCAGAGTAAGCCAAGTGTTCAGGCAACCTCCTGTGAAGGCCAGCTGAAGAATGGGGCATGGGTAAGCCTACACATGGACATGATGGCAAGGTGGAGATATACTAAACAGGCCTATTGCAGGCCGAATGTTTTCAGCAGGCCTGCAGACCCAAAATCACGGGGAAAGAGGATTCCTCTCACAATGCAGACAGTCTTCCCACTGTAAATGTTCCTACCTAGTGGTCTGAGACGGTGACCTCTCTGGTGGGAGCTGAGCCTGGTGGGTCATCTCTCAGGAATGCTCAACGGGGAAAGCAAGTGGTTTCTCGCAGGCTTAAGATTCTGTGCTGCTAGGTTACATGACTCCATTTAGAAAATACAGACTGGTGCAGGATAGAGCCAAGTTCAAGGACTTCTGTTGTTATAACAGGGCCAAGGGCCAGGTCTGGGTCAATGCACTCCTAGCCGTCTGTCTGTCCTTTGTCTCATCCACTTCCTCATCTCTAGAGTCTTCACCAAGTCTAAACCTCTGCCTTCTAGACTTAGGCAAACAAGACAAAAGAGGGAAAAACAGCTCTACTTGACCTTGATTTCTGAAAACAGAGTGGTGAAAATAAGTCTTAGACTCTTCTTCTCCACCTATCTTAATGGGGGCTGTACTTCAGAAGGTCAGGTCACTGAAGAACCATGGACTCTTCATACAATCCATGTGGTTAGAGACACCCTCATTAGCACCAAAGGTTATCCTGTGGACTCTTTATACAATCCATGTGGTTAGAGACACCCTTCATTAGCACTGAAGGTTATCCTGTGGACTCTTTATACAATCCATGTGGTTAGACACCCTTCATTAGCACTGAAGGTTATGGAAGTTCCTGAGGAGTCAGAGTATGTTGCAATTTGACTTGGTAGAGTTAAGAGTATAATTATTTTACTACAACCAATAATATAAAGGCCTTTAATTGTGTGGCTAGCTATCAATAATCAATCAATTATGGGAAATGCACTTAAAATCTTTTTCATCTGCTTGGGAATATACCTCTTCAGACTTTCACCTCAGTTTTAAGGTAAAACCACAGAACTTGGCAACTGAAGTTAAATTGTGATCATGGTCCCCTTTAGATCCTCCCAAATCCGGGAGTGGAATCAAAGTTCAAAATTCACCATCTGGCAATCCAAGTTTATCATATTTTTGAAAATGAAAAATCTCACTATTAGAGTTGCTTGAAAGATGCATGGTAACTGGGAAAGGCTGTTACAGACATTAGAGCATGGCTTATGACAAAGGGTAAAACTGATACTCATTCCAAGAGTGTTTGCTTCACTGTTTCAGGTCCTGGAGAAGGGAAGCCCAGTAGTCAAGAAAAGCTATGAGTGTTGGTTGAAAACCACTAGACCCCAGTCAACACCCCAGCTCTCTTCCTACCAGTGGGGTATTCCACAGATCATCCTGCCTCTCTGGACCAGTAATGAGACACTAGAACAATAATCCCTGACCTCAAAGCATAGTGAAAGCAAATGATGAATGACTAAGCAGGTGTGGGCTCAGAGCCCCGTGGGATATCCTACACAATACTCTGGTGAGCAGAGTGTAGGTTGAATCCAAGGTCTCATTCACCTGCTCTCCAGCATGGGTAAAACTATAACCATAGGCCTGCCATCTTATAGGCTCTGAGAAGACTTCTGTTAATACTGTTCAGATATTTCACTATAAGAAGGGTCACCCCCATGAAGATAGTACAACACCAAGGACCTACTCTTTAGTCTCACTAGTTAAGACATTTAAAAACAACAATACAGAAGCATTCATAGAAACCATCCTTATCACATGTATGTAACTCATTTTGTTATCAAGAACCATTCGATAGTGAAGTATAAATACTTCAAGCTAGAATAAAGGACATCTTCTTGCAAAGAAAATATGGCACTAAGCCAAAGGAACAAATAAACTTAAAATGTTAAAGCAATACAGAGTTTTAAAAATACTCCCAGGATTTCACTGGGGGAAAATACAGGGGAAAAATAGAAGTCTGATTCATTGTAACCCTTGCAGAAGTGCACAGGTCTGGGCTCAGGCAAGTGCTGAGACAAGGAAGTGACTCAATGGTCCTGGGGTGGGGGAGACTCCAGAGGGGCACAACAGTTCTCACAATGCAGGGGAGCAGTCACCAGCTGTGAGCAGACAGGGTAAGCAAGAGGAAGGCAGCTGGACCTGAAGGAACAAAGAGAGAATCCAGAGAGCCAGAGGATGGGTAGTGCTAAGCTACAGAGAATTTTCCAAATTTGGGGTTCAACTTCTAGTTGGATATAACAAAAATCAATCAGTAGACAGGGAAGTAGCCACGCTGGTCCTTTCCCAAAGCCAGGTGAGTTTTACATTGCTTCAAAAAAAAAAAAAAAGAAACCTGGCATATTTTAAGGAATATTGATGGCTAATCAGTAGAAAGAGAATGAAAGCCCTTAAAAAAAGGTACAGTTTGGGGCCTAGGAGATGGCTCCATGGAGAAAGCACTTGCTATCCAAGTGTAAGGATTCCAGAATTGGGATCCTCAGAGCCCATGTAAATGCCAGGCAGGAATAGCAGCCTACTGTGATCCAGCTCTGCAGAGGCAGACACAGGGTATCCCCAGTACAAGCTGGCTTTCTAATGTCAGAATTGGTGGGCTACAGGTTCTGAGGGAGACCCTGCCTCAGGAAATATGGTAGAGAATGAGTGGGAAAGACACTGGATGTTAACTTTAGCATGCACATTCAAATATGCATACATGCACACATACCACACACCCACAAACATACACATTAAAAAGGGAAGGTAGAGTTTTCTGCATCTGACCATCACAAATGTAAAAAGTGACCACTCACGAAAGAGTATATCATTCATGGGAAAGGGAGAAGAAATTATATTTATGATAAATATTCAGGAACATTCAAAGAACCAAAAAAGAATAAAACTGGATTCAAAGCCCTTTCATTATCCTTCTCAGATAACAGCGGAAGTTTAAGCTCAGCAAATGCTGTTCAGTCACAATCTAAGGCAGTGGTTCTTGACCTTCCTAATGCTGTGAGCCTTTAATACAGTTCCTCATGTTGTGGTGACCCCCAGACACAAAATGATTTTTGTTGCTACTCTATAATTACAATTTTGCTACTGTTATGAGTTGTCAAGTAGATATTTTTGGAGTCTGAGGTTTGTCAAAGGAGTCACAAGCCACAGGCTGAGAACCACTGATCTAGGAAATACTAACACCAAATGAAGCCCCCTATCTGCCAGTTTTAGCACACTTTCAAAGGCAAGCTGACCATTTTTTTTTTAAGTCTTGTGTGTGCGATGTGTGTGTTTATATGTGTGTGCATGTTCAAATGTATTCATGTACGGGACTATGTACCCCATGAGGAGATGGCGTAAGAGAGTGGAATAACAAAAAGAACGCAGGACAAGGAACCAGAAAGCCTCAGTGTTGGCCCCTACCTACCACAAACTCAATAGAAGACACTAAGTGAATTAACTCTCTGAATGTCAGTCTCCTCATTAATATGATTGCAAAGGCAGCCCAATTAATACACAATGCATGTACTTAAATTTAATGATTGTATGAAGGACCCAGTGCAGAGCTGAGGCTACAGGGGGAATAATGGTGAAAAGTTTTACTCTGTCACAGCCACCCTATAAAGAATAGTATTCCTTAAATGTCCCCTGCCTACAAGCCTGACTAACTGGAGCCCATCACCCCATACCTTTCTTACTCTCCACAAAGACTGACCTGGACCCACTTCATCAGTGATGACTATAATGTAATTCCAGCCCTTTTGGACAACTTGTACATACAAAAAAAAAAAATCTACCTGAAATTAGGTATGGTTCTTCAATGGTTCCTGTCTAATTATAAAGGATAGTGATCAATAAGCAGATTCTCAGAGGCAGAGGTATTCATAACATCCATAGAGATGCAGATTTCACATGTATGGAGCATGTGTGCTAAGCCACATGATGGCCCATTCGCCCACATCACACAGCTACATCTTCTTAAAAATTATGTGCCCCATTGGCCGTCCTCACATTCAAAAGTATGCTACTCAAACATGCTGACATAAAACCTTGAGGATTTTAACAAGCGAGAGCACTCTCCTCATGACTGTGACTCTAGGTAAGGGATGTGAGTCGTATTTCATAAGCATCTTCCACATCTCTCCACAAAAACAAGAACAAAGTCCTTTATGGAAAACTGTGCACAAGAGACTGGATTCATCTAAACGCCTGCCCCAGGTCTCTGCTGCTATAACATTAACAACCTTTCCCAATGATAGGAACGTCTCTGCTGTGGCAGAGTAACTCCTGTCCACCTTCCATGCAAAATGGCTTGACCTTGGCTCCAAATTAAACTGGAAAGCCCAACCAAGAGCCCTTCTACATCCTTGCACTAAAACATTAAATATATTTATTTTTATGTGCCAATGCTAAATGCTCCAATTTTTTAAAAAATGTTTTGCTCCAATTTTTTGAACACTGTTATTAATGAAAGGAGAGCAACATATTTGATAAACTGATTCTAAGGGTCCATCTTCCTAACGGAGAATTCTGTACCATGGCTCACTGGCAGGGCAACAGGCATTGTCCCATAAAAAGAATGGGAAAATGCTTAAATGCTTCCAGATTTTCTAAACTTGTAAAAAAAAATTGCTTTGGCTTGAGCAGAGCATTCTTCATGGGCAAGTTTTTTTTTTTTTAAATCCACCCAGCTTTCTTTTATTAGAATAATTAATACAACGTTAGGCATTTGGGGTATCTGATATATGCATAATCCTCTGATATTTTGGAATATTGATTTTATAAAGTATCTGCTGTGACTAGGGCATTAGCAGCTGGACATGTATCCACACTGATTTCTGATAGTATATTTGCTTAAAGCCTGCTGAAGCCAAACCATGGACTTCAAGGAACTCCAGACAACTACTTTAGTTTATGAAATGGTATTTTTAAAGTAACACGTTGGTTTTTAACGTTAACATATGAAGGGAAAAGTATTCTTAAGGCTCTGACATAGGATTCTTCTTTATATCTTTCCTAAAGAAATCATAAAATCCAGCTGTCCACTTTCTCCACCTCTAAGATCTTGGAATTTTGACAGACAAGTCTTCCAGGCTGTGCATCTGCGTATCACTGGTCTTCCTGAAGAATAAATAAGTTCTATCATGACTCTATTCTCACACAATTCCCACTAGGCTTTCTCCTGAAGAAAAGCAATGTTGAACAGGCCATGAAATGCAGTACTAGAGAGCAAATAAGTCAAATTTATTTCCTTTTCTAATTAATTTTAATCTGTATAGAAATACTAGATTCATTATGACATTTTCATACATGCACATCCTGTTAAATTTATTTGAAATTCTATTGCCAAACAAAGAACTTTGGTAGGTGAGAAAATAAAGATGGGTAGAAATGCCTGATGTTACTATGGCAACTAGATCACCTCCAGAATGATAAGTAAAGGTTTGTTAATTTAACTACACTGGGTACTTTTCTGTGTTAAGTCTCATTGCTTAGCAGTTCCCTTTTTTGTCTCTACAGAGATGATAAAAAGAACAAAGGCCATGTCAGGCCTCACAGCACTCTGCAAAAACGCAGGCCTCTATTTGGTTAAGCTCTCGGGGTTCCTGTGTCCTGCCCAAGTACACAGAACTTAGAACTACTAATTACCTGTGGCTTGGATACAACTCACGTAGAAAAACTGAAAGCCACAAATAAAAGCAACAGGTTCATTTACATCCCTGGGAGCAGGAACTATGCTCGTACTATCCACTGCCCTTTCACTTACGGCAGGAACAATTACTGCCCAACAAATAACCACCAGTTCCCCCACATATCCCAGCTCCTAAACAGACAGCTCTATCTGTCTGCCATTACAAACTACCATAAACTAAGTGGCTTTGTGTATATGTATGTGGGTGTGCACGTGTGTGTGTGTGTGTGTGTGTGTGTGTGTGTGTGTGTGTGTGTGTGTGTGTGTAGAGGTTAGAGGTCACCCTTGGTATTGTAGCTCAGGCGCTGTCCACCTTGTTGTGTGAGGCAGGGTTTCTAAGTAGTCTGGAGCTTACCAAGAAAGCTAGGCGGGCTGGTCAACAAGCCTCAAGAAGTCCCTTGTCTCTGGGATGACAAACCCTTACCACCATGCCTATCTCTTTGATTTGTTTTTTGTTTTTTGTTTTGTGATAGATTCTCTGAACTGAACTCATGTCTTCAGACTTGCATGATGGGAACTTTACAACCAATCTTTCTTCCCCAAGCCAACTCATAGCTTTGACCTTGGACATTCATTTTGCAACTGTAGAGCTTGGACGCCCAAGACTAGGGTGCTAGCATGGCCAATTCCTGTCTTGTATTCAGCAGCTGTCTGGCTCTCTGGTCACATGGTCTCTTGCTTATGAGTCTGCAGGAAGAGAGATAGAACACGGGCAAGCATTCTGGTATCCCTTCACCTAATGATAGTGATCCCATCCTGTCATGGTCCCACCCTTAGGACTTCAAGCATCCCCTTGTAGCCTCTACTCCCCAATATAGTAATTATCAGTGGTTTCAGCACATAAAGTTTTAGGGAATACACTTCAATCCACAGAACTTTTAGACAGGACCATGTACCTGACGCGTGAGGAGTGAAAAAAATGGGATGAATGTTCCTAAAAGCATCTCTCCTCCTTACCAATGGGAATCAAGTATTGCCATGGATCTATTCTGGCAAAGTTCAAGTATTCTGAGATGTAGAGCAGTAATACGCTATGGCTATCCTCAGCTAAGGTCCCCAAGGAATGTGGAAGACAAGAATCCTCTACTTCCCGGCAGCTATTCAGTCCATGCAAAATATAAGCACTTGCTAGATTTCAAGTGCTTATGTTTCACCGTTCACAATTTCACTGTGGCAAAGCCTGTCCCAATGGGAGCAGCATGGATACAATTAGTGGTGATTCATATGTGCCCATTACTCAGCTCATCCTAAGCAGCTTTGCCCTCGTGAAAAATACAAGCTTAACAGGAAGAGGAACAAAAGCAAACGACGTGAACACAATTAAATGACAAATGGTCTCACTAGCGTCTCATGCGACAAGAATTCAGAGAAGGAGAAAAGTGGATTGAAGGAGAGTCTTCGGAGGAAACGACAGTTGAGGAGACTCATCACAAGTCGGGACAGGTTGGAGACAACAGGACAGGTATTTACAGTAACTGACATTTGTCTAGATTGTGCTCTGTCCACAGGTCCTCTGCCTGGCTCAATAGTGCCTATGATTGAAAAAAAAGAAAGACGTCCAAAGACAGGACTCAGATGTCTCAGGAGGCTTCTCCGTCCAAACTGCGATGAAACAGGGCCAGAGATGAGGCCAGCTTGCTAAAACGGAATGAGAGCTACAGACTTGAACTGGATGAATCAGCACACACAAGCCCCGACTTCTCTGCAATTCAAGTTTCACATAACTTAAGACGGGAGGCAAGCGTACCTACTTTCCCTTTCTCTCACATTGTTTCAAAGGTCAAATACGGCCATGACTGGGAATGTTCTCTATCATCTATCAATTTTATAAAAATGCACTGGTGTACTAAGAGGCTGGCCTCAAAGCCACAGAATGTGAAGACTGTGTTCTTAACTGCTTAAGCTTGCCTGTTCTAAATCAGTCCTCTCCAAAATGGTTATCCTGGAGGCATGGCTATCTTGTTTGAAATATTTGGAGCGCCTCAATTCACATTTTAGAATACTCTTCAGAACTTAAGGATATGTTTAAAAGACTCTCGGTGATGGCAAATCCTTGAAACTGGACTGGACTTGACTATTCTAAGCATTCAGATTCCTTAAGAAAATAAGTGATATGAAGATGACCAGCAAAGACCAATTCTTACTCAGTTCTGAAACTGTTTCCCTTCAATTCAGGCAAGTCAGAACTATATGCAGGGTTGGAGAGATAGCTCACTCCATGGTTAAGAGTCCATATAGCTCTTGCAGAGGATCTGAATGAAAATTTCAACACCCATGTCAGGGCATTCACAACCACCTGTAACTCTGGCTTCAATAGATCTGGTGACTTCTAGCCTTTGAGATTACCTTGACTCGTGTACATCGCACACACATGTACACATAATTAAAATTAAAGTAAACCTTAGAAAAACTATGCAAAGGCAGTATCACTAGGGCAAATATATAGCCTCTGGGGATGGTCTTATAAAAGCAAATACTCAGCTTGCATATAAATACTTTTATACATAAGAGGAGGCAGAAGAAAGTGAAAGTGGAAGTGTAAGAAAAAAATGCAACACTATTATCATATCAGGAATGGCATGGGGCAGATAGGAACAAATCTTATCATTTCTCAGAATAGCTCATGAAATTGTTGTTTCTGTCAGTACAATTTCACGAGGCAGATTCCAAATTTCACAAGGCAGATTCCAAACTATTCTCTCTTAGTAACCCAGATGATTCTACTTTCATTTAGTAAATATTAATTCTATCCAATGGAATAGGGACAAGAAATGACTTTAACTTCTAGAATTACCAGCTGTAATTCTTTAAACATTCTTGTAGTGTATAGAGTCTAAAAGTCCATCAAGAAAATCTATGTTCTCTTCAAACTCCCTTCAACACACTCCTAACTTTGCCAGTTATGAGTGGCATCAGAAGTGGCTTACCAGAAGCCCCAAACTCTGTTTCATAATTATTTTCAGAGACTGTTCCTGTGCAAAAACCAAGAGTCTAATAATTAGTAGGTTTATGGTTTAGTGTGCCCTAAAGGTAAAACATAGAAGCTTGATGATATTCCATGTCCCAGAAAAAGTATTTTCATGGCTAATAAAATGGAAAAAAATATCTGAAAAAATAATCAGAGAAACCCAGTGATGCAACAAACTTGTTTCTGTATGGACCAGGTCAGGGAGAGGGAAGATTTAAGGTTGACAGGCTTTGGAGGACCTACAGAGCATCCGCCTGGGTGAAGACTGGACATTGGGCTACGGGAAGCACCATGTCTGGGTCCTGCTCCATTCTGTGAAGCATACTACTCGAGTTCTGGGAATCTATATTTGACTCTCCTAACGCCTGAGCCCCACATCCCTCATCCAAGGGAAACTAGCAGTTCCCCCCGATCCCCTGCTGGCAGAAATCCAGTGACATGAACGCATGTTCTCTCTCTCTCACATGTGGTGTTTTCCCCCTTTGGATCCTATCCCTGTGTTTTGCTGAACTTTCTCCACTCCAGGCAAGAGGGGCCCTCACAGGCTGTCTGGCAGAAGTTTCTGGAACAAGACCAGTGAACACTTAAGATCTCCAGCACCTATCACTGAGATGTGCATGACACCTTCAGCAAAATCTCCTGCTATTGACAAAGGTAAAGTCTGGCAGGGATGGATACGAAGAAAGGCCATGTTAGAGCCACTGGAGACACGGACTCGCTAACACTCCATTAAGTGTTTCTTGGATTATGACGAGTGAGCACTTGCGAGGGACACTGAAGAAAAACGCAGATGGCATAGGAAGTGACTGGTGTTGATGACTTATTCCACCAGAAGAAGGCCAAACTTCAGTAAATGTGATCAGCATACCCAGACTAGGAGCTCTGTGTATGGAGAAGGCAATGACTGGGAAAGGCAGCTCTCTCTGCCTTCCCAAACCTCTGGTCAGAAGCACCGCTAGAAGATGAAAGCCATTGCCCTGACCCAAGCTCACATCACCTGAGCAAGCCCAGCCCTAAAGACACAGCGCATCGGTCCACAGCAAGGGGAAAGAAGGCCACCCATTGACTGTCACCATCTGTTGAGCTAGGCAGTAAACTCTGTTGTTATCTCCAGATAAGAGAGCGCTGTACAATTGAGAGGTCAAGGTTGTATATGCATTTATTCTTTAAAAGGAAGTTGTACTACAATTATGCATTTCAGGGGTAACATCTGCATGAACCACAGTACGCAGGAGGTTCAAAGGGCAACTTGTGGGAGTCTGTTCTCTCCTTCCATCATGCGGGTCCCAGGGGTCAAACTGGGGTCATCAGGCTTGGCAGCAGGTATCCTTACCAACTGAACTATCCTACCTATCCTACCTATTCTTAAACATCCAATCTGTTTTGGTAGTTTCTGGACCCCATTTAGGGAAATAACCAATGTGAAAATGTTAAGATAATGCCGGCATGCTGTTGGGGCAAAGCTAAAATTTCCATTTTCACTCTAGGCCCACTCCATTAATATATAGAGTCAGTCTACAATATGCAGAAATGAAAGAGCAGCTTTCTGAGTAAAACTTAGTATCCTCGCTCTGTAAACTGAGCAATAACTTACTTTCCCGTCACAGGGAAACCAGTTTGAAAGTCTACAGCCCGTCTCTCTTTCTTCCTTCTTCCTTCCCCCTCTCTCTCCCAGACATGTGCATTAGCAGGCCTCACATTTACTTCCCCAGTCTCCCATGAGTCTCTGTTAGGGCTTAACTGTAAAATGTCCCTCAGGGTCTTGCATTCTTGAACACCTGTCCCCAGTCGATGGGGCTCTCTAAAGAGGTTGTGGAAGCTTTAGGCCTTGGATACAACTAGCAGACTAGATCATTAGTAGAGACAGTGAGGGCTACAGCTCAGCCTGGGCTTGGGTTGATGCCATTGTCTGCTTCCGAATTCTTCAAAAGGTGAGAAAGCCATGCCACAAGCTCACAATACCTAGGAGTAACCCTCGACCAGCCACCTTGACTTCCCAGCATTGTGGACGCTATTCCCTTAAAGTTAGCTGTGAACCAAAGTAAACCACTCTACCATAGGTTTTTTTTTGTTTTGGGTTTTTTTGGGGGAGGGGCGGTCAGGTATCCTGTCATAGCAATGAGAAATACAACAAATACAGAATCTATGCAAAGAAAGCTAAGAAGTTTTTCTTCACACTTTTCTAAAAAGTACATTGAGCCACGCAATCCTAATACTCCCTGTCTGCAGTTGATGCCTTCCCGCTAATTTCTCGGTAGTGTGTACTTTTTCGTTTCAAACAAAAGCAGAGTGGTCCTGTTCCCCCTTCTACAATGCAAGCATGCCTGTGTCTTTTAGCTCTGAGCTTTGACCTTCAGGGTGTTGCATAAGGCAGCCCTATCTCCAAGGACTGTTTTCCTCCCTTGGTCTATTCTGTTTCCATTCTTCCTGCCCAGTGAGAACCCACTGCAATGGCATCTGGCACCTCTAAGAGATGACCAAACAGTTCTCATGTCACTTAAACTCAATTTTGCCTCAGGACTTATTATTTATATGATGGATAATTAATGGAAACAAAGTTTTTTTTCCCCAATGACTTGAGTATTTCACAGCATGTACTACTCACTCCTTTTCTTTACAATCTCCAGAGAGTTTCTTTTCTTCAGTAGAATGTATCCCAGACACCTTCATCTTCAAGGTTGTGGCTTATGATTTTTTTTTAATCTTTATGGAAGTTTTTTACAAGATCCACTGTGCTCATTTCTTTAACTCTCCATGGCTTGCAGTCCTATGAATGTGTCCTCTTTATCTCTGTTAGCGCGCTATAAAAACATTCTGTTTATATCTACTTCGGGTTTTCCAGTATTTCTGCACTTCGTAGTTAATCTGGGTGTTTATATGTGGAATTTTCTGCTCTTTCAGCATTTGTAATGGGAAGGTCTTGAGACATTTTGCCTAACCTCCTCTGTGACGCCTGTGTCTAATTACAGTCCATGTTACCGCACTCAACAAAGAGACCATGATCGCATGATTGTGTAACCTGGCAATGACAGGGCCAGCAAGGAAGCTGGACCCTGAACTCTATTGTTGTGATTCTAAACACTTGACAATCGAGGCCTTTTCAAACAATCTGGCATCACTGGGTCTCTGTAAAAGGCTTGTTTTCAACAACTGGGCAGTCAGTTAAACCCAATTCAAACAATCACAATTGCAGATGCCACGTAAGATTCGAATTTAGGCCACTCTGAAGGGAACCAATTTGAAACAAAAGTCACCCTACACAATGAGAAGGGTGTGTAGATTTAACATCCTCCATGATGCAGTCATAGACCCGACAGGGACTTTCTGAAACCGGGCCTCTCCTCAGAGAGGAAAACTGGAATGGAAATGTTCAAGTTTCAAACTCAGACAAACAAGCGTCCCTGCAGAGAGTTGGTAACTGTAATTGCTGAAGCTGTGATTCTAACTTAGCCACACAGTGAACAAACTTGCAAATGTTTTCAAATATATAAGGAGTGCACAATTTACTACAAGTAACACAGACGCTTAAGTTAGCCAAGGCTATGATTTGCCAATTAATTTAGGAAGTCTACCCTCGAAGCCACCTTACCTCTTCTCTATTTCTACTCTTTAAATGATTCCTGTGATGCCTACTGATCCTAACCTAAGAAAATATTTGAGACCATGAAAAAAATTAAATAACACTTTCTACAAAAGTAAAAACAAAACAAAAAAGACTAGGTTCTCCCCCCTCCATCTTGGCACTCTTTACAAAGGTGAAAATTATTACAGAATTTCCAATGTCAATGTTATTTATGCCTCTCTCCTCTTTATGACAGCATCTTAAAAAATGTCCTCCACTGTCATGAATATACTACCTGGAGATCTATTCACTGATTACTGAACTGTCTCCATTAATCCCCTCACATTCCACTGATAAATCCCCACGCTTTGACCCATAGTTAAGAATACATCATTTTGAATACCAATCAAGGTAGGATTTATCCTTAAAGATCCAGCCAGCTACCTTCTTTCACGTCCTTCCTCCCATGGGTCAGCTACTGGATGACAGCGAGCATTGGCCTAGCTTCAAAGTAAAAAAGCTCACGAAAGTTCAGCACAACACACTCAGTTTCTCCATAACATTCTATAACCAAATCGTGATGATCCATCCATCTCCTACAATACTTATCTTTATCTTCAACTCTCCTTTTGCTGACCCTTGATCATTTCATATTTTATACAAGTTCAAATTCTTATGTTTGGAAGCCTCATACCCAGCACCGATCAAAGATAAAACTGGCAAATATCCTTTTCTAAAATGTTATTCAGTGCATTAAAGTTGTATTTTTCAAGTTCAGTTTGAAGTACATTATTTTATTTATAAGTCCAGGAAATTTTTAGTAGTTCCCCTTTCCTCTCATAAGAAATCTTCAAACATGCTGGGCCACTCAAAGAATGACATGATGATAATCTGTATGCGGAATTCCCAGAGTCAAAAGCTGCTGGCATCTCTCCACATCTGTGTATGGAATGCATTATGAGAGACAACTATAGACACTATGATACTTCACTCTTACAACTTTTATCACTCAACTCACAAGAATAAGAACACTCTCCTGCATAAACCCATCACTACCATCACACCTGGATAAGTAATAATTCTAAAGTAACAGCCAATAGCCAGTTCAATTTTTCCAATTGTTTCTGACACATGTTACATCTGGCTTTTTTTTTAAATCCCAATTTTGGTCCATCAAGACCAAATTTGGCTTATTGGGGAAGGGCCCTTGCCACCAGGCCGGACACCTTGGGTTAGACCCCTGGAACCTACATGCTAAGAAGAGAGACCTAGCTCCTCCAAGTTATCATCTGGCCTCCACACATGTTGTGGCATGTATGTGCCCTCCTACTCCTGCCACCATGCACACTAAAATAAGTTAAAATTTAAAAGAAAAGTAATTTAGCACCCATCTACTATATGTCTTCTGTGACTCTTTCTAGAAAAATCAGTCTACTTTTGTTTTCATGGTATGTTTATAAAAAAGGCAATGTTGCCCTACATTATAGTTCTGCTTTTTTTGTTCTGTTCCTATGTGATAATTTCAGCTTTCCTATTATCCTCCGTATTCCCTATACTGTGAAGTTTAGCTGTAGAGGTTTAATGAGGTCCATGTTGGACACTTTTGGAAGAACATGCATGTCCCATGTGGTTGTGTCACCCTTAACAATGCTGACCTTGGTTCTTGGTAAGGGGGCTTCAAGGCTTGTTGACCTTACCACCAGCCATTTATATTGCACTATGCCCCAGTTTTAAGATCTTTAAAAATATGTATACCAAATTCTTGGGGTTCAGGATTTAGCTCAGTGGTAGAGTGCTTGCCTAGCAAGCGCAAGGCCCTGGGTTCGGTCCTCAGCTCTGGAAAAAACAATATGTATACCAAATTCTGTCAGGCATCCCAGGCCGTTTGCTTCCTGGCCTCCTTAGACTCTTTTCCTCAACTATCTCTTAAAATTTCTCCTCTCTGTTGAATCCCTTATCCCTTTGCTCTGTAAGCGCTGCTTCATAATCAATTGCTCATTTCTATCCACCATTTAGGTAAGATCTGAAATTGTACACTAGGGAACTTCCAGGGGCTTAACTACACTTAAAGTGCATGTCGAGTTTCTGACCTCGTTACTAGAATGTGCCACAGAAATATGAACTATTTCTGACATCGTCATCTGGTATATGACCTCTTATAGCAACATACAGACCTAAGTGCTTATTGATAGCCACGCAAGTTAAGTCTCAATAGCTGCAACTGCTGAGCATGCCCAAAGATCAAGGGGGAAAGTAATTCAGGGTTGGTTTTTCTCCCTGACCCCATTCCTTTAAAATCTACCAACACCTGCTGTGTCTATGTCTCCAACATCTTAGCAGGACTCACCTATATACTATCAATTATTTTCCAATAATTGTCTGGCTCATCTGCACTGCACTGGTTAATTAGACAATCTTCACTTTCCAACAGAATTTCTCACAAGCGGGAAGACAAATACACACTAGGAATGTCTGATGAAATAGATTTTATTTTGAAGCTGTGTGTCGGTGACTACACATGCAAAATGAATTAAGAATTGAGATCACTGTCTGGACCATTCAGCCGAAAGGCAGAACAGGATCCAGATAAGGCAAGAGTATTCCACTGGGCTTGGATTATTTAGGTAACTCCATCAATCACTCCATTCACTTCAATTGAATAGTCCAGTTCAGGCTTCTAAGTAATTTGTTTTCATCTTTTCTAGTTAGCATCATCTGTCCGATATTACAGGAGAATAACAACTTTGTTATGTTTCGCTTTTAAAACCCTTTTTATCATCTGTGTTCCAACTTGGACAGTGGGGAGAAAGGTACTGGGCACACAGTTTTAAAAGGATCTGCTTTTCCTTTCTCCATGACCAACCTAAGCTGGAATGACCAAACAGTGCACATGGCACCAAAATCACCTTCCATCTCCAAGCTACATCTGGGGCAAAACTATGACGTGTATAAAATGTATCTTCAGCCACATGGCTCCTATCTATCTGTGCCCTTTACTTCAGAGATACATTTCAATGGTGAATAGTCTCCCTCTCCAAAGCACTTGCTAATACTGGAATTGAGTGGAGAAATAGATGTTATTTCAAGGGCCCTCTTAAAGTCATCTGTTTTGTCACTGTGGCAAGACGCCTAAGAAAACACCTTCTGAAAAGACAGATGTGTTTTGGCTCATGGCTGCAGAGCTTGCAGTAGATGGTAGGTTAGTTCCATGCTTCTCGACCTATGGTGAGGGGGCTTCTTATGGTCACCAACCTGTGACCTACTTCTTCCAACCACAGTTCCACCAACTCCTAATATTCTATTCAGATTTTAACCTATCCACAGATTAAACCATTGGTTATACCAGAGCCCTCAAAAACACACCTGGAATAGTGCTATACAATGTCGTAAGCAACTTTCAATTGAATCAAAGACAATCAGGATTAGCTATCACATGCCCAGAAGGAGGTACTTCAGGTATCCATGGGCAGATAGATGTTATGTTTGGAAGACTGAGGGTTTTCCCCTGTCTTTGAGAAGCTACATGACTTAAACATAAACAATCAGGAATTCTGGCTACTTTCAAAAGTTTGACGCTATCAGTATCCTCTAAGCTAATATTTTCATAGTTCTGTGACATTTACAAAATGTGGTTCACATTAATTATCCTGTTTAATCTTAACATAACTCATAAGCACTATAATCTTGCCTCCAGTTTGCAGATAAGGAAGTTGGTTCTCTGCCACCAAGTACTGGGTCCCTGGCTCTGAACAAGGTCTGTTAATTCCCCATGATGCCTTTCCATTCTGCACACTGCAACTCCATTCAGATCCACAAACTGACTTTTGGCTCTTCTGGAAGGGTGGTGATAATCCTACATGACTTAGTATCTAAAGGGGGGGGGAGGGTTGAGAGTTTCTTAAGCAATTAACAATTGGTTCTACAAGCCTAAAGCATTCCTCCTTTTCTTCTTAGCTTCCCACCTCCCCACACACTATTTTTGGAATGAAGAAGACATCTTCCTACTCTGTCTGAAGGTTATTTAAACCATAGCTGTTGTATGATATCTTGTTGGTGTTCTGACAAATGAAGTTTGCCTAGAGATCAGAGGGCAGAGCTGGCCACTAGTTAACCATAAAGGCCAGGCAGTGGTGGCACATACCTTTAATTCCAGCACTTGGGAGGAGGAAGCAGGAAGATCAGGAGTTCAAGGTTACCCTGGGCTACACAAAATTGAACCAGTCTAAAAGAGAAACAGAGCCAAGCAGTGGTGGCACACACCTTTAACCTCAGCTAGCTGCAGCTCTGTTTCTCTGATCTTTCAGCTTTCACTCTATACCTGACTCTGAGTTTTTTATTAATAAGACAATTGGGATCATGCTTCATATAACCAAAAGGCAGGTAGAGGATCACAGGACAAAGTACATCATTACTTTGTAAAGTAGCCCAAAGCAGCAGAACCAAGTGGTTGGGGAAGAGAAACCAAAGGCCCATGATTTTGAGAGGGAGCAAGAGGGTATATAGGAGGAATTGGGTAGAGGAATGGGAAGAAGGAAGATAATGTAATTATATTTTAATTAAAATGCACTTCAATTAAAAATTTAGGCTGCCTTCAATACACAAATTCCATGGAGGAATTTAAAAGGAAAAGGTCTTTCACTTTATGATATAGGCTGAAGTTACAGTAACTCCAATGACATTAAAAATTCACATCAAATAATTTATTCATGGCTATCCTAATTGCAAATTAAAAGAAAACAAAAGATGATATTAATTATTATTACACAGGAGATTCAAAATTCAACTCCACTTACATCTAAATTATCAAAACCCTACAAAAGCATTTTTTACAACATCTTTGTATACGGTAGCTCCTCTACCACATCTCAAGTCTGGCATGTTTTGCACACAGATCATCACAACAACAACAACAAAAAAAAAAAAAACATATAAATAAGTGACCATGAAATTCCAGCAACACTTCCAGAAGTTCACTACTTAAAGTTATTCTATACATCATGTGCCAGCAAGACTTTTTTTCTGTAAAGGGCCACAAATTAAACAGGTTTTTTTACATAATAATAATCTCACATAATCTCACTGAATATACTTTGTTCTGCTGTCCCTGCATAAGGCTGGCAGAGATGAAAAAGTAAATAAATGAGTTGGACTGGGTTTCAATAAACCTTTTATTCGTAAATTCACCATAGCTTACCAGTCTCTCCTATAGAGAGTTGTTTGTACCACATCTGGCTTCTTAACAGGACGATGTCCCACCTAGAAAACCTTATCAAGATGGCCTGAACCACACTGCTCACCTGGGACCCAATGGTTTCCTGGAAGCATCGGCCAAGCTGTGTCTTAGCAGCCACGGGATACACGTGTGGAATGACCTGCTGGTGGGAGTACGTGGAATGTACTGTCTGGGTCTTCTGGACGGGGTGCCCTTGGTACGAGATTTGGGGTTGGCCTGGTTGAGCTTCTTTCACCTTCTGGCCCGTTGGGCCGTCAATTCTGGAAACCTGGTGTATCTGGACAGAAGCCTCAGGAGGATGCTTCACGTGGATATTGACTATGTTGGGGGGAAATTTCACTACAAAGATCAGGAGGACAATTTGTTAATCATGAATAATTAAATGGGAAACTCAGGATTTTTAAAAATGTGAAATGAACTTTATAGAAACACACCTACCAACAGACTCCACATAGGATAAGCATATACAAAGTATCTTTTTGTGGCAGACATCAAAATTCTTGACAATTTTGTGCTCAAAATGACAAATTTATACATTAAAAAAAATTGTGGGCTGGAAAGATGGTCTAGCTGGTAAAGGTGTCTACCATCAAGTCTGATGAGCTGAGTTCACGTCCCAGGATACAACATGATGGAAGGAGAGAACTAACTCCATCCACAAGTTGTCTCGGACTGCTACACATGCACTGTGACACACACACACACACACACACACACACACACACACACACAAATACATAACAAAATTTTTAAATAAAACTGCAATTATGCAAACATTAAAGTGTCTCAACAGTGATATATTAAGAAACAAGAATATTGGGGCTGGAAAGATGGCTCAGTGGTTAAGAGCAGTGGCTGCTCTTCCAGAAAACCTGGGTTCAATTCCCAGCATTCACATGGCAGCTCATAACCGTCTGTAACTCCAGTTCCAGGGAATCTGGCACCCTCACACAGATATACATGTAGACAAAGCACCAATGCACAGAAAATAAAAATAAATAAATCTAGCCAGGCAGTGGTGGTAATATGCCTTTAATCCCAGCACTCGGGAGGCAGAGCCAGGTAGATCTCTGTGAGTTCGAGGCCAGCCTGGTCTATAGAGCGAGATCCAGGACAGACACCAAAACTACACAGAAAAACCTTGTCTTAAAAAAAATAATTAATAAATAAATAAATCTCTTTAAAAGAAATAAAACCAAGAATAATATTTTAGCTAGGATCACAAAAATATATGAATTCATGATGCTTTCATGGTAAGGTGAGTACACCTTACCAAGTGGTAATATATTCTCAGAGATTAGTTATTTTTGTATATTTCATAAAATTTCTTCTATAGAAATTTCTATTATGGAAATTTTAGGACTTAAATTTTTCCATTAAAAGTAAAGATCCAGCTTCACAAAACAGGCTTCTTTCATCCATTAATTTTAGGTATTTCTTACATATATACGTTTGAGTTCTTTCTTACACACTACTGTGTGTTGATTTATATGTGTCGCAGACTGCCTTTCCGCCCCTTTCAAAGACAATTTCAGACAAAAATGCTCATCTTCTGACACAAACATTCAGGGTTTACAGAGTTAGAGCAGTTATACTTCACTGACCCCCTTTGAAAGTCCTACGTTCCTAAGGATGCCAGCTTTGAAAGAATGAATTAGTCACAGAACGTGTGAGCTCCAAGTGACCTAGTTTGCCTTCCTCTACAGATGGACAGATGGAAGCCCGGTGAAGTTAAATGACTGTGTAGGACACACATCAAGTATCTGTCAGCTACAAAATTCACTACGGGATATGGTGTGGCCCGTTAGTTTACTGCTGCTGTCAGGGTCCGACCCGGACCTTGTTTCTGACCTTGCATATCCACCACTCCGTGGTGCTGCAGGGAATCAGGCCCTTCTTTTGGCCATCTCATTTCCCAGATACCAGCACACGGTGTCCTAGACAGCCAGCCCTGCAGCCACAAGAGTGGGCCCCCATTCCCAACTTTCCTGCCCTTTCTCATGTCACAGATCCACCCCCTCCCTTCCATTCCAACCCCAGTCCTGGCATGTATGCAGAGACTTCTCTCTGGGTGTGACCTGGTAACAGAGCGAAATGAGAATGCAGACCTTACCTTTGACTCCTTGTTGGTTAGTCATGGTCAGAGGCAAGGTGTGTGTGGAATGGATGACATGTGTTCCCAAGGCCTTCCCTGGCTGCTGGGAGTGCTGGTAGAGTTTAGGCCCACTGGCACCAAGGACGGGGATCTGGCAAAGCTTTCCTGTGAAATTTGGAGGGCACTGGCATTTGTCCCTTGAACTGCACTGGCCACCATTCATACATGGAAGATGGCAAATTACTAAAAAGGAAAAGAGAGAACGTGGAAGTTGGTTAGTTTCCCAAAGGTTATAAGCCAATCAACCGGCGCTCTCCCCACCACATCCACACACCCTATTTTAGACATCCCATCCCACTGGGAGTCAATACATGGCCAAAGAGTTTCTATTATCTGTTAGCCTCTCCCGACAATGGAAAGGCATTCAGCTTCCATGAGCTGGTGTCTGTTTGCCCGCAACAACAGAAAGAAGAGTTTGTAGGGAAAATACGAAGTAGGTCTGACAAGATGCCTGGGTGGGTGAAGAGTCTGCTGCCAAGTCTGATGACCTGGGCTTGATCCCCAGGACCCACAAGGTAGAAGGAGAGAACTGACTCACGCAGAATGTCCTCTGACCTCCGTACATGCTCCCTGGCACACAAACAGACCCATATACATACACATATAGACACATAAAATAAATAAAAGAGAATGTAACAAAACTAATATGTGTGTATGTATATATGTAAGCATGTATGTACATATGTATGAAGTAACCACCCAGGGTTACTGTGTACCACAGTACCTGTGGGAGCCCACAAAGGTTTTCTAGTGAGATTTGAGCTTGGTTTACACAGCAGGGCTACATTAGGGGATGGCTGGACCATGTGCATGGCCACCAGGTGTTTGGGATGGTTTGCACTTGGCTGTGCTGGGAGGCAGTCTTTTGCTCCACCCCTTAGCATTCCTTTAAAAGTCCTTTAGAAGAGACAGAAGGGGCTGGTGGGTTTTGACCCAGGCCCTCCCGAGGCTGTCCTGTGTTTCTGTCTCTCTCCTCTATATTTCTATCTAAATCTCTTATCCCTCACTCCTCAAGAGTCCCTGGGGTAAATAAATGTGAGTGCTGGCCCCCACAAGTACAATTGTAAGCATCTCTTGCTACTTGAAATTGCTCTGCTTCTCTATTTACTGATGATTAGCTAACTGTATCATAGACTACAAATTCAATGGAAAGAAGAGGTATTTCCACCCTGATAATCTTCATGTCCTCAGTACCTAAAAGGTATAGAGTAGGGATTTGCTCACAGAGCAGATAAAGCAACAAATTAGAGTAAGGAAAATTTGTTTGTCTGTAGAAGACACTGAACTCTGTGCCACTCAGGACATAAATAAAGCTCAGATAGCTTGAAACATGCTTCGTAAGAATGTGTCATCTCATTGGACAAAAACCAAACATTTGAAATGAAATGAAATCTGGTAGTATCTGAGTGATCATTAGTTTCAGGTTTATTCACTTGAAATATCAAAAGATAAGGTGATGCATTGGCTGAAGAGTTTTCAGTTTTTAACTTGGGATAAACTCAGATATGGCGGACCTTCCTCACTGCTAGTGAATGTATCCTCACAGCCTCTAAATGCCATCAGATTTCTGCTTGAACAAGAAAAGCCCCTCAACTCTATTTTTCTTAGCTTTTATGTTCTTTAAATGGTGTCCTTCATGACTACACTTGCCTGAAATCTTTCTTCGCTTCCTGATATAACTGTAAAATACCTTGGGACAGGACACACCTTCCTTTTCCTTTACAGAACCTGTCTTCCTAAAGCCACTAATGGTCTTTGTGTCACTAACTCTGACAGGAAGAGATTCCAGTCTCCCTTGGTTACAATGGTACCTTGGTCGTCTGTTTGATCCCTTCCTCCTTCCCTATCCCCTCTGCACATTCTTCGCAGAAGCCTCCCTTTGATTGTCCTTTAAACACTGCTGCATACTACGGTCTGGTCCTAAAATCTTCTTGATCAACTCCACAAACTTTGATATGATTTCATCATGTCCCCAAACCTGAGATCCTGTCAAATCTTCTTTTTTTGCTGAATTTCAAACTGTCTACAACTGTGTATCTCCATGTAGACATCCCATAGACGCCCCCAAAACTCACACCATCTACAGTAGAGATCATCTCCCTTCTAACAGCCTTAGCTCCGGAGTGGTCTTTAGCAAAACGTGGCTGTTTCTCCCTCACCTCACTCATCCAACATCCACCCCAGAACCTCTCTCTTCCAATCGCTCAGAGCTCTGCTCCCTCTGCAACCTCATCGCTCCTGAGCTCACCCCATCTCTCACAGCGCAGCCTACTGAACTTTATTCAGAACCAACGAGCTTGTTGTGGAGTCCTCTGCCTGGGACACCTTCCATTCGGCTCCCTTCAGCAGACTGACTTCCTGTTTGTCCTTTAGACTCTGCCCGGCCCTTGCCTCTCTGAGAAGCATTCAGAATCGCCTCTCAGTCACTACCCTCCAGGTCACATCTCTGACATCATGACAGTTGTCTGACTACTGTGTATACTCCATCCACTAAAGTTCCGTGAGGTCGGAGAATCAGTCCTGTTTAATTTTACCCTTCACACAGAGCTCAGAATCTAGGAGAAATGCTTAAGGTCTGAAACATAAAGAAAAGGAAGATAAACATAAAGAGGAAGAAACTAACAGTTCTGTGCCTGTCATTTTGTTAAATACCTTCCTTAGGTTGTAAAGAAGGTTCAGTCCTTACCCTTCAAGGATTTTACAGCTCACCGGTGACATTAAACAACACAGTATAACTAAAACAACAAAGAAACAATGGCTGTCAAATATTAATAAAAATCCTTTGAAACTTCAGAAATAATTGAAAAAGCGCTTCCCAAAAGACAGACCTGGGAGAAGTCTTTAAGACTGAGCAAAATCGAGAATGCAGACAGCACACTCTAGAGAGATCATCTTTAGAAGGAAGAGTTAGCTCGTCTAGGAGAGAGTGAGTCAGTGTGTCTTGTTAAAACCCAGGCTTTTAAAGGAAGGGAAGGGATCAGGCTATAAGCTGGAACGTGAAGGCTTACATCAGACCAAGAGGCTATTAAAGACATGATGCGGGGTTTGGACTTTATTCTGTAATGGACAAGTTATCCCGAGGCTTGAAGGGGAGGATTAACAAGGTTGCCAGCGTGTTCCAGGAAGGCTGCTCTGCAGATGGCATTCAGGATTAGTTGAGCAGAAAAGGCGACAATGCTAGGAGGTGCCAGTTTGGAAACTGTCATACTAACTGAGAGGCGAGTTGAAAACAGAGCTCGGGGTGATGGCAGGAAGCACTGAGAGGAATGTGAAGTGATGTCACCTGAGAGGAGGCTCAGAAGAATGTGCAGGAAACTGAGAAGATGGAGAAGGAAAGGGCAAGCTGGAAAACACTACCAGGCTACAATCCAGAAACTGTGTTCTAGGCTTATGGGTCAGTTGGAGTCAAACAACCCAGACTAGCTGGACCCTGGAGCACCCCCAAACTTCCACTGGTATCCCATCTCCCCGGAGAAGTGCCAGGTAAAAGAAGAGGTAGTCAAAATGATTCCAGTAGTCAGTATCCTTGTAACTCCTAGTTCAATTCCAACTACAACTTCAAAACCGTCATTTGGCTCACTGGATGAGCTCAGTGTACACTGGGTCACAGTGAAGAGTCCCATATTTAAATATACTATTATGCAAATAGTCCTATGAATAACTCATCATTGGAACACAGACTCTCTTTACTTCCAACTTGCAGGAATTTGAGAAGCCACAGAACCCTGAACAAATACACAAGATGTAAACTTCACTGCTAGCTCCTGTCTACCAATCCCTTCAATAATGGCAGGTGTATATCATGACCAGTGCCTAATCCCATCACTCTTTTCAAGCTCTGCTGATGAGTAGGTGCTACACATCCCTTAGTTGGAGCACACACATACCAAGGCAGGTAGTCCTGTTGCCTCCCAACCCCAAAGCCATAAAATCACAGAATGTTTATTGAAAGCGGATAATCAAAAGATGGTATGGACTTCAAGGAAGTAACAGTGACACTCTGAGAAGGAGAATCACACAGTGCACATGTCCAGTAGTTCACTCCTTTGAGTTTGCTTTCAAAATCCTGTCCAAAAGAAGAGGGATGTGACAATGTATAGAGCAGTGGTTCTCAGTTCTCAGCCATCCTAATGCTGCGGCCCTTTAATACAGCTCCTCGTGTTGTTCTGACCGCCAACCACACAATTATCTTCATCGCTACTTCACAACTGTAATTTTGCTGTTGTTGTGAATCATAATGTAAACATCTGTGCTTTCTGGTGGCCTTAGGTGACCCCTGTGAAAGGGTCACTCAACTCCAATGCAGTTGCGACCCACAGGTTGAGAACTGCTGGTTTAGAGGAAAGAAAAGAGATTCTCTGTCATAAGTTATACAGTGAGAAGGATGCCAACATCCTCACACTATCCTTGACTGGTTTCAATCAAAGAAATAAAACATTTCAATTCTTCATGCTTCTAACATTTTCAATTGTAGACTAGTAAAAAAAAATAGCCTTACTGTGTGGCCTTCATTGCTCTATGTATGTATACCCTCCCCTTAGATGTTTAGACAAAAAAAAAAAAAAATATTTAAAAGCTGTGCAGCTCGAATTCTTCCACCTATTAAGCTGCAAAGTAAAGGCAGGCATGGTGGCACACACCTTTAATCACAGCACTTAGGGGGCAGAGGCAGGTGGATCTCTCTGAGTTCAAGACTAGCCTAGTCTACATAGCAAGTTCTAGGCCATCCAAGGCTACATCATGAGACCCTTCCTAAACAAATAAATAATCTTGTTAAGATATGTAAATTGAGGACTGCCTATAAGCTATACTGGCATAAATTCATAGAAATAGCCATCTTAAAAATTAACCAACTGCCGGGCGGTGGTGGCGCACGCCTTTAATCCCAGCACTCGGGAGGCAGAGCCAGGCAGATCTCTGTGAGTTCGAGGCCAGCCTGGGCTACCAAGTGAGCTCCAGGAAAGGCGCAAAGCTACACAGAGAAACCCTGTCTCGAAAAACCAAAAAAAGAAAAAAAAATTAACCAACTGACCTTTACATGATATTTCCAGTAATGCTAATAGACTCTAAAATCCAAGGTGGGCTCAGGTCCTCTATGTCTCTCTACCTTTTACTCCAGAGATCACTTCCCTACAATTAAATGTCTGCTGTGGGATGTCATTCTGTATGCTGTGAATATGTGTTACTCTAATTGGCCAGTAGCCAGGCAGGAAGTATAGGCAGGGCAAGCAGACAAGGAGAGAGACAGGAAGAGGAAGGGCAGAGTCAGAAGTCACCAGCCAACACAGAGGAAGCAAGATGACAAGGCAGAACTGAGGAAAGGTACCAAGCTATGTGGCTAAACATTGATAAGAATTATGGGTTAATTTAAATGTAAGAGCTAGTCAGTAATAAGCCTGAGCTAATGGCCAAGCAGTTATAATTAATATCAACTTCTGGGTGATTATTTTATAAGTGGCTACGGGACGGTGGGGCCTGGTGGGAATGGAGAAACCTTCTGACTACAATTGTCCTGTGAGCTATGGTAGCCTAAGAGAATACAGCAGTATTCTGTGTCCCTGGTCATCAGGAAACAGCTTCTGCCTGGCCATTTTAATCACTAAAAGGTCACTATTCATAACCATTCATGAATGATGAACAAAATATCTATTCTCTCATTCCAGCACTTTCTAAAGTCTCAAAGACAGCATATAACAGCCCTGGCATCATCTCAATAACTTCAGACTGAAATGTTTACAACAGGCAATCTTTTTACACCTTAATCGTGTTTATATATTAAAAGAAAAAATTTAAATCAATCTACAGACTATAGGATTTAGCTATGAATAGTTTCTTTCTGTTTCAAAGTTCATACCACTCTCTACGCATCACTACAAGGTATATCATCTAGGCTATCAATATTCTATAAAGCCTCCTCAGAACATGGATAGGAAAAAGAATGAATTATCCTTTAGGTTGGCTTGAGCAGCCTGTGATAAGTCGTTAACTTAAGGTTGTTAACTCTGGTTATGGCCCATATATTTTGGGAAATCTAACTAGAAAATAGAACATAGAATGCTGCCTGAGAAATGTCATAACCTTGTCGGCATGATATTTTGCTGGCCATGACCATAATTCACCATCTTGCATCATATAGTCACCAGGGAACTGTTTCAATAACAAGAGGTATGTGGATCATCATCCTGTTATTCCAGAAAGTGTAATTTCATGACAACATCTCCAAGTATCTCATGATGCTACTATAAAAGGCCAAAATGAACCAAAGGATCCTGCTTGGTGGAGCGAGTTGGAGGTTTTAAACATATCAAGTGGTTCAGATGCACTCCATCATTCACTGTGCTCTGTAAAACAACTCGTGGTACTCAAAGACTTGGGATGACAGAATTTTCACATTCTACATTGCAATTTGGAACTCCATTTAAATAACAAATAGGAAGAGCTTGCGTTCAAATACAAACATGACATTTTCTAAAACGTTGTGCTATGATAAGAGGTGACCAGTTATCTCAGTTGACTATAAAAACTCTTAGGCTGCTCATTCCTGAAAGGGTATCTCACAATGTTCCAGAGCCTCCTGAAGCCGATCCTGAAAACTCTGCCTGCCCAGACTTTCTGAACCAGCTGACAGATCATTTCTGATGGTGCTAAAGGGAAAGCCCTCCTTCTGGAGGAGGCCAGTGCACAGACATTGGACATGAATGCATTGAGGGAAGCAGCTGTTTCAACTATTTCAACTCTGCCACTTGTCTCTGATTGGAGGAATAATGTTCTCTTAGAGGACCTCAGCTTGTTTCTCCATATCTTTTCTTGATGCGCTAAAGATAGCAACCTTTTTAGAAAGCCAGTTTTATCATCTTCATTCTCCCCATTTTCAGTCAGAAAGTGGATTGATACTGTAGCTATGTAAAGACTTTGGGTAATAAATGTTACATAATGACTGAGAGGTGGATTAGGGGTTGAGCTCAGTGGTAGAACACTTGGGTAACACAGAATACAGCCCTGGGTTACCTTTCCAACACTATACACGCACGCACGCACGCACGCACGCACGCACGCACACGCACACGCACACGCACAAATCTCTCTCTCTCTCTCTCCTCTTCTTTTCTTTTCTTTAACTTAGTATGCTTCACCATTCCAAAAAGAATTAGTGGAACTAAGAGTCAAAGGCATGGCTAGATGATTGCCTTTATCCAAGTCAGAACAGAGGAACCGAGGAGCACATTTTTGGATTTATCTGCTTAAAAACTCAACCACTTTCATTCCCTCTCCACCAATGAGATACCCAGACAGAGAGAACACTGCATTCATGTTAAGGGAAATATAGAGTTTAACAAGGACAAAATAGCAATGACTACACACAAGAATTCCACAAATAGCGAAAGGTTTTAGTGCTGGTGGGCATTAGCAGACATCTATGGGGGATCCTGTTTATACCCAGGAGATAGCAAGTACTATGATACATGCCAAAGCTTCCACTTTTGAATGGGAACATTCATCATCTCAGCCTTGTTTATAATTTCCTCCACATTAATCATCAGCCTCACCACCACTGTGAGCTATCTCACTTCATCTAGGTTTATACTTTGCAAACCCTGAGGAACTTCGTAGACAGATCCTATCACCAAATTCCACTTTACATTCTTCATTGCACACACCGCCACAGGAGCGGCACCTACTACCTCCCCACTCCTCAAGCTGCTTTTATCGCCATCTGTAGCCAGGCTCGCAAACTGTACACGATGGTTAAACACCACAAATCACAGAGGCCTTAAGCTAGGGACATCCTTTGTCAACAGTCTTTAAAAACCAAGGCTCAGCGAGGATTATCATGCCTCCATCTACAAATGAGATGGCTGGGTGGTACGATATCAGATTCTTCTTCATTCCCGAAAATCTGAGTCTCAAAAGTCCAGCTACATCACTGGTCCCTGCTGGTGGTCCATCCATCCATCCTGGGAAACAGGGCATGGCCAGAAAGGGAGCCACCCTCCTGCTGCCATCCTCCCACCCCTCACATTAATACATGTTTGTGTGGAACCGGGTGCTAAACCATTTGTAGAAGACCTTCATGAGACAAGATGCAGACTTCTCCATCTCATCAAATGTGACTGACAGGGTTTAAAATTTAAAAGACGACATGGGGACTCTGTATATCCTTCTAACTGCCACCCATGTGCAAAGAGCTGGATTTCATCTGTTAAGTGATGGATGCTGCTTGAAGCCCAAGTTTCACTACTTGGGGTAAGGACATAGACACATCAAGCTGGAAAAATAACGACCCACTCGCCCCATAATGAAAGTGAAACAGATTTCATTAAGACAATTTTGGTCCTTATCCGTGCAGGCCACCTTAGCTGGGCATCACTGCAGCTATCTTAAGGGATGCGTTGCCCCTTCAGTCACTCTGGCCTGGCATTTTCTTTAATATCCTTGCAAAAGGCAGAAACCCAGTAATGCCACTCAAGCCAGGACTATAGTCAGAAATATTAAAGGAAAGCCTCAACCCCTTTTAAAACTGTGTTTTGCCACTGGGATTTGCAAACTTGGCCTGCAGATCTTTCCAAATACAAAGTTCATACTCCCACCAAGCTCATTATTAATATCTTCTTGAAATTTATTTATTCCTGAGCCTCAGAAAGGGCATTGAGATGAACCTACATTTAGAGTTTTTAAATATTTTCAGAGCCAAAAGCCTCAGCAAACATGTGTATCAAGAGCACAGCATTTCAATAAAAACCTTTGACATCAGAGACGGCCAAATTCCTGTAGTTGGTAAATCTGGGGCAAGTATGGACTCAGAAAACAAAACCAGTCATCCGAGGAGAGAGGAGGATGTTGAACAGGGGCACACCTGTGACTGTGGGTGGGGCGTCTAACAGCATTTCTACATCATTTATCAACCTGCCGTCTGCTCGGATTCTGTAGTCCCCATGTCTCCCATCGTCACCTGAATGTGTAGGAAAGAGGTCATGATGATTTCATGTCTTTCTTCCACACTGCACGGCACACAGGAACTAAGCAAAAATGGATCGGCATTCTCTAAAGACTCCCTGGGGATGGTAGGTGGAAAAAAACGCATCTTGTATCTATGCCTCTTTTAATATTTCTCTTTTTTATTCGGCTCCTATGCCTGGAGGTGTGTCCGCTCCAAAACTCATACTGAAACTTCATCTCCCAAGTGATGTTAGGGGTGTTTGGAGATGAGTCCTTGAGACGTGTTTTACAGCAGTTCCTACAGAGTGATGCACTCCCTCCAGAGGGAACGGAGAGGCTGCATCCTTCTGATGCAGGATGGTGAACAAAACATCACTGGGTATGTGAAAACTCGCAAGGTTCTCCAAATCCTCTCCCCGGCTTCACAGAGGGAGTTCGTGGCTACTAGGGGACATGACTCTAGCCGGCGGGGCTGCAAAGAGGAGATTCTCAGGCTGCTGAGCTGCCTGTAAACTGTTCAGAGTGCCAGGGCTGTGCCTTTTGTGAGTTGCCACCCAGGCTGGGCCGTTTCAGTGATGTAACTACTTTGTTGAGTCACCCATGCTCCTGTAAGTAATTCCTCAGACTCCTGTCAATAACCCCAATTAAAAACTCATGGGTTCACCTAGCTGAACTTTGGTGCAATTGCTACCTAGGTCAGCCATGGGCTCCCTTTTGGGGGTGAGTAGGGGTGTGTGTGTGTGTGTGTGTGTGTGTGTGTGTGTGTGTGTGTGTGTGTGTGTGTAAAATCTCCCCAGGAAAAGTCTGTCACACAATGGGAGACCATTAAGATTAGATGAAGTCAGGAGGGTGTGGGATTCATGACTATTACAGTCGCGTTATAGACAGAGAAAGAGTCCTAAGTTGAGCTTGCTCTGCTTTGCCATGTGATGCTCTGGGCTGCCTCAGGACCATAACAGGTCCCTACCGGAAAGAAAGTCCTCCCCAGAAGCCAACCAGAACCAAGAACTAAATAAATCTCTTTCCTTTTTAAACTATTCCAGCTATGGTTATAGCACAAGAAAACACTGAGGTACCTCCACACATTAGGAGAAAGAAATGGTTTTCCAACTGATCCTAGTTCCTGCAAAAACATAGTAAATAAGAGTTAAGAACAAGGAAGCCAGAAGAAGAACCATTTGCTGGAGAGTAGACAGAGAGCATTCTCCTGCCTACAGAAGGTACCTTGGTGTATTATTGGTCCCTCGCTGTCTCTTTGAGTTCTGGTGAAGTGAGACAGAAAGGCTAGAAGCACCATGAGTGGGTTTTTTTTTTTTGTTTTGTTTTGTTTTGTTTTTGTTTTTTGTTTTTTGTTTTTTTTTTTCATTTAATGAATGTTTATTGTCTGTCTACCATGAGACACTGTTCTAACATTTGGCAAGATCAGCAGACAAAAAAAGAAAAAGCTCTTGGCCCTTCTGACACTTACCCTCCACCATCTTTGAGACGCTCGCTCTAAGAAGCAGGGCTGCTCTGGGACCCCAAAGTCAAAGAGCCAGATGGGGTTGAAGGAAGAGCTGAACAACAGTTACCAAGCACTCACCCCAGCACATCACGGAATGTGAGAGGCTCGGGTATGACACACATCCAGTGTTCTGGAGGGACCTCTTTGGGGAAACAGTGGACCTTGGAGGATCTAACCAGAAGATCTGGGTGGATACCATGTGTGACTAAAGCTCATCAGCATAAAGTAGGAGATGGAGAACACCCATTAGGTTTCCCAGAGTAGTTTTTAGAGGGTGCAAAGGAGATGAAGAGAAGCAAGGGCTAAGGCACTGTTTGTTTTGATAATTTTTACTACAGCACTACACTCATTAGACACTATAACTCACAAACAAGTAACACCTAGAGAGATGTCCAAGTGACGGTTAACATGCACACAGTGCACATTTGCGTAATTATGTACATACTCTTCATATTGTTCGTTGTTATGTATTTCTACATATTCTTAAGAACCTGTATTTTAGCATCTATACAATATTCCAAGTAGACAGAATATAGATTAACTATTCCTCTATTGTTTGTTTAGTATACTTGCATTTTCTTTTTAACTATTACAGAGAAGGCTTCAGGGTACATTCTCTCAAGAATATAATTTCATTCTTAGTCATTATAACTGCATGTGCTCAAGCAATAGTTGTGGGTTGCTTAATATACTCTAGGTGATAAGCTAGGAGACACAATAGACAAGCAAACGCACAATTCACTTCATCTGATGTAACTGCCTCATCCCTGGGGAGGACACAGAGCACAGACATGAAGAGTCCTGAACCAGATCTCCAAAGCTGCTTCCCCGATTTCATCAATTAATAATGGCAGGACCTTAGGCATATTGTTTAACACCTGTCTGTCCCATATCTTCACCTACAAAACAATAACAATCACATGCAGCTCATACAGTTGTTACACGGCTTGGATGGATTTATACATAGTCAAAGCATGCAAAACTTAGCATCCCAGAAGTGTAGCTAGAGTTTTCCTGCCTTGCCAACAGTCAGGACAAATCTCTGTCACCCGCCAGTCCCACAGCCGCTCAGACCCAACCAAGTAAACACAAAGACTTATATTGCTTATAAACTGTATGACCGTGGCAGGCTTCTTGCTAACTGTTCTTATAGCTTAAATTAATCCATTTCCACAAATCTATACCTTGCCATACGGCTCGTGGCTTGCTGGCATCTTCATGTGTGGCTTATCCTGGCAGCGGCTGGCAGTGACTCCTTCTGCCTTCCTGTTCTTTCTTTTCTCCTCTCTGTTAGTCCCGCCTATACTTCCTGCCTAGCCACTGGCCAATCAGTGTTTTATTTATTGACCAATCAGAGCAATTTGACATATAGACCATCCCACAACACAGCCAAGTGCAGACCATCTCAGACACCTGCACTCAGGCCCATGGTCCTAATCATTCTCTATGTGGACCTGCTGGGTAAAGCCACGAGGAACCCGAGAAGGGCTCCCACAGGACATACAGAACATCCCACAACACAGAAGCACTCGGCCAAGATCAGCCATTATCATTGATTTCATGGCTATTACGGAAGATGTAATGGAAATACAGGAAATGGGAAAGCCAAGGCAACATGCTGGCAAGGAAAGAATATACACATAACCTCCAGCTAAGTGAGCCATGCAATTTACAGCCTGCAATCCCATCTATCACCTTTTGAGAACCTGGTGGAGGGCTAATTGTAATCTAATGTAGTGAAATTGCTGGGGAATCAGCAGATGGATCCTCCACAAAAGACACGCCAATAGCATCGACAGCAGTGTATAAACACACAGGATTCACAGTTAGCTTAAAGAAGAAGAAGTGTTGAAGTCTGTCTCACTACATAGCCAGGGCTGGCTTTGAACTCTCCACCCTCCTGCCTCTGTCTCCTGAGCACTGGGATCCCAGGTAACCCTCAGGAAGGCCACATCATACTGGGCCTTCCTGGCATCTTTGTTATTCCGAGATGACTTTCATGATGGGAAGCGTGGATGGATAGCAGCTCTTTAAGATTTTATTTGTCCTGTTGATGAATACATCTTTGTCAGTCTAGTTCCTGTCCATTTCAGTTCACTAGGATACGCAATTTTATTGCATTTGTTTGTTTTACACAGATAATTTTATATGCTCTTTTCTCTCCATTCCATTGTTTCAATCCTTAAAAACCTAGCACTCCTCCAAGTACCTGAGATGTCATCTATTTTATGCTAACATTAAATTTTAATCTTTCTGGCTTAATCTACTTAACTTATTCCATCTGAAGTGCTTTATCCAGTATATAAATATGGATTATAACTATGTTTGCTGCAAACTGTTATCTACATATCTTAATATTGGTTATTAAATAAAACTTCCTTTCTCATGTTTTAAAGATAAGCAGTTACACTGGGCAGAAAGCTTCCAAGGACAGACGGAGACATAACAGAGAAGAAAAGGGAAAACTTGGCAGCTCCAGGTGAAGCAAGGAATGGGAGATCAGAGGGAAAAAATGCAGGATTTAAAAAAAAAAAATCACAGAGACCTACTCAGACAAACCCAAGAGCAGAGCAACATTCCCCATGGGACTTGAAAGGAGAAACACACTGGGTCATAAAATGAAATGGGGTCTATAAAATTCACTCTGGAAGCCAAAAGGAATAAATTCTGGGTGGACAATGTTTGGGAACCACTACTATAAACAAAGCTCTGCATGGCTGTCTGCAGCTCCTCCCCACCCTGCATGGCCTGTTACTTTCCCAGACCCCCACCTCACTGTCTGCCACACTGGAGGCATTTGTCTCCTCCACCCTGTCTTTCCATGGCTTTGATTATAATGTACAGTCAAAGGTCTAGCTAGAGGTTGTCTACGCTTCTCAGAATCAAAATGGGCTGAAAAAAATCAACTGAGAAGGTCCTTCTATGATTGAGCTATTGGTGACTACTTCAGTCAGTAATGAACAACCATTTTAGAGCTACAGAGATGGCCCAGTGGTTAAGAGCACTGGCTGGTCTTCTAGACAACCTGGATTCAATTCCCAGTACCCACATGGCAGCACAAAACCACCTGTAACTCCAGTTCCAGGGGATCCAGCTCCCTCTTCTGGACTCCATGGGTACTGTATGCACATGGTGCACAGACATTCGAGCAGGTAAAACACCCACATACATAAAATAATAAAACTTAAACATGGTAGGCCTCCACTGAAGAAATTCAAGTCAGAAGTAAAAGAAGGGCTACTTATAAATATGAAACACCTTTTTTTCAGGGCTACATCACAGGTTGCATTTCCACAATGTCTTAGATTGGAAGGACATTAAATCCTGGTTGCTTATTACCCTACTTTCACTTCTGTTTCCCCCTTTAAGTGAGAAAGGGTTTATCTGGCTTACAATTCCAGGTTAAATCCTTCAACACTGGGAAGTCAAGACAGCAACATCCACAGTCAACACCAGAGATGAATGAATGAATGTATGCTACTGCTCAGCCGGTCTTCTCTACTCTTACATAGGGAATGGTGCCACCCACAGTGGGCCGGGTCTTCTTTTAGCAATTAATACTATCTAAACAAACCCCTTACTGGCCAACCAGATCTAGATGGTTTTCTCGGGTGATAGTAGTGTCCACTTCACAATGAAAACTTACCATCCTACTTCTCGTCCCCAGGACCCATCCATTTAGTAACTAAACACAAAGATTGATGAAAATGTCCAGCAGGCTAGAAGAGGATCTGTAGACACAGCCAACTCATAGCAGTAAAGGGGCACCCCAATGGCTTCTAATTGGATCACCTCCTGAGCTACAGAGACATTTGTGTGGAATGCCACCAAATACCATCCTTGTTTACTTCATATTCTCTGTAACTGTCTCATGGAGGAAGAGTCCATTCTGATTGACTTTTTCCTCCCTGCCCCATCTTGTCTTCTGCTGTTCCCACAATGGTCTATTGAATTCTAGTCACACACAATACCTACTCTCTTCTCATGAGCCACACACTTATGATTCTAGATACCCTCTATCCTCTTCCTCCCAACTCACCACCATACTCTTACTTCAACCTAACCCTCTACATCAGCACCCTCGATAATGCTCTTCCTAGTGATGTCAGGCCAAAGGTGGCAGTTCCCAACCCTGCCACATAATCCTAGAGCAACACAGAGTCATCTGCAATTCACAGATTGACAGGTTAACTGTCCGAGTACATGTCAATCTCCTCCAAATGATCCTGACATCCAGAAGTATAGGAGGTGGTCTCTGGGGCTACGCACTGGTGCTTAACCCCAGAGGCAGCAAAGTGCTTTGTACACAGTCAATGTCTACTAAATGGATAAATGAGTGTTTTACTCTATATGTCTTTTTAATTGGAAACCTTCTCAATGGCAAATTCCAGATGTTGCAATTTACTAAGGTCTTTACATTGTCTTTCCTGACCCCAAATCAGCAGCCATCTTGTACTAGTGGTTCACTTTTACTGAGTTTTCCCAAATCACTCACCTTATTTTTCATAAAAATGGTTCTCTTTTGTATACAAATGTTTGGTCAAATTATTTAACATTAACATCTGGCTCTTGGCTAAAAAAAAAAAAAAAAAAAGGAAGGAAGGAAGAAAAAAAGATAAAGGAGAAAGAAGAAAGAAGAAAGAAAGAAAGAAAGAAGGGAGGGAGGGAGGGAGGGAGGGAGGGAGGGAGGGAGGAAGGAAGAAAGAAAGAAAGAAAAAGAAAGGAAGAAGGGAGGGAGGAAGGGAGGAAGGAAGGGAGGGAGGGAGGGAGGGAGGGAGGGAGGGAGGGAGGGAGGGAGGGAGGGAGGGAGGAAGGAAGAGAAAAAAAGTTCATATTTTAAAGGTGGAAAATGTGAACCCAGGAGCAGCTGCTAGCTACTCGTGTTCAGAGGGCCCTGGGCATCAGTTTGTATATTTTTAAAAGGGAGTGGCGGGCTTTGGTTAGTTTGGAAAGTTAGTTATTTAGAGGTAGTATTAAATTTTCTACTGTCCACTGCTTAACAATCACACCACAGAACCTTCCAGAGTCAAATGTGAAACATCCAAAAGCCATGTGATTTGTGACTAGCTGATGAGATGAGCCAAGATGTCTCCTTCCATTCAGCTTTAAAGGCTGCATATGTCGAGTCCAGGGCTTCGTAGATCTTTCTTGAACCTGGAGCATTCCACTAAATCAAGTCAATATGCATCAAGACTGACTTCCTGAAGATGATCCCTTCTAATCCTCAATATTGGCGGGAGAGTGTGTTTCTAATTAACTCTCCTGCAAGGCAGCTCAGACCAGACTCAACTGTCTTCTGACGTCCTGGTGTATACTCTACTGCCCAGGCACCACCATGAAACAATCAGATGTCAAGATTGTGCACAGGATAACAATCAGAGACAAGGAAGGGAAGTCAATTAAAAACTACCATCGTTAATCAGGACTAGAAAAATTTCCAAATCCTTTGGCAATATCCCTAAATAAACAGAAAAATCATCACAGACACTATTTGAGTGTTTGAGGGAAAATTCCAGAAACCTCCCCTAATATTACTTCTGTTTCTTTCTCCTTTCCTTTTATGGATAAATGATGAAGCTACAGCAACTATACATGGATGATTTTAGAATTGAAATGTGCATAAAATGGTTCTCTTATTGATACAAAATGAAATCTCTTAAAACACACACAATCACTGTCCTAATTCACACAAACACACCAACAAACAAAACCCTTACCAAACTGGTTTTAACTTGAAGTTAAAGTTTATAACTTATAATTCTATTTCAGTTGAATTATAACAGATCTGACCCAAATAATAAGAAAAAAATCAAAACTCATCCCCCTGTCTGCTTTTAGAGTTTAGCTATTGTGACAGAGGTGGTGGCCTAACTGAATTAGTTAGTGGGAAGACAAAGCAGGAATTAAGGCTGGGTTCTCTGCAATTTAAGTTACAACACCATGCCCAATTTTTAACTTCTCTCCTCGGTGTCTCTAATGCCTTTGTCCAAATACACTGTCCTTTCTTCTGTGGACACAACAGGCTTCTTGGAAGTCTCTTTTCTTACTCTCTCTGATAGAATCTCTCCACGCTATCCAACGGGCTCCTTGGAAGTCTCCCACATCTTTTCTTACCCTCTGTGATAAAATCTCTCCACGTTATTCCCAGCTGACACCCAATCAACTCATCTACCTAAACAAGTTTTCTATGGCTGTCACCTAAAAGAGAGAAGCAAAGCCTGTCTCCTCAATAGAACTGGGATCAGAGCTTGTGCCTTGGAAGGTCTGTGGTGAGAATGAAAGATTCCATTCACAGATTGGTATGTTCCTCCCCTGGTGCTCTTTCTTACCAGACTCCTACAATTATCACCCAGCCAGTTTTCTCCGTCTTGACCCATTCCACCAATGTCAGGCTGTGAGGCCTAACTTCTTACAAATTCTGTACTCTTGGTCAAGAGTCTATGCCAGCGGTTCTCAACTGTGGGTCGTGACCCCTCTGAGGGTTGAACGACCCTTTCAACAAGGGGTCACATACCAGATATTTGCATTACAATTTATAATAGTGGCAAAATTACAGTTATAAAGCAGCAACAAAATAATTTTATGGTTGAGGATGTCACCACAATATGAGGAATTGTATTAAAGGGTCGCGGCATTAGGAAGGTGGGGAACCACTGCTCTACACCAATGCACGTGCAAGCTTCCTGGCTAGATTCCAAAAGAACTCCTCTTCCCACTCCAGTCAGTTTTGCCTCACCTCCCACATTCCATGACCCTCCCTTAGGTGGGGCCTTCAGCTCAGTGAAGGATTCCATGGACCTCCATGTGCCCTCACCAATCTGCACACACACACAAAAATGCCATTGGAATTGTATGCAAAAACTCAAGGATGCCTACAGGTCATCAGCCCCGAGCAACTCCCAAAGAACATCTTAGGGCATATCAAAGTTGGAGACCAAAGAAAGGTCAATGGTTTAAAAAGTATCCCAGCACTGTCAACTTTGCAGCCCTGTCACAGAGACCGGGAGACTCAAAGATACTCTTGAGGTTTAAAAAAGGACCAGGGAAGAATACTGTTGACAGCAGAGTCTTCTATTATTTTTATTCCAACTGACACCAAGATAAGAAGAATAGCAATGCCTTAAGTGAAGTGGCAGTTTCAGTCAGCATCCTCATGGCATTTGAGGGGGCTTCTGCTACTATCTCCATGTGTATAGCAACAGTCTTCCTACAGCCTTCATCCCAAGCCTCAGATCTGTGCTTGCACATCTAGGATTATACCCCAAATACTTTAAGAACCCCTGCGTTCTTTGCATTATCTTCATCTACTGATATAGTTATATGGAAGGTAAAGTCTCTTGAAGCTTCTTATTCCTTAGACACAGGGAAAACACTCACTCAACTCTCTGTATGAGCCATGGGCCAAATGGCAGTAGCTCCTGATGGTAGGTGGCAGATTTCTTCGGAGTCCCTCACGCAACCTTTAATTACCATCTAACATGGCTCATTGCCATTTAAAAAAAAACCCAAAGAGTAAAGAAAATGCCAATGAAATAAAAGGATTCATTCTCTTATTGAATGCAAAGATTCTCCTACCACTGGAAGGAGAAGGACTATGGTGTGGAGAAACCCAGAGCTTATTCATAATCATCATGAGGGGTTTGCGATTCAGCTGCCAGCTGCCAGCAGACCAGTCAGTCAACAGCCAGCCAGATGAAAGACGGTGAATCTAACTGGTCAAGGGCGTGTGTTACCACCATGGTCTGTTAGGACAGCTTAAACTTGAGTTGAGGGCAAGGACCAGATTCCTGCTTTCACCATTAGCATAAAATTGTTCAGAGGTCTTGTGATTAAAATGGAAAATTCTGGGTTTCATAACCCAAACCCCCATGGAAAATGGGAAAACCAAAGATTGACAGAATTTTCCAAGTAATTATTACATATATGGTTACAACATCCACAGATTTCCTCAAGTAAATAAGAAAAACAATCATTAAGAACTGATTTTGATTTTCAAGGTGGTGTTTGACCACAACCTTTTTGTCCATTTATTGATGTATAATTCTATGGATGCATTTCTGAGCAAATATAAATTTATTAGATAAACCCCAGGCACAAAAAGAAGACAGGACAATATTTTCACCAAATGTTCTCTTGTGAGCCAGAAAAAAGGGCAGAATTTATTTATAAATGGCTGTCACTCTATTGCAAATGACGAATCTACGAAGTAAGTTCTGGAGTGTGTACTTCTCAGGACCCTGGGATGTTATCAAGGATAAGCAAGCATACCCACTCTCAGCAAGTCCTCCCATGCTCACCTGAAAGAAGCATTCAAAAGCTACCGTGGTGGTGAATAAAGATCTGGATGAAGGCTGTCTAGAATACACCAGGGAGTTCTTAGTCACAACCAAATGATTCACAATTTCTTAGCCCAATTGTCAATAAAAACTATCATGTGACTGTTTAGTCTAAAATGAAGGTTATTTAATATGTTCAATATAAACTTCTTAAAGGTCTCTCCGTTCTTGGTTAATAAAATGCACTTGCACTAAATAGACTTAGGGCCTAACAATGATGGAAACCATCACGTATCTATTAAATGCTTTGCTTCCACACCAATGCTGTGCATTCATCAGCACGACAATGTTCCATATTTATTCACATGTAAGAGAGAACAGTTAGCCAAGTTATAGGAAGGAAGCTTCCTGTTTGACCTCTTTGTAAGGAAGAGATACAAAGATTCAGTTTCCTACTCTTCTCCAGCCATGATATTCATAGCCTCCTCTACTCCTTCTGCAGTCCTGTGAGTGACATCTTTTAACCCCCAGTTATAGAAGAGAACTGAGATTCTGAGATAGTTAACGCTCTTCCCAAAACACACCATTAATATATGGTGGAGTCAAGGTTCAACATCTACCATGCTAGCTCCAAAGGTACACATTGCACCAGTAACTCTGGAAAGGCCAAGAAGGGATAGAAAGAAATCTGTCTCCATAGAGATGGCAACTGGATTTCTGGAAACATCTGGGGGAGCAGCAGCTATGGGGTAAGTGCTACCCTCTCCTCTCAATAAAATAATTGACTTTTTACAGCTCTTGTAGGGCCTGAATGGACACTCAACATATGGAGTTGAGAAGCCTCTGATAAAACTGGTGCATGAAATAAAATCCAGTGTAAATCCATGAGCTGAGGACCACAATGACCAATAAATAATAATGAGGCAGAAATGATGGCTAAAACCACAAGGGCCAACACTTAGCTGCCAGGATTCTCATCTACAATATCTACTCAATCTCAACAGAGCTGAAAAAAAAAACCCACTTCTACAGCCAATCAACCAAACTCTACTTAATCTCTACACGGTTCCATTAATTATACTGATCATTATTACAGGAACGAAACAGAGAGGATGTGATGTCTCATCTGTAAAAGCTTAGAAGCTTCTACAACAGACCAAATTTATACAAGCTTTCAAGCTCTTGGGAGGGCCACCCAAGGACGCTGACACAATCAATCAAAATATTCCTTTGGACACAGCATTACCCTAACCACATGAATGACCCACTCGAAGGCCTTCCAAGGCACTTGGATCCCTTTAAGCTCAAGTTTTTCTATTCTTCTCCCAACAATGAAAAGGGTAAGCCTCCTCAAGACCCTAATAAACTTACTCTCTGCGGCTACAGAGATGGAAATTATCCACGACAGTTGTTTTTGCAGTTGGATTCTCTCTCTGAGTTGAGTACTCTATGTGACAGGCCTCGGTTTTCTAGGCGGTCAGTGGAAGGGATACTTATTTCTCAGGATGAAGAGAAGCAGACAGGAGAAGGCCTAATAAATCCATGCAGGGCACACACAGAGTCCACGGTCAATTTTACTCTTCCTCTCCTACCTTGGAACCAATTTTATTTTGGAAAGATTTCTTTTCTGATAATGCTACAGATTGCCACACAGCAAGACAAAGAAACCCAAAATTAATGAGCTTGGGCACCCAAGATTCTGGGTAGGTTAGTGGATACTAAATTGAAGCTCACTCATCAGAGTTCCTGACATGTGCATGTGTGTGTATATGTGTGTGTCTGTCTGTCTGTCTGCATGTGTCTGTGTGTGTGTGTCTCTGTGTGTATCTGTCTATGTGTGTGTCTTTGTATGTGTGTTTGTGTGTGTATCTGTCTGTCTACGTGTGTGTGTACCTGCCCATTCATGTGTGTATATGTGAAAGACAGAGATCAACTTCAAGTATCTTTCTCAATTGCTTTCTACCCTAATTTCTGAAATAATGTCTCTCGTTGGACCTAGAGCTGTCCAATTAAGTTAGATTGGCCAGGAATCCCCAAGGACCCCCAGTCTCCTAAGTCTCCAGCACTGGGATTACAGAGACCCATCATCACATCCGGCCTTTCAGTTGGTACTGGAGATCTTAACTCGGGTCCTTGTGCTTAAACAACAAGCATTTTAACTAAATCAGCCATCTCCCAGCCTTCCTGGCTTTTTATTACATAAAAGTTTTATTTAAGGAATTCAATGACCAGGTATAAAAAAACTAAGAATGAGAAGAGGGGCTGGAGAGATGGCTCAGTGGTTAAGAACACTTGTTGTTCTTCCAGAGGATGCCAGTCCAGTTCCCAGCACTCACCTCGGGCAGCTGATGATGGCATGTACCTTCAGTGCCAGGGTATCTGATGCCCTCTTCTGTCTTAGGCAGGTACTACACTCACATGCACATATACACAGAGAGAGAGACACGCACACAATTTAAACAAAATAAGTCTTCAAAAAATAGGAAAGAAACAGGCAAGGAGGATGGAAATTCTTTCCTGGCATTGAAACCAGTGATATCCCCTAAAGTATTAGGGGATGACCGACAGCCCTCTATTGATTCAACTTCTATGGCTAGCCAAATGGCTGAACAGCCAGGCTCTGACTACCCAAGAAGGATTCAAGGTTCAGAGGGCGTTCACTAGCTCAGCCAGAAGGACACACAGTTCTCATTATTTGTGACAGAACATTCAGGGCATGGGGGAGACAGTGACAGGCAGAATGCTTATCTCTGACATCACACAAGCAGGACTTAGGCAGGGTCAAGAAGAGACAGCTCCACGCAGCTGTCGTGACCACAGACAGCCCCCACTTGTCAGTCCAGTGCTTTGTCCCCTTTCAGAAGCAACCTTAGGGACACTAAGCTGCTACATTCCCATCTCATTGCACTCTGTCTGGCCACGAGACAAGCAACCTTTTCACTTCACCATAGCTGAGCTAGCACTCAAAGATAACATGCTTCCTGTTTCATCATTCAATGTGCTGGGCTAAGAATGTGTCTTCCCTATTGGAATATAGAGAAGAGGTCCACCCTGTGTTCTTAATCATTCGGAAAGGAAGAAGTTTCTGCCATCAGAGCTGCCTAGTTCTATAACCTATGGTAGTAGATCAGCATTAGAGGGGAGGAGGAAGGGGAGGACTCATTATTTGTAGTGTTTAAAAGTTACTGCCAAGAAACCTGAGTCTTTCAATTCCTGGAAGTCCGGATGTTCTGGGTAATACATGTGAATCACTGGAAAGAGATTCTACATCTTTCTGTCAAAAAAAAGAGGAGTGTTTGGGTGACTGCAATGTCCATGAATCAGACATGCTTTCTGTCTCCACTTCCGTTCAGTGAGCACTTGGGAACCCCTCCAGGGAGTAGCTGGAGGAGTTGAGCCTATAGGGCTCTCCAGAGAACACCTGGAGGTCTCAGCTCAAGTCCCCATCTGGGATAACCCAGAAATATCATAGAATTTGGTGTCCTTCCTAGCCAGGCCCACAGCAGCTCTTGTGGATAGTAAGCCACCTTCTGTGGTTGAGGACGAGGGTCTGCCTGCCTGCTTGTAGGCCTCCAGGATGCTGTCTCAAGGGGAGGACTTGCATTTAGAATCATGAATCCCTGAGCATTGGCTCCAAAATTTTCCACTTCAATCCATATGAAGTTTATGCAACATTGCCTGCTCACCCTCATGTCCAACAAAGGCTTCGATGTAATAACTGAGACATATTCTGTTTTACATCTATATTCTTTCTTGAGTAAGGTCACCTCAGCTTCTTCTGGATACCCAATGGTTCTTTTCCTCCCCTGAATTGAGTAATAATTCAGAAAAATATACTTTTGTTTCATTGGCTGGGATAGAATCCCCTTGACACTCATCTATCATGCACATCAAGTGCACTGTCAATCTCTCCTCACAGCGGCAGCACCCTCAGGAAGTCATCTTCAAACCCTCTAGATATGAAAATCTCTTAAAATCCATCAGTCACATTGGGCAGCATTGATGGGAGGGTTCTCAACTGGGGCCATGTACCATCCTCAGAATAGAGGGGGAAACATGAACCACCACAGTAAGTGGGGGAGAACACAGTCCTGGATTCTGAGAGACCTGTGACTGAAACCTGACCATTTGAAATGCTTGCTCCATGGTGCTGGGCAGTTACTGAAACTCATCTATTGAATGACTGACCTCAAAGGACTCAGCTATACAAATGACACTCCACAGTGCTGTTAGAAATTCCAGGTTCCTCTTTGTGGTGCTTTGAAAGAAAATGGACCCCAAAGGGAGTGGTACTATTAGGAGGTGTGGCTTTGTTGGAGTACTGGCATATGTATGGCCTTGTTGGAGGAAGTGTGTCACTGGGGAGGCGGGCTTTGAGGTCTCATATATGCTCAAGCTATGCCCAGTGTCACTGACTACTTCCTGTTGCCTGAGCAAGAGGTAGGACTCTCAGCTCCTTCTCCAGCACCATGTCTGCATGGATGCTGCCTTGCTTCCTACCATGATGATTGTGAGCTAAACCCCTGAACTGTAAGTCACCCAATTAAATGTTTTCTTTTATAAGAGTTGCTGCAGTCATGGTGTCTCTTCACAGCGATAGGAAACCCAACTAAGACACTCTTCCTCCTTAATAAATCTGTATGCCACTCATCAGACTTCAGGGTCTTCCTGTGTTTCCCACTAGGAGTTTATGTCGAAGGTTGAAAAGGCATAACAGCCAAATAAGAAGTGGATTTGATGTTTAACTAAAAAGCTTCAAGCTGGATATGGTGGCACACACCTGCCTGTAATCTTAGCACTTGGGAGGCAAAAGCAGGAAGATCAGGCATTCAAAACCATCCTTACTGTATGGTGAGTTAGTAGCCAGCCTGGGATATATGAATGCAGTGCAAAGACTCAGGGCTGCTTCAAGCAGTCTGTAATACACAGGACAGCCTTGAAACACCAGATTCTTCACCCGGAAGTGAAGGATACAGAGACCGCCAGACTCAGTTTCAAATAATGAAAAAGACAATCGTCTACATAAGCAAAATGTAAATTAAACACTAACGCACTCCAACAGCAGAGTTCAAAATGCCTCCTGATCAACAGAAGAGTGTCCTGGGAACATGTTAGTTCAACTACCCAGTAGACAGTTGGACAAATAAGTGCTAATGTGAATAAGAGCATACTCTGTGGTTTAATAACACTTCCTATGCATTATCCTGGGGCCTTCACAAATATATGGTTATTTTACTGCTGATTGTCCAATTGACAGGATCTAGAATTACTGAACAGATGAGCCCCTTGGGAGCCTGTAAAGGATTAGCTAGACCAGTCGTTCCCAACCTTCCCAATGCTGTGACCCTTTAATACAGCTCCTTGTGTTGTGGTGACTGCCAATCATAAAGTTATTTTGTTGCTACTTCATAACTGTCATTTTGCTAATGATATGAATTATCACATAAATGTCTAATATGCAGGATATCCGGTCTGTGACCCGCAAAGGGGTCGTGACCCACAGACTGAGAACCACTGAGCTAGACTGTGTTAACTCAGGTGGAAAATGCCTGTGTGGCCAGCACCATTGCAGGGCTGGGATCCCAGGGCTCAGCACCAGCGTTCATCATCATCTCTCTGCTTCCTGTGCACACAACGCGACCAGCCACTTCATAATCCTGACACCACTCCTTCCCTGCCATGACTGCACCCTCACACTGCGTGCCAAGGTAAACAAGTCCCTTCTTTTAAGTTGCCTTTACCCAGTATTCGATCACAGTGGCAGGAAAGGTCACCCATACCTATATTCAGACATTGACTGTCCCTTGCAGCTTGGGAGACAGCAAACGCTGGAAAGCCAGCTGTCTAACAATTGAATCTGGTTAAATAGGTTATAATACATGCTGAGACTGAATATAATACAGCCTTTAAAAATAGCAAGGCAGATTGATTTGTGTAGATATTAATTGCTAGGTGAATAAAGCGTAACACAGTACAGTAAGCAATATATTAGGAAAGCTTCAGAATGTATTTATCTATATATCTGTCAGTACAGATCCATCCTAGAAGGCATACAAATGGACCCACTTTTGTCTCTACGAAAGAAGAGCTGGGGCCTCACAGGACAGAAATGGAAACAAAACTTGCATTTGACAGGACAGTACCCATCTCACCCCTTTGTAGTGGGTAGCCATTCCAGCTTTGGTCTGGAAGTTCTAACCCCCACTGAGGCTTTGGTAACTATCACACCTACAAGGCGGGGCCAAGGGAGGGCCCTGAAGACCCGAGATGGGAATGCACCACACTCTCTTCCTGCTGGGAGCCCAGCTAGCTCAGTCAGTAGAGCATGAGACTCTTAATCTCAGGGTCGTGGGTTCGTGCCCCACACTGGGCGCCAGATAAGCTGGAATGGCTACCCACTACATCATTTTGTCCCTTTTATGTGTCATTTATTCAAAAGAGTTTACTCTTTTAATGATATAAAAATCAATTTCTTTAAAAAAAAATCTGTCTTCAGATGTAGTTAACTATAACTTTGGTATGAACAAAGGCCAACTAAAAAGAGAAGTGTCTTCAAATGGGGACATTTATAATATAATTTAATAGAAAAGCTTTTGAAAAGAATGTTGGTGCATACCTATAATCCCTGCACTCAGAAGGATCAGGCAAGAAGATGGCATGTTAAAAGCTAGCTAGGCTACACAGGGATATATTTCAATGTCACCACCACCACCACCATCATCATCTAGGCAGCATTCTGAGAACCCCCAATGAGACTCCTAGGGTCACAGAGTGCTTCTTGACAGCATCTGTGGCCTTGGGTGAGGACACAGAAGACCCCAGGGAACCTCCACGAGGCACTTGGTGCAGCAAAGAATCAACTTCCTCCTCCACCCTCCCCTGTCCTCCAGGAATCTGAAGGCACTGGCATCTTGGGGAACCCAGTGGGTTCTCAGCACAGAGCTAGAAACAGGACTTTCTAACTCTTGAAGAACGTTCGTGTGTCTGGTCTTTTCTTTCTTTCTACTCGAGGAAAAGAATCAAGGCAGTATTAATACAGAGAAATAAAGACAGCCCTGGGAATTGGCAGGAGATAAATGAACTCAAAGATGTAGCAGGAAAAACTACCCTTTCAATTACTATGAAAATGCTTTCCTCAACTTTAAAATTTGGCTCCTGGTGTTTTTCAATCCTAGCAGGGGGATTTAGATAACTGTGGCTCAGATTTTTAGTTGTCAACCATCCGTACGCTGTTACTCACACTGAGGTCCCAGCACAATCTATAGAGTGCAGATTCAAATTTCAATTCTAAGAAAATAAAAACCTCAGCCTTCTCCAACCTATTGGCCCAACCCAACTCTGTCCTTTCATCCCACTCCAAACGGGCCGTGCTTCCACCAGGGCCACCATGGAGTCATTCTGTTCTGGGCCAAACTCTTCTGAGAACTTGGAGTTGAAAAATCTAAGTAAGAAAAATATAGAGTCATTTGTAAGCCTGTCCAATGTTTCCAGGCCTCGATGTTTCTGATCGAACCTGTCAGGCTGATGACACATGGCCACACAATATATCACTGTAGTTGTACAAAACCATCCTTTGATTCACATTTGAAAGAAAACCAAAAATACAAAGTACAAAAGGGAACGCAGTGTGCATACTCGGAAATCACAGAAAGTATGTAAGAATCAAAAAATAAAACATACTCAGGATAGCCTACTCCATTCACACTCCACGCTGCTCCCTAGGAATAGGCTTTGCAGCAGCAAGGCAAAGGGCAGGAAGGCCTCTGTGTCCACTCCTCAACTCCTCCTTAGGGATGGAGAAATTAAGATCTACCAAAAGAGTCTTGTCCAAGTGAGAGGGCCAAACCCACACCAGAATGCATATCTCCTAAAAGATTCACAATCAATATCAGCCGTACAGGATGCTGTAATTAAGTACTGAGCTTGGAAACTAGAAATTCTGGCTTGAAGAAAAACAATCAACCACATCAAACCAATTCAAAACTGGGCAAAAGACCTGAACAGGCACGCCTTCAAAGGAGAACCACAGATGTCCACTGAGTACATGAGAAGATGCTCAATCTCCCCCATCATCAGAGACATGCATGCAAATCAAAGCCCTGAGATATCACATACTAATTCATCAGAAGAAAGGGAAATCAGCATTTGTCCAAGGAGTTGGAGAAACTGCAGAAACTATGCTAAGAGGAAGCAGCATGATCACCAGGGAGACCAGACTGGCAATTTCTGGTCAAGCTAAACTCAGAGCTCCCTATAGCCCAGCTATTCTTCTCCAGCTACACATGGAGCACCTTGTACCCATGCACTTAAGAAGTATGTAACTTTAGAGCCTTTGTTTCTGTTTGTTTGTTTGTTGTTTTGTTTTTTGGGGGGGGTTGGCTTTAGAACGTTTACATCATCCTTATCAGATTGTAGTCATCCCTAGTGAGAAAATCTTAAGTGTTCCCACATGAAATCTTTTTGATTCTCACATGAATGCTCAAAAGAGTTCAGATTTGGGAGCATTTCAGATTTTGGATTTTCATATTGGGGTTTTTCAAAATTTGTGCATGTTACCCAAAACTTCAAAGGAAGGGCCCAGATATTACACCCCACTGCTCACAGCACTGTTTATCTACAATAACCAAAAAGGAGAAATGGCCAGAATATTCATCAATTGATGAATGAGTGAACAAAAGGTAATATATTTAGAAAATAGTTTATCATTAAAATGGAATGGAATAGTAACCCATATGTAACCTCAATCCTTAGGAGGCAGAAGCAAGAGAATCATGAGTTTGAAGCCAGCCTGGCCTACAGAATAAGACCCTCTCTTTAAAAAACAAAACAATCAAAAAAGTAGAGGCTAGAGAGAAAGCCAGCTACGTGAATTAAGAGTTTGTATTCTCACGGAGATACACAACAATTTACAGTGGCTTTCTGTGGATGGAATTAAGACTTGGTATACCATTTAAGAAAAAAAAATAAAGCCCAAAAGACACAGTTATGCAAACCCCAAGATCCCTGACAAGGTGACCCAAAACTAAAAGGCGCAGTTCTGTAACTTAAGAGCAGGTGAGTGCAAGGTCAAACCCTTGCTCTCTAGAGCTGTGTCAACCCCCACAGTGAGCTCACAGAACAGGATCTGCATCACTGTCCAGCTAGACTACAAGGACTTGGACCACTAAATTTTTTTTTCAACAAGTTTGAAGTCAAATTTCCAGTGTCTGACCATTTTGTCTTGTTTTAAATCTCTCTTCTTTTCCTTCAAATGTGGCAAAATATACAAAGAGGCTTAGGTTAAAATAACAAGGATAGTTGGGTGGTAGTAGCAGCACACACCTTTAATCCCAGCACTCAGGAGGCAGAGGCAGGAGCATCTCTGTGAGTTCGAGGCCAGCCTGGTCTAAAGAGTGAATTCCAGGGCAGCCAGGACTACACAGAAAAACAATGTCTCAATAATAATAATAATAATAATAATAATAATAATAATAATAGTATGTATCCTCCCAAGGTGCTAGGTTTATTTGAACATGCAATGATGCTATTTTCAAAAAACACACTTGGAATTCTCTTCTTCTGCCAGTTACTATGCAGGCAATCTGCGCCTAAGCATCTCCAGAGCAACAGCAGGCACTGAAAATGGGGTGGGGCTTCTGTCATCCATTCACTTCTGAGATGTACAAATGTCTCCTGGACATTGTCCCGCTCATTATTTTTTCTTGCAGTTTCCAAAGAGGTCTCATGATAAAGACCAATAAAGCTGGCTGGAGAAGTCCCTGTGAGACATTTCAACCCCTCTCGACCTTGGTACTCTAGGAGAGAATCGGCACCATTAGCTTGTGTAAGTTGCTGGGCATGCATCAAGCCTTCAGGAGTCTAGGGGTTGGTTAGATTGCACACATCCAAGGACAGCTGAGCCTGTGTGCACCACCACCATCCCTGCAAGCATCCTTCTGTAACAGAAATCCCGGAACTTTCACCTAGACAACTATCTGAGGCAAAGAGGAAGGTTGTCCATTGACATGGACACCATGTCATAAGGGGTTTTAGGTGTCTGGAAAGAAAAAAAAAAGACCATCTTTAGATAGCTAGAGCAGGGTTCCTCAGCTGTGACGCTCTTGACATTTGGGGACTGTGGGGGTTTGAACAAAAATTACCCTCATCGCCTCATAGGTTTGAGTACTTAGTTACTAGGTGACAGAATTGGTGAGGAGGGATTAAGATGTGTGGCCTCGTTGAAGGAGCTGTGGGCTTGAGGAAGACGGGATCCAAGGCTTCAGAGGCTTCATCATCTGTCATCTCCCATGTTTTCATCACCTCCTGCTTGCAGTTTTCGACGTGAGTGCTCCATTGCACCCCGCCTTTACTCCACCACCGTGACCAGGAATCCTCTGGAACGCCAAGCCCAATTAAGCATGTCTTTTTTTTTTCATAAGTTAACTTGGTTGTGATGTTTCATCACAGCAGTAGGAAATTAACTTACTCTCCTCTGTAGGGGATGTCCCATTTTGTAAGATGTTTAGACCCCTAACCTCCGCCTCTGCCTGCTAGGTGCCAGCCACAACCCAACCACTGGCTCAAGTTTGGAATGCATCTTGGAATTGCCAAATGCTTCTCTGAGTGCACAAAACTGCCCAGCATGAGAACCACCATTACGTACAAACAGCTTTCCCTCTTCCCACCTGTTAAGGGCATTAAGGGAGCAAGGGTCTCAGTGAACACCACCTATGGCCATGACTGCTGGAGATAGGTGGATAAAGACCATGAAGAAAGAGGAAGAGAGCAGATGGAAGTCTAGGAAGTGTATGGGCTAGCAGGGCATAGGAAGGGTAAAATGCAGCTTTGCTACTCCGCTGAGCTGATCTTTACTTCATTTTCTGCTAATCTCACTGCTCCACGCTCAGCCCTCACACTGTGGAGCTCCATGTTCACAAGGAGGAATCTCAGCACTTTTAGTCTGCAGGTTCAAAACGTGACTGCAGAGTTGACAGGTTTGTGGCAGTTGGTTGGATCCCAGTACGCCTTTTATCTCTAATGTGTACTTTTGGACACCATTAAGGTGCTTAATAGTAATCCCAGGGTGGTGGGGGTGGCACACTTAATTCATAAGGATGTCACTGTAAATATCTCTCTTTCTGCTTCTTCTAGAAAAATTCAATTATCTGTCCCATGACTAATAAGTCAAAGGGATCATCTTTTGTTGTTCGAATCTTAAATGGTCTTATAATAAAAAAAAAACCTGGTACCAAATATTGGGGTGAAAGCTGAAAGATCAGAGAAGCCGAGCAACCAGCCTCTACGAAATCCTCAGCCTAAAGAGAGTGAGTTCCTGTCTCTGCATGCCTTATGTACCCTTCTCTGCCCTGCCATATCACTTCTGGGGATTAAAGGCGTGTGTGCTTCCCAAGCAAAGGCATGAAATCTCAAGTGCTGGGATTAAAGGTGTGGGCCACCACTGCCTGGCTCTGTTTCTTTCCTATACTGGATCAATCTCATGTAGCCCAGTGTGGCCTGGAACTCACAGAGATCCAGACAGATCTCTGCCTCCCGAGTGATAGGATTAAGGGTGTGTGCCACCACTGCCTGACCTCTATGCCTAATCTGGTGGCTGGCTCTGTCCTCTGATCCTCAGGCAAGCTTTATTAGGGTATACAATATATCACCACAATCTTTCAAATCAGAATACTTCACTAAGGGCAATTACCATTTGCAGAATACTATCCAAGAAACTAGACTTGCATTTGGGGTTTGGGACTACATTCCTAAGCTATGGACAAAAGGCAGTAACAGCCATTCTGCTGTGAGGGGGTGTTGGCCAGACTGCAGAAACTAGTTGGTTCTACTGGAGCACAGAAGATCCAAACACTTAGAATTTTACACATGACCAATGGCATTTAACTGCTGTGGTTGGATCTTGTCTCCTGAAAAACTCGGAACACAGGATCACAACAAATCATGCTGAAACAGCAAGGTGACAAAGAGAGGACATGCCTGCCATACAGCATCTCCTGTGACAAGGATATGCAAGTATCCCACAGTCTGAACTATCCTGGTGGGGCTATTCCAAAAGGCCACCAGGCAAGGATAGGAAATCTTATATTTAAGAGACACAACAGGAGATGTACAAAGGTCAAACATCATCTTATTGACTGAATCAGGATCTTTCTGGCACTTGCTAAATAAGGTATTGGGGAACTCAATAAATGAGTATCATGGGGGCCAGGATGACAGTTAATCAGTAAAGGCATCCCTCGCAAGTACAGGACCAGAGCCTGATCCTTAGAACTCATAGAACATAAAATTTGAGTGCAGTCTTGTCTGCTTTTCATACTAATGTTAGGAAGACACAGGTAGACAGATCCCCAGGATGTGGCTGGCCAGCCTAGTCTAGTTGGAGAGTGCCAGGCCATTGAGAGACCCTGACTTTAAAAACCAAAAGTGGACAGCGCTTGAGGAATGCCCATTGCCTGTCTGTGTTAACAAAGTACACATTCTCAAAAGAAACCCAGACATCTTGATGCAGAGTACCTGGATTGCAAGTTGGGTATTTCTACCGTGATTCTAGATATTCTACAGCAATAGTTCTCAACCTTCCTAATGCTGTGACCCTTTAATACAGTTCCTCATGTTGTGGTGACCCCCAACCATAAAATTATTTCCATTACTACTTCATAACTGTACTTTTGCTACTGTTACAAATCATAATATAAACATTTTTGGAAATAGGGGTTTGTCAAAGGGGTCACGACCCACAGGATGAGAATTACAGTTCTGTAGTCTAACTAGGCCTGGAAACTCTGATTCAGAGGCAAACAAGGGAGTGATTGGAAGAAAACCCTGCACACACTCTCACTCAGGTGAATCCACTTCACCTTCAAATGGCTTCATAAGTAATGAGTAACCTGCAAACAAACGCATGTTCCCTCATGATCCATAAGTATACCCATTCACACAGATCAGAAAGGGCAAACAGCACACCCAGAGATGATACACCAAGGCAGAAAAGCTGTAGACACTCTGGGTGTCTTCAACTGAAACCCAGGCTCATCTGCCCAGTCTCTCAGCTTGACTCAACTTCGGCTTCTCTTAGGGTCTTGCCCTTTGTGAATGAAGAGGAAAGGAGCCACTCATTCATTAGCTACCACCGGATCATTTTGTCTTAAGGGAAGGAAAGCTGGGGATGAAAGACGCTGCTATTATTGCTGCGTTACCCAAATGCTTTCCAACTCAGCCACCAGGACAGCAGGTCCGATTCCAAACACTAGCTGAACCGGAGCCCAAGGTCCTGTATCTCAGTTGATTTCCAGAATCAACTACAAGGAAAATTGGACCCTACTGGTCCCTGGTGCAGGATGATTTAAGAGTTAATTTCCTAAATGAGCTCCTCTGGAATTCTAGAATTTAAGCCACTGCCAGGTTAAAAGAAGAAGTACTTTTGGCAGCAAACAGTCTATAATATGATGAAGTTTGACAGTTAGGGAAATAATAATTACCGTATGGGCAGCAGAGTCACGGGTCTTTTACCAAATAAGGCAATGATTTCTGCCATGAGAATATTTCAATGAAAGGATATTTTCAGTCTAAAGAGTTTGGCTTATCTTTGAAAAATGGTATATCACACAAAGTGCAGTTGGTTTAGTGAGGAATCCATGTATCTACCAAGGACACAACTTTGGAGTGTTTTTTTTTTTTCTTTTTAGTTCAATGTCATAGTGCTCTAGGCATACTATGGGATGCTCAGATGTTTCTAATTACCCTCTGCATACACCCAATAAAACAGCTGGCTCAAGATGTTATTAATGCCACAAGAAGATCCAGAGGGCTTGTAAATCACGCTTTTCTTTAGAAAGGGACAACGCAGTGGCAAAGGAGGGCAAACTTTAATCTTGCTAAATAAGACTCCACCTCAGAATGTTCTAGTGCGTTCCCTTGTTTGTCAGGGAAAGGGAACTGGTCTACTTTCCTCACTCCAAGAGATTTAGCATCTTTTTTCCTCTCACCTCTTGGAGAGAAAAAAAAAAAGTCTGATGAAAATTAGGTCAAGCTTTGGCACCAGGAAATCACAGAATGCGGAACCAATTCTTCTAGACTCTCCCGGGCATCCTCAGCTCGGCTTCAGAGTGAAGAAACCCCTCACGGCTGCATAAGCTGGTGTTAGGTTCTGTTAACATTCCTCCACCAGCTCTCACGAGCAGCCAACCTGTAGCCACGCCAGTTTGTCAGCGGTTATTGCCCGAGTCTAAATTCAAGATAATGAACTCGAGCAGCAAACCATCCCTTCAGCTACGGAGAAAGTCAGGTTTGAACAAGTGTGTCAATGACAACACCACACTAAACTGGCAATGGAGGGCAGCTGGCATTTTCATTTTTTTACTTGGGATATGACCTTAGGGGAATAAATGTCCAACTTCCTAACTAACTTCATAACTTTCTTCCCCATTTGGGAGTTATTTTCTTTCCCTGGACTGCCTTAGTATGAAGATGATTGTATGGCTGTCCCCCAAAAAAACATTTCCACATCATCTGCGATGTTAGTCCCAGGACATTTTTCCAGTAATACACAAATTCATTCCCCACTTAGAAAAAAATATATATATATGCACCTTGATTGTTAAAAATTGGTACGGACGCTTGACACAGGCAATAGATGCAAAGTTTAGGCTAGATCCTCTGCCAGTATATGCTGTAGGTACGTGCTGCATCATGTCCAACTTCCCTAATTCACTGGAGCCTCCAAGCCTAGAAGTTATACAGCTGGCAATGGGGTGGAGGGTACGGAGCGGGAGCAACCATAATAACCAGTCCTTGTTGGAGATGCTCCCATCTCTTCAGGTTGATGACTTTTCCTCCTGACCACAGCTCTGGCTTCCAGAATGTATTATACTGTTTGACTTCATCCACCTTTGCCAGCAGGCTTGGCCACAGGCAAGCACTTCCTGTGTAAGCAAGTGAAATCCGCAAAGATACACATGGCCCAAGCAGAGAGGCATGTCATGGAGACCACAGGATAACGAGACAGGACAGCGCTCTGTGCAAACTCAGACCTGCCTCGGCAAGACTAAATGTAAACAAGGATGGACCGACCCAGGAGGCAGAGTGGAAGGAGCAACCGAAAGATGGATCTTTCATTCTCTCTTGAGCCTGTTGCACTGTTTGGATCAGAGCATGAAGGGACCACTACCACAAGGAGCATGCCTGATCCAGGCTCCAGGCGCCATAGCACACCATGGATGCATTCACTGCCTCGCCCAGCCTCTACTCTGCAGCACCGGAGACGGAGTTTACAAGGTACGAGGAGGATGAGCCTTCTTCAGAAAAGCACACAGTTCTTTTCATCCATCCAAGAAGGCACATCTACCTCCAGCCTGCTTCCTCCCTAGATCCTTAGGATTGCCCTAAAGTTCAACATGTATCCCGTCACTTTAACGGCATGGAACTTGAGAACCAGAGAGCGAAAAATACCAGGGTCCCGAGGCCAGTTCATAGAGCACCTGAACTAGACCCCACACGTCCAATGAATGGCTGGAAGTGTCACAGGAGAGAAAATAACAGCACAGTACTATTTGAAACAAACTTTAAAAGTCTGCCTAAAAAGACTTGGTGTTTCCATAGGAGAAATGGGCTGGAATTCCACATTGAGGGACAACTGTACTAAGGGTACAGAAGTTGACTTGCAGTTTAACATGACTGGTAAGACCTGTACTCTCAGTGTTGAAGGCGTATCTCCATGTAAAGTGTTACGGGGATTACACCATTCCTTTCCTCCAGTTCTGGAGATTGAGTCCAGCACTGTACTCTCGGTGTTGAAGGCATATCTCCATGTAAAGTGTTATGAGGAGTATACCATTTCTTTCCTCCAGTTCTGTAAATTGACCTTGTGCAATCTCAGCAAGTTCTGTACCACTGATGTATCTTCCCAAGCTACACAAGGTCTTTTCTTGGGCATGTCTTGGTGAATGAAATTCATTCTCTCTGTGTATGTGTCTCTCTGTTTCTGTCTCTGTCTCTTTCTCTCGAGTGTGTGTGTGTGTGTCTGTCTGTGCATATGTGTGTCTCTGCCTGTCTGTCCATCTGTATCTCTGCTTCTCTCTTTCTCTGTGTGTGTGTGTGTCCTCTCTAAATTGTAGAGAGACGATCCAACTGATTGTTTTCCTTCTGTGATTGTCCCTTGCCTTAGAATTGATGGACTAGGTTAAGACAGCTATCTACATGTCCCCCATGGCACAGGCCCTGGTATATAAACCCCATTGAGCATCACCAGAATGAGGTGCTGTGCTGGCTCCAGGGATGCTGAGTTGAAGCATACTGGTCTTTGTTTCCAAGTGGCTCCAAGTACAGTGAATAAACAGGCGTGCCAACAAAGGGGGGGGGGGAGACCATGAGACACTAAAACATGGCTAGCACCTGTCTGAAGTGAAACAGGCAATGGGCTGGCCAGAATGGATGAGGGAGACGTGCCTGAGCAGAGGGAGCAACGTGAGGAGAGGCACAGAGGACCTGAGAATGGGGACATTTGGCATCCCAGAGGCTCAGTTTGGCAGAGGTAGAGCATCGAGCATGGATGAAGGGACACAGTCAAAATAAAAGTGAAGGAGCCAGACAGAGTCTAGAGGCTCCGAAGGCTCTGCAAAGTAGTCTACATGACAGCACAGAACTGCTGGGTAAACTGACAAAGTGAGAAAGGACCCACGTGATGTCATGTTCTTCATTCTAGAGATGGCTTTAAAAGAACCCAGGGGCCAGGCAGTGGTGGCACACGCCTTTAATCCCAGCATTCGGGAGGCAGAGGCAGGTGGATCTCCGTGATTTCGAGGCCAGCCTGGGCTACCAAGTGAGTTCCAGGAAAGGCGCAAAGCTACACAGAGAAACCCTGTCTCGAAAAAACAGAAAAAAAGAACCCAGGGATCATAGGAGCTTTTCTTGCGATACAGTCAACAGCTGAGCCCTCCCTCTAATAAAGGTGGCTTTTAAAAACTGTCCTGACTACAGACGCACTTTGTGAGGCTATCAAAGGGACACCTGTCACCTTCTCAGCCCTGGGCATCTTCCTTTCCAACCAAAGATGACCTTGTTCTCTCTGGATGTTACTTCGTAACGTCAACCTACTGCCTCCATGTATTTTACAGCTGCCCGTCCATGAATTTCTTCTTCAACTGGACCTATCTTTGACCTACACACACACACACACACACACACACACACACACACACACACACACACACACACACACGCACACACCCCTTTACACCTTATTCACAAAGGAATCACCCTCCCCCAACATTAAAAGCCAGCTTACCCCCAAAAGACATCTGACCTATCATATATAAAAGAAAGTTACAGAAAAAGATGGCACTGTTCTGTGAAACTTGTATATGGGGATCCCTTCACTTTCTAGTGTAAATCACCAGTTTCCTTCTGTCATAACTGCGGGGCCATTTCTTATTTTTTTTTTCCACTAGAGGACAAGACTTGCTTGCTTCTGTCCTCTGTGTAGAAGGCTGATCTTCACAGACATTAATCTGATCCCCTGTCACAGGTCCATGAAACTGAACCCAAGATGACAGAATTTGAATGAAGGCCACTAACACAGGCCTTTAGGGCATTCTCTATAGTCCAGACAAATACAAAGCAGGCTCACACTCAATCCTAAATTGAATATCTTTATCAAACCTCTCCCCTCAAGACTCAGGGTCAATGTGAAAGATTCTAAGAGTCGGAGGTGGTGGATGGCTCCAAGGACCCAGTGTCATCCATCCCAACACAACAAGACAGATTCACATAGGAACTCATAGAGACTGCAGCAGCACACCAAAGACCTGTACAGGTTCAAACCAGAAAAAAAATATATATATATCCCAGCACTTGAAAGGTGAAGTTGACAGAAAGTCCCATCCCTAACCAAGAAGCTATTTGCAATTTATAAATGGAAATTTATAAATGGAAAATCAGTTTTCTCCAATAGAGTGTCACTGGGTATACCAACCATGCTCCAGGGTAGGCCTCATGCCCAGGAGTAGCCAGTCAATACAAACAGACACCGTGTGTGTGTGTGTGTGTGTGTGTGTGTGTGTGTGTGTGTGTGTGTGTGTATGTGTGTGTGTGTGTGTGTATGTGTGTGTATGTGTATGTGTATCTGTCTGTCTGTACTTTTTGGATTGGTAATTTTAAAATCTTACTGATTTCCTTTTCTTTTATTTTATTTTCAGTTTCCAGGGTTTTTTGGTGGTGGTGGTGGTGGTGGTGGGTTGTGTGTGTGTGTGTGTGTGTGTGTGTGTGTGTGTGTGTGTACTTGTTGAACTGGTATTTTTAAAATCTTACTGATTTTCTATTATTTTCAGTTTCTAGGTTTTTGTTGTTGTTGTTGTTGTTAGGGTGTGTGTGTGTGTGTGTGTGTGTGTGTGTGTACTTGTTGAACTGGTATTTTTTAAATCTTACTGATTTTCTTTTATATTCAGTTTCCAGGGTTTTTTGTTGTTGTTGTTGTTGTTAGGTTGTGTGTATGTGTGTGTGCGCGCGCGCGCGCATACACACACACATTTTGGGTTTTGGGCTGTTTTTCCTGCTTTGTTTTGCTTGTTTGTTTTTAAGGAAGAGAAAGAACATGAAGTTGGGCAGGTAGGAAGTGAAAGGGATCTAGAAGGAAAGAATATAATCAAAATACACTGCATGAGAGGAAATGTTAACCACTTTTATTTTACTTAAGCAGGCTCATGTAGACCATAATATCTGTGATGTCCCCTCACAGAGCTCGACAGAGATCTGAGCTCAAACGCCATCTCACTGCAGAAGCCTCGTCAAAACCAGCAACCCATGCTTTCAGCCCTTCCTATTCTCTGTCTTTTTTCTGTTCTTTACTTTCATGATATTTATCACTTCCTGGCATTCTATGTACACTGTCTCTTACAATAGATTTTTTTATAACTGCATATAATATAGCAGGAAAAATAGAGAGAGGGGCAGACAGAAAGAGAGCAGATCATATGCGGCGGTTTGAATGAGAATGCCTCCCGCCCCCATCGGCTCATGTATTTGAATACTTGGTCTCAAGTTGGTGGAACTGTTTAGGAAGGATTGGGAGGTGTGGCCTTGTGGGAGGAGGTATATTACTTGGGTGGGCTTTGAGGTTTCAAAAGCCCATGCTATTCCTAGTTAGCCCTCCCTGCTTCACACTTGAATATCTTCTTGAAGGAAGCTCTCAGCTACTGCTCTAGCTCCATGCCTGCCTGCGGGCTGCCATGCCCCCGAACACGATGGCCATGGACTCACCTTCTGAAACTGTAAGTCCCAATAAACTCTTTCTTCTATAGGTTGCCTTAGTCACAGTATCTTTTCATGGCAGTAAAAACTTCCCTAATACAATCCACACTCCCATATGTATGGATATAGTGTTTTTATGGGAAGATAACTTGCAACATAAGCTGCAGAATCTTAGTCATTCTGAAGCATGCACCCAATACATCTCAGTACAATCCATCGCTGTGCGTCCTTTCTCCAGAATGCCTTTATCTTGCAAAACTAGAGCTCTAACCCCATTAATAAACTTTCCATTCTGCCCTCCCTACCACCCCTGGCAATAATCACTGTTGTACTTTCTGCCTCCAGGAACCTGACAACTCCAGGCACCTCAGGGACGCCAAAGCACAAGCAACCTGTCCTTTAGTCACTGGTTTTCCTCGCATAGCATAATGTCCTCAAGGTCCATCCATGCAGCAACCACATCATATGTCACATCACATGCACGTTAATGTCATGGGGGAGGAGGAAGGACTGTGCCTGTTTTGTTCACTGTTGTTTCTCCAATGCCTAAACTCATCCCTGATACCTAATACATACTCCACACATATGTTAAATGAATTAAGATTTGCCCTCTAAGGGTACTCCACAATTTATAAGATGGAAATATTATACATTATGGTGTTTATTGTTAGAAAATAAAATAATTATGGATAGAAAACAACACATATAGTTGTTTTGCCAGACAGGGGCTCACTGTGTAGCCTGAGATGGCCTAGAATTTTTTTAAGTAGACCAGGCTGGCCTTGAACTCACAGATATCCACCTGTCTCCCTCCCAAGTGCTGGGATTAAAGGTGTGGAAGACCATGCTCTGCCAATAATAAATACATTTTGGAATGGTTTCCTTGACAAGTTTCTAGGCAATCTACATTGCCCAGATGAAAGGCAACCATTTTTAATTTATTTTTTTAAACTGTTGTAATGAGTCACCTCTAAAACCCCAAAGGTATCCCTGTAAAATTTATTGGGAAGAAAATACAGTCTCCAGTTCATCAGAATGGCCCCCCGAGGCATTTTCACGGAGGAGCTTCGGAAGGCCAACACAATACAGTTGGCAGAAAGTGAATGGCTCAGGTTTGAACAAGGTTGCCAGGGGGTAAAAAAAAAAAATCTGTTTCCCCCACCCTGAGCTGTTATGTCAGTTTATTTAATGCTTCGGAGACAGTCATCTTCTTCCCTTCTCAGGAAGAGAACCTCTAGAATGGATTCAGCAACATGAGTTGCTCGCCCCCCCCTTCCTGAAGTACAGTCTTTAGAAGATGAGTTCTAAGACAGATGGAGAGGTTTCCAACACAGAGCATGAGGCGAATAGAAGAAGGGTGGGGTGACCACTCACTCAGAAAGTGACCCTCCTAAAACACCAGCTTCTTGCCTGAAAACAGCAGGTCTCTTTCTCTTGTTCAAAATGATGGACAGGGTATTGGCATCACCTTTCTGAAGTGCTTCATGAGAGAGCGAAGTTCAAATCTCCAAGCTTGCAGTGCGAGGCACCCCATGGCCTTGACACGATCCGTCTTCTCCTGTCAGACCCGTCATGTATTATTGCTAAGACAAACTATTCCCGGTTCCACAGAACCACCTGCTGTTTTGTCTTCACACCAATTTAACCGGAACATTCTTCCTCCCCCAGCAATTCCCCTTGCCTCTCGTTCGTTTTTATATGAAGACTTTTACAATGTTTAGAGTTTCACAACCCGTGTCCGTCAACAAGCAGTCAGTACGCACCGATTCCCCGTGTGACAATGTGCTGAGGAGGGGAGACAGCATGGTGGACTACATAGAGACACGGAGGGAGGGACACACCATCCCTCTCCAAATATCCTCCGCCAGTTGGAAGCGATACCTCGTCTCTTCTCCGGACTCCTGCTTGGCGTGATCTCCCTTGGTTTAAGGTTCTGTGTGCATCTCCTTCATCTCCTCCTTAGAGCAGTAGCTTTATGGTTTGTTCATCATGAAAAACCTAGGACCCGGCTATGTGCATAATCACTTAATACACACTCAGAGGAAAGAACTCGGGGTAGGTCATCGTGTGAAACCTACCCTCCTGCTTTATGCATAATTATTTAATACCTGCTCAGAGGAAGCAACATGAGAGAGCTGGAGGTACCGAGACACCACAAGAAAAGTTACTTAAAGTTGCCTTCAGTCAAGCCACAGATGCCTCCGGTTCTCACATCGGCAGGTTATGGCTGCCACCACTGCGTTCTCTCAAATGAAATAACAGACGGGAGGCGTGGTTTCTAAATTTCTATCAGATATGTTTCTGTAGTTACTTCCTGGGCATTTGTGGGACAAGAGTCCCTTCTACATACTCGAGAGAAACAGCGCGGTATGACAGGATACAGAGCAGTTTTTATCACGGCTCTTCCCATCTCTTAATAAGTCACATCAAAGGGCAGCTCGGCAGTGTTTGTGATAGTCTGCTGGCGACACCAGCCAGTCTTCAGCCCCTTTTTCTTCATACTCACAAAAACCTGATTCTCATTACACACACACACACACACACACACACACACACACACACACACACACACACACACAAGGTTAAGAAGCCATTGACACAGCAGCACTGAACGGAAAAAGTTGGCCCCACCCACCTTTAGGTAAGTTTTCATTTTTCAAAAGAAAGAACTGGAGGAGCAAGGGAAGCAGAGACAAAACTGCTCTCACTGGAAACAAATCGGAATGATTAGAAATCTGCTTTATAGATAACAGAACTCGACGTAAGTCTGCTACACTCCGTCTCATTATTACCACGCACGTGGGGAGTTTATGCCAGAGAAGTACTACATCCCTTGAAAATCACCTTCACAGGGGCCTCGCTCTTTCCCTTATAAAATTTTTTATGGATTTATTTCTTTTGGGTAGGGGGGCCTTGTGCATTCTAAGCAAGAAGAATTCTGCCATTGAACTACAGCCCCGGCCCAGAGGCCTCACTTTGAAAGTCTCACTGAGTAGAAATTCTACTTCCTGATTCTCCCACCAAATACTCAAGGGCAGAGATGATTAGGCTTAGTCATCACCAGCTCAGTAGAGAAATACCTGCTGCCTCTCACATCCGCCAGCCCAACATGTCGTCAGTACAGCACAGACGGCCAACCCAGAGGTAGCCGGAATAAAGAAGAGATCCAGATCCATAGCCTGCTACAGAGCAATCGCTGTACATCTATTAGTGACTACCTCCGGGCAGGTGGGGTAACTTGGGACCAGAGAGAGTATAGAACCAGAGCTTGGCTATAATGAAGTCAGGATCTTGAGTCGTAAGTACTAGGCTCAGTAATTTCATATATTCCCCATCTCGCTCCTTCCTTAATCTATATATTCTCCCTCCCCCTCCCTCTCCACACCCCCCCCAGTCCACCCCACCACCTCTCTCTTCAGTCTTTCTACACGTTCCAACGCCGTGAGGTTCTTCAAGGTGTCCCTCTGATGCACTGAAGTCAGACTCCAGGGAAGCTAAGTACGCCGATGACGTAAAGGGGATTATTCCACTTTTTGCCAGGCAACTGGTTGTGTGTCTAGGCCCAGCTCACTTAACACTCTGTGCCTACTTCCTCACTGCAGCAATTGGGTAGTGGTGAGATTAGCACCGCTCCCTTCAAAGATATGTAAGTCACCAGAGAAATGTTGTAAACCTGAACTTAAGACAAATGCTACATACCAACTGCCATGGACCACAGCATCTGCTCTGCTATAGACTGTCTCCGGCTGCATCCCTACCCAGCAGCAGAAGGGAGCACTATGCCAGAGGCCACAGGGCCCACGAATACTGAACTGTACTGTCTGGCCTTCCTCAGAGAAGCACGCCAGGCCAACCCTTTTAGTACCCTTAAATATAGCAAGCCCAGACCAGTTGTTAGCAAGTTACGAGCATCTGAATTTTCTGCAAATTGTACTGTTTTCCATACAGATGTCTTATCTGTCAAAATGTGTACGACCTTATACAAAAGTACACAGGGAGAGAAAATAAGTCAGAAAACTACTCTTTATTAATAATAAAATTATATTATACCAATAAAGTCCAAAAAGACCAAAGCACACAAATGAATCTTTTAGTCTTTCTGTGTTGTTGAAGGATCACACTTTACAAGTTTGCTAAGCTATCTCTTTTCAATAAAGACAAATTACAAAACATGCCCCTCAAGCCCTCTAATATTTGAGCTGAAACATAATAAAATAACATTGGAGAGAAATGAAAGATTCCTCATGGTCTCCATTGTGAAGCTACTCATTGTGAACAGAGTTTCTAAAAATCTTTAAACTGTACTTAAACTTTTGAAAAGTTAAGTGGGAATGCCGATCCTTTCACGGAGGGCTCAGGGCTGATTCTGAACTGCTCGTGCGAGCAACCGTGCCGTCCATTGTATTCTGAATGAGCTATGTGTAATCTGCCCCTAAACAACTGGGCAACCGCCAAAAAGGAAAGTGTGTGGCGTGCGTTAACAACCAGACTTCCTCTGTTTCCCAATGCCTTCAAATATTTAGTTTCAAAATGAATACGCCGCAAGTCAGAAAAAAAAAAAAAAAAAAAAAAACTACCCATTCAATTACTCGGTCATTGCTACTGTAAATATTTGCCATAAGTGCCGGGAAGTGCGGACAACACCAATGATGATGATGATGGAGATTGAGCAGTGAGGAAGGACTCCTGCTAGGAAAAACGAAATGAGAGAGAGAAAAGCACCCAAGTCCAGCATCTCCTGTCCGGAACTGCTTTCTCCCTTCCTCTCCTTGTTTATAGAAAAAGGAAAAGCCATAATATAACACTATTTACTGCTGATTTTAAAAGCGGTAAGATGACTGAGGAGGTGAGTCTGCAGTAGGAGTCATTTTATCACACACACACACACACACACACACACACACACACACACACACACACATATATGATCTCAATATATATATATATATATATATATATATATATATATATATATATATATATATAGTCCCATTTATTTTAGGGATGAGAAAAAGCGAGTCCTCAAAATCCTAAATGGCATGCCCTGTGGACTCCCTGGACAGAAACGGAACCAAGACTCCCCTCTGTTTGCCTGATCATCAATCAGTTGAGTACACTTCACCTGAGACTTGGCTCCCTGGCCTGCTAAGTACTGTGTACCACCACTTGGCATATAATAGCTAAATCCTCCTCAAAACTTTCCCAAGTACCCCAGTCCCAGCCAGGAAAAGGACAATACCCTATTCAATCATATCCATGGGCATATGTTATTTTTCCAACTACAGATGATCAATAACACCGCTGCGGCCTCATTTAGAGTTTCCACGGTGTAACGGACTAGCCAAAGCCCCAGGAAGGGTTTCAGGCTGCCCTTCACGCTTCGTCTTGAGGGAAATCAGTTTGAAATAGCATCCCTTTGCTGCACGCCTCAGACACACACTCCCAAGACTAAACAGCAATATTCCATAAAAAGACCAGATCTAGCCAGTGTTATTATCTGTCTGACATTTTGGTTATTCTTGTGAGTAACTCAGAAAGTAACGTGGGTGTCTGGATTATTTGAGTACACATGGCAAGCCATAATTGGTCAAAAAATAATAAAAGGCTCTTTTTTTTTTTTTTGAGTGACAAAAATACTGTATTGCACGATGGCATGGCACTATGACAGGTTTCAGGAGACCGCAATGCTTTCTCCGCTTACAAAAATGCAGAAAAGAAACAGAATTTTAAAAGAGGCAAAAAAAAAAATCCCATTTATGCAGTCAGTAACTACTAGTTTATATTTAAAGTTTTTGTGGGCTGACAGCAATCCACTAGTCTCTCTTGTGCAAATCCATCTTATACATCAATCTATAATTCTGTCTCGTGATACAGAGCAGACACGTGGCAGGAGAAACAGGGCTACATCCCTTCCTACACCAAAGTCCAGATTTTGACAGTTTTTAGAGAAAAAAGAATTAGGAGCCCCAGTATTTATGACATGACGACTTTTAATTTCATTACAATGTCCCGGGTTTATAGGAGTCAAATCTAATCTAAACCCACTTTATCGATAAGCTGATAAAACCCCCGAAGCTAAGCAATATACGTTAGGCATTTGGGTCTCACCTAGAAACTCAGCCTAGTCTGCTCTACTCTGTACCTTCCCATCACTGCCCAGCTGGGGAGATGCTAAGCCATAAAGGGAAATATTCTAGTTGCCATTTCCCCAAGAAGCCAAAAAAATCAGGCTGAAAAAAAAAAAAGAAGTATTCCAAAAAGCAACGTTAAAAGACCTCGTAAAAGAAACACATTCATCTTCAGAGAGAGAAACCTGTTCAAGCAGAGAGAGCCATGTGAATGGAAGGGTGTCTAGGTGCTATCACCTCATAAAATGACGGGGGGGGGGGAGATAAGGACAGTTAGGGACCACGGAGGAACTCACCCACTCGGAAGTTCGTGGCTGTCAGGGTGTCGGCTGCATGGCCGTTCTCACTAATGAGAGTCGTGGTATTCCCCTTCTGGCAGCTGTTCTGACAGTTACCCTTGGTGCAGGTCACTTTACAGATGCTCGGAGTAAAGACCACCTTGATGCGACCAGTGTGGTTACTCACTAGGAGCAGAGGCAGACAGAAAAAGAACAAGAGACGCGTCAGCTGAGGAGCCATGAACTTGCCTTGGAAAAATTTTCAATGTTAAAAAAAAAAAAAAGAAAGAAAGAAAGAAAAAGAAAAAGAAAAGGGGCAAGAGAGGGGGAAGAGAGAGCCCACAGCCCGACAGGTTTCAGGCAGAGGGAAGCCTGTTCTGCTTGCCGCGCTCTCTCTCTCTCTCTATCCAGTGGTGTCTCTGAAACAGGAGTAGGAAGCTTAACAAACAGAACTCCGGGATGCACTCCAAAACCACATTTGAAGCGAGTCACTGGAGTGGGATTACTAACCACAATGCTGCACTTTATTCACGGGCAGACAAAGAGCAACATCCAGGGCAAGGCAGATTAAAGAGCCAACCCCGATGGGGCAGATGTAACGCGAAGGGGGTTGGCCCCCCGCACCTAGGGCTGAATAAACTCCTGTGTCCTCAGCTCGCATACTTTCCCCGTTTCTCCACTTATGAAGTCACTCTTTGCAGCCCGACCCCTGGAAATGTCTCAGGCATGCGGCATGTCTGAAAACATCTGTCTCAAATCTCCTGGCACTTTCGGCTCAAGTGATCACATCCTATGACGCAGCTGTGGGAGACCATCTCTTTCTCACAAGGCCTGGGCATCATTGGTCCATACGAATTCCTACGACCTAGATTGTGTTTTCCTAGGTACGGACGGGGCCCATCGAAGAGGAAGTTGGGACCCGTCATGGGGATAGAAGTATCGCCTCTGTTCAAACAGCCTGAGCTCTTGCCGTCACTGTACACAGACCACCTGAAGAGGAAATTCTGTCATTCACAAGGTACTTTCCTAAAAGCCCAATGCTATAATCTGACAGGCAGGCGGAGGTAGTACTGTGGCGCACGATTCGGCACTGAGCCAAAAAATGCACTGTGGCTTTGGATCCTGGCTCAGTTTTCATGTGACTCTGAACATTCCATGTCACCAATTCTCTAAAACACGAAAGAACTGAAACTGATATTTTCTAGCCAATCATAACTTTCCAAAGTCTCCACGTGGAGCCAAACCTGACCCACTTTGGCTTGGTTTTGTTTTGTTTTGTTTTGTTTTTTCAATAAAGTTTTATTGGAACACACAGATGCACTCCCTGTCTATGGCTGCCCATTACAACACAGCACAATTATACTGAGATTACATGACCTCAGCATGCCTGTTCTTCACAGCTAGATCTCAGTCTACACTGTAGACTATACTGCCCTGTTTTGACTTCTCTTTGCATGTGATAGACCTTCATTTGGGTCCTTCCTCTTTCCCAGCCCTGAAGCACTGAGCAGAGATGCTGACAATCACTGATAACAGGGACAGTTTAAGTCTTCTGAGAAACAGTGTCTTTATCCCTGCCACAGTCTTCACAGAATTTCCAAAGGGGAGCAGGGCCTGCCTGGCCTATCCAGCCTCACTCCTGCCCCACCTCTGGACTCCTTTAGCCTGATGACAATTGTATTTTCAGAGAAATCATCCAGTATGCCTCTAGAGACCCACAATAAATTAAAGTGTGGCTCAAACCTGAGCTTAGAAACCAAATTTTAACCAGAGAAGCCATTACAATTTCAAAGTTAGAGTGGGACCCCCAGAAGGCTTTTCCTACATAGCAACTTCTCATTCACTGATTGCATTATAAGCACCAAATAGTCCTTTGGGCTTTATCTGGACATGTCTCACGACAGGGCGCTCATCATCATGAATCCCGTCCTAGGTACAGGGTGATTTCTAAACTAAATGCGTTCCTGCAGGAACTTATTAGTCCTGATAAAGGTTTCCCTGTCTCACAAACCCAATGCCTCTTCCACATGGCGGCCCTTCAAAGGCTCCAAGCCAGCTGCCACATCATCACAAAGCCGAAGTTAAAAGCGTTATAAGCCATCAGCTGCATTGGCCTGCTTCATAGGATTTCTGGGAAGAAAAAAAAAAAAAGCCCCTCAGTTCTTTTCAAATGGTTTCTAAGGAAGTTTTTCCTTCCCTAGGGGTTCTAACACTAGAAGTCGAGACAGGTGTTTAAGCCAGGCATCAGGACATATATTGGGAAACTGAGGCAGGAAGATTGTTGCTAATTCAAGGCCAGGTTGTTCTACCTGGTAAGTCCCAGGCCAGCTAGTATACATGGCCAGACCCTATCTTAAGAAAAAAAAAGGAACCAAAGAAAGGAAGAAGAGTGGAAAGAGGAAGGAAGGAGGGAGGGAGAGAGGGAGAGAAGGAAGGAGGGAGGGGAGGGAGAGAGGGAAGGGAAGATGGAAAGAGAAAAGGGAAGAAAGGAGGGAATTGGTTTAATGACAAGGTATTTTACTTGCAAACAAGGCTTCCAGCATCCTCCAAAAAATGGCATCGTATAAGAAGCCGCTATCAGGACTGAAGGCAGACGCTCACTGTCTATTGAAGGCTAGACGGTAACTATTTTAGGAATGCAGGCCAAAGGACACCATCAGAACTATTGGGCTCTGCTGCCGTAACCCGGATGCACCTGTACTGAGCCGTGTGGAGGCCTGGAAAGATGGCTTGCTGCGCTACCCCGAGGGCTGGGGTTTGGATCCCAGGATCCATGCTGGGCAGCCCACCAAACACCTCTAACTCTAGCTCCAAGGGATCGGACGGCCCTGTCTATCCTTCATAGCCACCCGCCTCCCCTCTCACACAGATACAGACATATAAAACTTTTTAAAAGTGGCACACAAGTGGTGAGCGTGGCTGTATCCCAGTAAAACTTTATTTCAAGCTGCCCAAAGCTTTAAGTGCTCACGTGGATATTTCTAATTATCTGGGCATCTACCTTAGAAATCCCAAACCATGCAATGAAATACTGATGGCGGCCGAACAAAATTCTTCCAGCTTCTTTTTTTTTAAACAGTAACACAAACACATCAGCATAGGTTCAATGTTGTTAGACCATGCTTCCAAATATCCTGAGGATACTTTGTGTGTACAAGCTGAAATGGGGGGGGGGGGGTGTCTTCTCTCTTCAGACGAATATAAATTTCTATTTCCTCTGGCTCATGGTACAGTAATGAAATCAAAAGCCCTGTGCCAACTCTTCTGTCTCTGGCATTCTCTTGTAGCATCAGCAACTGCTAGGCGGATGCCCAGTTACCTAAATTAAGCTTGCTTATGTGAACTGAGACATCCAAAGAAAGCAAGTGTTTAATCCTGAGCCCAGCCACACCTCAGAGCTACAGTAGTCATTTCAGAAGCACTGGAGGGCCTCCCAGCCTATTGTTTTAAAAATTTATAGCTCTTTGCCAAAAAACTATATTTTGGCCTGGAATCATCTGGACTTTCAAAAGGCAGAGACGGTTTCATGTGACTTAATCCTGATTTTTACAGTGCTCACACTGTCATAAAGCAGAAGATACATGGTTATTCATATTTCCCATTGTGTTTTGCAAGCATTCTGCTAGAGTTTAAGTCTAAAGGAGACACCTGTATTCCTGGTGGGTCCTTTTGTCTCATCATGAAGCATTTAAGCCTCTGTGCTGATGAGTTTGAGGTTCCTACTCGAAACTCTCCAAAATCAGAATTGGAGGAGAAAAAATATGTTGACTCTAACCAGTTACTCAGATTGCTATCAGGATCTCAATAAATCCCTCAGGATTCAAAAATATACATGTCTCCATCCCAGTATCCTAAAAGCATTTCTACCTACCTAAGGAATGATTTTGCGTTTGAAAGTGCACAAAACTGTGGTCCACTGTTCAGGGCTTCAGATTCCTCAGATGTGAGGAGTAAAGGGCCAGACTAGTCACCACCCAAGAGTCCAGCAGGATGTCACTAACCATGGATATGACCTGTCCTCTAAAAGCCACTGGGCTATCAGAGACATGCTCATATCAGACGTTTACAACTACTACTACTACTAAAAGGACCCCTGTGCCTTGTACCCAGTTGTCAGCAAATGTTAAATAAATAAAGTGACTTGGAGCTGACAAGGATGACTGCTGAGTCCCTCACAGGACTGGGACTCACAGGTTGCTGGAGGTCATTTCTGCCTAAGGCCTTGCTTCATAATGTAAGTCCAAGGCTAACAGTGGTCAACGGCCCTGCTGAGAAGCATGTCCTGGTTGAGGAGGTCTAATAAATCTGAGAAGCACAAAGTGGGACCAGCCAGGAGTCAGCAGAGAGCTCACTGGACAGCTTCCGCGTTTGTTCTGTCTGAGAGAAAATAAGTGTAATTTTTAAAAGATCCTTGTAGGTAAATCGGCCCCAGAAATCTTTAGCAAGCCCTTTAAGACCTTGAGTTTTAGAGGCTTTGGCTAAGAGTGGAGATTGCCCGGAGCCATGCAGCACCTCCACAGTGCCTCCTAGTCAGTCAGTCAAAGACACTGGAGAGTCAACATCCTGTCTGCAGCCTCTGCCAGACCCTGTGTGAACTTATACCTCCAAGAAGAGGCTCAGGGCGTAGCACAGACGGTCAGAGTGACTAGCAAGTGTCATGGAAGCCAAGCCCAATACCCTCCCAAGGTTTATATTAAAGGAGTTGGGGGAGGGATTTCATCGGTACTGCTCAATCGCTACCCAAAGAGAACACTCAAAACTATAGAAATTGTTTCTGACCAACAGACTGGGCCTAGAAAAGAGGACGGTTGCCATCTTTCAATCATCGGATCAAGATGTGACCAAAAGCCGAGGCAGCCAGAGAAATAAATAAAACGAGTTCAAGCCTCACTTCAGATGTCATGAACAAATACGGTCTCCTTAGTAGTCACCCAGAATGCTGGTATAGCATGTCAGCGCTCATCCAACTTAAACAGTGAGGGCCGGCGAGCTCAGGCAATGGCTATGAGAGGCAGCCTCTCAGATGAAAAACCACCATCCTGCCATTAACTGAGGCCCACGGGAAGAAACACACGAGCCGAGTCAACATAGGTAACACATCCTCTCTTCTCACTGACAGAGAGACTGAGCCAACAGGTCATGCTGCTGCTTGTAATTCATCACTTGCCCCGAGGCCAAGAATTCTTTGAAGGACAAATCTTAGGAGTATTCAATGCTCTTAGCCCAACAGGGCTTTAGCATTTGGCTCCAGATTTAACTTCTTCTAGATTATTAAAACAATGCCCACAGAGTGCTCTACTTCTTCAAACAAGGTGGAAATGACCAATTAACATCAAATCCATCCCCTCACCGGGTAATACTGGAAAAACCCTCCCAAAAGGAATGTCAGTTGGGATGTCTACTGTGAGTTGGGGTGGGACCTCCTAGCTACACAGGTGATTAAACTCCAAAGACAGCTGACCTTTCTCCTCCCTCTTCCCAATTCTCCCTTAATAATAATAGAGGGAGCAGGACAGTGGTGGCCCATGCCTTTAATCCCAGCACTCAGGAGACAGAGGCAGGTGGATCTCTGTGAGTTCAAGGCCAGCCTGGTCTACAGAGATCCAGGACAGGCTCCAAAGCTACACAGAGAGACCCTGTCTTGAAAAACAAAAACAAAATAATAATAATAATAATAATAATAATAATAATAATAGTAGTAGTAATAGAGGGAACAGCATGTTGGTTATGTATTTCTCTTGACTACATGCACACAAATATACATTTATACACACTTATGAAAATTGCCTTACGGAAGGGCAAAGAGAGAAGTAGAAAATTATATTCAGCAAAATAATAAATTCCTGTGTACGGCCTGTGGATAATGCTTATCAAAAAGCAGAAAGGAGGGGCTTGAGAAGTGGCTCAGTTGGCAAAGGGCTTGTGAAGGAAATGTAAGGATCTGACTGCCAGCCCCAGCATCCACATTAAAGAGAAGGCTCTGCATGGGGCATGGGGATGTACGCCTTTGATCCTGTAATCCCTAAGCTGGAGGGATGGAGACAGGAGGATCTCTTGTGCTCACTGGCTGGCCAGCCTAACCAAATGGGTTAGCTCTAGGCTCCAGTGAGAGACCCTATCTCAGAAAGTAAGTCTAATGGCTCCTGATGTTGACCTCTGTCCGCCACGCACACTCACACATATACATATACGTGAGCACTCGAGCACACGCAATGCAGGGGTCAAATGCATGTAGTGTTTTAAAATACAAATGTAAATGGCCCCCTCAAAGGGCCCGTTTGAGATGTGCAGCAGCTATGAACCTCATCCTCTCATTATGACCTCACTTGCTGTCTGACTCTCATACTCATCATGTGATCTCTGCAGATAGGGCTGCCTGGCCTTTTTCCTGATGAAGAACATTAGCCCACCCAAGGTCCCATCCATTCCGCCTTCTCAGAGACTTCTCCATACATCCTCATTAGCACACAGTCGTGCTGTGTGGTTTCATATTTCCGTGATTCTATGCTATTCTGCTCTATTCCAGATGATGCTCCACTTCTCTTCCCTCCTCATCACAAAACTGTCAGGTCCAAAGGGTGCCCTATTCCTCCCCCCAAAAAAGCAGGACCATTGACTCAGTCCAATATTGAGTCTAGGTCCAGCTCAAACTGGACTACAGGATTTCTGGCGGCTAGATAAACGCCAGTATTCTGCAGGAACTTGTGAATCTGGTTCCACCCGCCAGAAAGAGTCATTTCTCTTACCTCTGGCCAGAAAAGACAAATGGCTACACTTGTGGTGTATCAAAGCCCATGCTGGCCTCTAGGCTTCCTCCGAAGCACAAGTACCTTTATACATTTTAAAATCCACGATAGCATCCCAGCCCTGCTCACCTCCTCCCCTACCCTAAACTCTCTCCAGCTCACAGGCTTCTCTCGCCCCAGCTACCCATCCTTCTTACAATGGGGCTATCATCACTGTACCTACTCTCTCCTCCTCGTGCTTACTCTTTCCTATCTCTCCCTCCCCCGCCTCTGGCTCTGCTCTGTTCCCTATCTCTCTTGCTATCTCACTAACTCCACTGTTCTCTCCTGCTTCCCTAGTCCCGGCCACCTGGCCATGTCCAGTCTGCTGCTTCTCCCCTCTTCTTACTCACAGGGAAAACCTTAACCACATCACACAGCAGTCCGTCACGTTGTCCCCTCGCATACGAAAGCCATCCCCTAACTCTCCTACCCTTTCCTCTTCAGTTTGCTGAAACCAACCAGGCTTTTGCCGTCAACGCTTCATGATACCTGTCTTTAGGAAGATTATCGATGGATTATTAATTGTCAAATGCAACCAAACCCTCTGGTCTCTCTTGTTCCAACTTCCACAATATATGGCACACTATAGCACCCTGCCTTGTGACATAAATTCCTCATTTGTCTTCTAAGGTACCCTAATCTCTTAAGGTCGGCTCCTTTCCCGGACTTTCTCCCTGCTAATTCTCACGATTCAGCTCATGGGACATGCTCAGAGCTCAGTGTTTATAGCCTTATCTTCATTATACTACATTCACAGATGACGCTATCCTGCCTTGTTTCGTGGACTTAAACACCCTCTATAAATTTCTGTGGAGTAACATGTAACAGTAGCCAGTAACACCTTAATCTGTGTTTATTCGTATTCATATGGGAAGTGCTATAAATATGTATGTGCAGATATAAACTAATGTGTATATATAGAAATACACACACACACACACAGAGCAATCTAACTACATACTCTGCTAGGTACACATTACTAGTCAAACAAAACATATCCAGAATTACGCTTTCTTCCCTAATTCTAGTCTGGTTCTTTTTTCCCCCTACCATCTGACAGCAATACAACAACAAATTCTGTTCATTAGTTATATTTCAGAAAGCAGCAGCTTCTCCTCAGGTCCCTGGTAACGGCCTGATGCAATGCCCCATCACGCTGTCTAGATTATTTCAGCTCTTTCCTATCTGGACTCTGCTTCCCACCATGCCCTCCCACAGCTTACTCTCCTCACAGCATCCAGTGTACCCTTTCTTAAGAGTAACAGTCGCCGGGCGGTGGTGGCGCACACCTTTAATCCCAGCACTTGGGAGGCAGAGGCAGACGGATCTCTGTGAGTTAGAGGCCAGCCTGGGCTACCAAGTGAGTTTCTGGAAAGGCGCAAAGCTACACAGAGAAACCCTGTCTCGAAAAACCAAAAAAAAAAAAAAAAAAAAAAAGAGTAACAGTCAAGCATGGCTCTCCTCCCTTCCATGGCTTCCCACTTCAACCAAGACAGACGCCAAAGGCCTTACCAAGACCCTTGGAGCCACCCAAGACTTCCAAGACCACAACTCGGCCCCACCCTCCACTCTGGCTTTCTCACCGTTCCTCAAACACGTACACAGTCCTGTCTCCAATCTTGGTACTTGTTCCCTCGGCTGGAGCGGCCTTCTCTGGACACTCAGAGCTTTTTCTCTCATATTCTTCAAGCCTTCTCCTGTCATATTATCAGGGAGTTTCCTCATTGCAACCAAGATAAAATTGTCATATCACCCCCACATTGCCTGATTGTAGTTTGCATTTCATTTTCTATTTAATGCAAGTTTCTTTTTATTAATACCTTAAGAATATAACCGTCATGAAAATAAGCATCTCACACCAAGTACTTAAGTATTAATGAAATAAAAAAATGGACCTTACTGACGAGAAATTAAATAAATATTAATATTTATCTGTGGGGAATTAAAGGACACACCTGCGAAACCTTTAGCCTTATAATGTATTTGCTATATATACACTTGTCTAGAGAAGATTTTTAACTACTAGCATGTCAGAGCAAGAGAAAGCAGGGGCCATTATGGCTTGCAAATTCTGCAGTTAGTACAAAACATTTTCCCTAAAACATTACCAAAATGGCTAATGTTTTAAGTAAAACAATCTCTCAATTAAATAAACCAAAGGAAATAATGAGCTAGGCAACAGGAAATAGAATTTCTCAGCACGTTTTCAAAAGAAAAATAATTTTTGCTAACAAAATTTTACAACATGTTGTGCAAAAAAAAAAAAAAAAAAAAAAAAAAAATCGGGCCGGGCGGTGGTGGCGCACACCTTTAATCCCAGCACTCGGGAGGCAGAGCCAGGTGGATCTCTGTGAGTTCGAGGCCAGCCTGGTCTACAAAGCGAGTTCCAGGAAAGGCGCAAAGCTACACAGAGAAACCCTGTCTCGAAAAACCAAAAAAAAAAAAAGAAAGAAAGAAAGGAAGGAAGGAAGGAAGGAAGGAAGGAAGGAAGGAAGGAAGGAAGGAAGGAAGGAAGGAAGGAAGAAAGAAAAGAAAACACCCAAACCAACCTCAGGTCTCCACACACAAGTGCACACGCTTGCATTTGCACACTTGCATTTGCACACTGTCATACACATGCACACATATATACAAACATACACACATACCACAGATACACTCAAACAACAACAATAAAAAGAATTGCAACACCGATCTCCTAGGACTCACCATCAATCTTGCCTCACCAGCCACACTACTGTTGTGATGGGCCCTTTTTAAAAGTACAGTTTTTAAACGTTTATTTTTATAATTTTTTGAAAATTCAATACATTTAAAAAGACCACATCTGAGAATGTGGCATTGGTTTGATCTTTCATTGACCTTCTCGTAGTCTCACCTCTTTCAATACCACTTTCTTCTTTACAAATAGAAGAAAGAATCCTATTTTTATCCCTGGAATAAACTCCAGTATTTCTGAAGGTACAATATATTTTATAGTCGAAAGAATCTTACCCAACACATAGTTTACTCACCCAGCAGGAGCTGGTCCAGTGTTTCAAGAAAGAAAGAAAGAAAAGAAAAAGCAGCCTGCCATAAAACAGAGAACTAGCAAAACACTAATGACTTTTTGACATTTTCATTCTCTGACCCTTTTTGTAAAATAGTTTTCTTTAACCTCACAGACGCTGAAGAGAGCCGATGACCGACACACACTTTTTCAGTTTAGGGACAAAGAACACCCAGCAAAGTTCAGGAGGAATTCTGAACTGTAGTTCAGGGGCAGACATGACGGCACTTGCTCATCCCCAATCCAGCCCCCACTAACCAGAAGCAGAGACAGGGTGCAGACCTCGGCCCTGGTGCCCCTGGCATCACATCAAGTGGTTCTGGGGTGGTCATTCTGACACTTCCCCCAGAACTCATTTGTCTAGAGTACATCTGGAAGACTCCACCCCAGCCGTAATTCTGAATGCCTCCCACGACAGACCAGTGTGTCCCATCCAAGATAGACAACGGGATACGGATTCCGTGACTCAAGAGCTAAAGAAAAATATCTCCCAAAGAAGGTCTTTATTGAATTCAAACAACAAAGGACAAGAGACAGAGGAGCCCAAGGTACCCATCTTCTCAAGCTGGATAGAGGAAGCAATGGATAACCATGGTCTAAAATAACCAGGGGGAGTTAGGCATCTACCCAGGGGTGGTTTTTGTTTTTTGTTTTGTTTTTCAGGGCTGGACAGGTAGTAAGAGGTTCAAGAAGTTACTTTAATACCCTGTCTCCCAAGGAGAAAAAAAAAAAACAAAAAACACTGATGCCATTTTTTTTTCATATGTGAAAAATCTCTACCTCCCTCCATGATCCCAGGCTAGTATCTGAAATACACACTTAAGATGCCACAGCATGGCCTCGGGTACAGAGGAGGCAGGAAGGTGAGTGACAAGATGGCGTCACTGCTGTCAAGAAGGAGAAGAAGAAGACAGGACAATCAGCATTCACCTGCCTTGTGTCTCTATACCCACACCATCTGGCCAGTCCGCAGGGGCTCCCTACAGAAATAGTACTTGGATATCTCTCGTGTGACTCAGATTTTCTGTCCCTTAATTTTGGAATGGAATTGGGTTTTATTTATCTCCACATTTGTTGTTTTTCAAAAAGCAAGCGAGTGGAGACATTTGCCATTGGTCCATCACTCACCATCCCCATAAATAGCGTCTGTGTGTTTGGATGTGGAGGGAAGAGGCTGACTCAATGGACAGACGGCTCCTGGGTTATGCACTTACCAAGCAACAAATTCCAAGACTGACCCACAAGCCCCAGGGAAGGGCTCCTTGCCTCATGGATCTCACTCCATCTCCTGTGCTCATGCTGACAATTTGGAGTCCATATGACCTAAATAGTTCTTATGACATATAATTCTGACAAAAAAAATCAAACTCCTTTAAAGGAAATTAAGACCTTTCCTATGTAGACACAACTGACTCTCATCTTCAGCCACACCCACAAGGACAGCCAGGGAGTTAGCCAGGCCATCATGGCCCAGAATCTTCATGTGTACACTTCCTTCCTACCAAAAAAAGAAGAAGAAAAACCTTTTTCTTTTTCTTTTCTTTTTCTTTTTTTGTCTTTCTTAGGGTTTGGGGTTTTTTTTTGTTTTTATTGTTGTTTTGTTGTTGTTGTTTTGTTTTGTTCTACCATCTTCAGTCCAGATCAAGAGGACGGCAGAGGCCCCTGTCCTCTTGATTCTGCTTCCTTCTGTCTGCAGATGCCTCTCTACTCTGACACCTTCCTTCGGCCTCCGGCAAAATGAAAAACCAAAAAGAAACAAGTGGGCCTTCCTCTTATCCTTTCCTAGCTATAACTAACGTCCCACCGGCCAACTGTCTATCTTTGGAGATGAGAAACAGAACAGAGGAGCAGAGGAGAAACATGGTAAGAGAACATGGCGGAGGCGGGGGTGGGGTACAAAGCAAGCCCGGTGACTGACTCTGAGGCTCACATGAAGACAGAAGCGGGAAGGGCAGACGGGTGGCTCTCACACGGTGACTCTCACAGGGTGACTAACCCGTGCAAGCCACAAAACTTTGAAGGCGAGAAGCATTCTTAAGCTTCTGTTACCTTCATAAAGGGGACTTGGAAATTGCCTGTAATGCCAAAGACAGACAGATGGACAGGATGAGATGAACTAGAACACTTCGCACATTTCAATTATGCATAAAAGGAAAAGAATGTCAAAAGGCAGGAGCAGAGGGGCGGGGGACATGGCTCAGTCAGTCAAGTGCTTGTGTTGGAAGCATGAGGTCCCGAGTTCAAACCCCAGCATGAAACACAAAACACATGATGGCACACACCTGCAATCACAGTGCTATGAAGGTGGAAACATGGCCTAGCTCACTTTGTGAGCTCCAGGCTAGTGAGAGACTCTGTCTTTAACAAAGAAAATACTACATGAACCAACTCCAGAAAGGTTGTCCTCTGATGGCCTCATATGTGCTCTCACACATTCATGCATACCTGCACACAAATACATAGATGTTCTCGCTATATATGATACATATATATGTATATATACATATAAAACACACACACACACACACAGTGTGGAGCAGAGCCAAGGAAGCCCGACCGACCCTAAGCCTTCAATAGGCATCTAAGTCCCTGCTACTACCAGGCCTACAGCAGATGCCTTGATGTACCCCTGATGGGCTCCAATTCTTTCATTTAAATGACAAAAATCCAGAGGGAACAAAAACAACACTGTAATTTGAATGCACCTTGCTTTAAGAAGCACTAAAGAAGTTGAATATCAACTTTTTTTTTTTTTTTTTTTTGGCGATTGCAATTGCCAAAACAATTATTGCTAGGTGGCCCGGACTTAAAGGAAAATCTGTCGAAGCAATTGGGTGTATAGAAAATTGGCATTTTCAGGTCTCAGAATTGATTTAGTATCACAGCACTGGGGAGTCCTTGTTTGTAGAATACTACTCATGTCATTTCTTCATTCTGTTTCCACACAAACGTCTCTCTGGTTGACCTTTAAGTGACCCCCAGCCATGGCCCCAACTACTCCCTCAAGGGATTACTGCCAAGTTCAATAGGTCTCATCCTTAGGAAAACATTCCCTGTTTCAAAACTGTAGTATTATGTCTCTGGTATCGTGTGATAAATAAAATTTTAAGAATGATTAGTTGCCAGTGAAAAATAAATTAATGCTGCATAATTACAGATCATGATTTTTCAAGCTGTGAGTTGTTTGCAGGTGACTCATTTTCAACTTGCTTTTTTTCCCCTCATCAAGAGAGAGCCTCCTCTCTTGAATGCTGTAGTGACTTTAAAATAGATCAAGAACTGTTCAATGCTTCTCTCTTGAAGAGGTGAAATCTAAATAGAATAAACGGAAGGGATGGTAGATCAGAAAAGCTTGGACAGCGCCTGCTAGTAATTCCATATCCAGGTAAGTGACAGAAAGTTCCTACAGCTCACATAACTCACAAATTTTCAAAACGTAATCCAAATTCGACTCGCTATTCCCCTAAAACTAATTTACACAAAGAAGCAAAATAACAACGTTTTAGAATTACTGAAATTTGGTTTGGGCCATTTTACCTCGTATTTGTGGTTCCTATTGAATTTCTATGAATAACATGTACACTCTAAATAGTCAGATAATGTGCTAATACTCTCAGTCTCATAATGACACTTGAGCTGGCGACAGACCACAGTGGTCTCATCATAGATTATAACGGAGCTGACAAATCCCTATTGCTTGGGCGACATTATCCTGGTGCAACACACTACTCACATGTGTGGTGATGGTGGTACACACATAGCTCCTGCACTGCCATTGGCCGACGAGCAAAAACATACAGTTCCGAGGCTCATGAGACAGCTCGGCGGTTAACGGTGCATGCAGTCCAGCCTGAGGATCTAAGTTTGATCCCCGGGCCCCACATGGTGCAAGAAGAGAAGCAACTTCCAAAGTTGTCCTCTGATTACTCAACACACACCACAGCACATGCACACCCAGACACATGAGCGTGCACACACACACACACACACACACACACACACACACACACACCAATAAATACATACAGGCAAGTCTAAAAGCAAACAGCTATATAGAGTATATGTACTTGACAGTGATAATAAGCTATGTCAGTAGTTTGTGTTGTTTATTCTATAGATTTTGTTATTTTTAGGATGTATTTTTATAAAACTAAGTTTCCTAAAACCAGCATGTTGTCTGTGTCTCACCAGGAGCAGCCTCATACATCTTGTTTTGACTGGATGTTTTGTTTGCACTAAGAGAGCATGTTAAAGTCTACAGATTAGGAGGAAATCTTTGCCAGCTATTCTAGAGACAAGGTGCTAATAGCCAGCATTTGTAAAAATTATAATAATAATAATAATAAAACTTACCAATCAACAACAGATGAGCTACCAAAATAGATGATCCTCAAAAGATGAAACACAAATAGCCAACAGGTGTTCTGAAAAGGTGTTCAACATCCCTAACCATCACAGAAAGTTAATTAAGACTACCTGGAGATACCCGTACCCTCCCAGTCAGAATGACTGTCATCAAGAAATCAGACAATAAATGCTGGCAAGAATGTGGGACAGAGGAATGCTGTTCACTGCCACTGTGAGTGCAAGCTAATACAGTCATTGTGAAAATCAGTAAGGGGGGGTGGGTTCTCAAAAAGTTAAAAACAGAATTACCATCTACACCAAGCCATACCACTCCTGGGCCTACCCAAACAACTCCATATCCAATCACAGAGATATCTACACATCCACGTTCATTACTGCTCTAATCACAGTAGCAAGGAATTTGGAACCAGCTAGATGCCCATCGACAGATGAATGGGTAGTGAAAATGTGGTACCCAAATACCGCAAAGTTTTATTCAGCCAGAAAAAAAAAAATAAGAAAATTCCAGAAAAATGAGCAGATCTGGACATCATTATATGGAGTGGAGTAACCCAAACACAGAAAGAGAAAAATCACATTTTTTTTCTTAGATACAGATCTGAGCATATAACGTATACATCTCTATATAAAAATGGCCTAAAAAAACTAGAAAGGAGAGCAAGAGAGGGTAAAAGAGGTGTTAAAGAAGGAGAGGGATAGGCCGGGCGGCGGTGGCGCACACCTTTAATCCCAGCACTCGGGAGGCAGAGCCAGGCGGGTCCCCTAGTTCGAGGCCAGCCTGGTCTACAGAGTGAGTTCCAGGACAGGCACCAAAACTACACAAAGAAACCCTGTCTTGAAAAAAAAAAGGGGGGGAGGGAGGGATATCAATAGGACACATGTATCATGAAGGTGGACAGGAAGGCTGGGAAAGATGTGGGTTATTGGGGTCAAGAGAGTGGGAAAGATAGGGGCAGGAATCCAACAAAACATATTCCACTTGAAAATGGCACAAGGATATTTCATATGTTCCATGCCCGTTTAAACATGAAATTAAATTATAAATAGAAAGTGATCATGACAAGTGAAAAGCAAATGCCACCAAGGTTGGCAAGTCACTGTGCTCCGTGATGAGCACCCAGTGAGGAGGTGACCCGGCGACGTGCCTCTCAGAATGTATCCCGTCATTAAGCCATCCAGACATCGGGCACGGAATAAATGCATACAGGGAGCTTAGTACAGTGGCTAACACAAGCGAAGGTGCCAACCAGATGAGGGAAGAGTCTGTCTGTCATGTGTCTAGCTAGTCAATCTTTACAGACCAAAAAAAATACAACTTATCGTAACTTCTGTAGGGTTTCTTTTTCCAGATAGACTCAGGTGTGGCTTGGAAACTGGGACCTCTGACAAGAAACATGAATCACTTTCTCCACTAAACGTCTTTGAAATAATCCTTGAGACAGAGTTAACTACTTTTGCTGTATTTCTATGTACGAGACATGGCAAGGCATGCCTGATGGGTATTTACACAAATACCACACTGTGGTTGCCAGAAAGCCCAGACCAATAAAGATGAATGAATAGGAGGCATGATGGGGTTGCAGGAAGACTTCCTGAAAAGGTTCCCCAAGCCACACTCACTGGACCAATGACAACTGGACGCTCTCCATCCTATGTGAGCAAGAATCCCCGAGCCCTGGCTGAGAACATTTCTGTTAGAAATCCATATGGGACTATCCACTGGCGCCTATGGCCACACAGACATCCCTAGTTAAAATCAGTGGGTCATAAAACAAAACCGAAAGGCATCAGTGGGAAACGGACCTCTAAGGAGCAGGGAGAGTTGAGGGGAATGGGATGGAGATAAGAGAGGAGCTGGGGTGTGAAAGCAAACACAATGCACTGTATACAAAGACGATATTGTCCAAAAAAAATTAATCATTAAAAAATAATCCAAATGGGCACTCATAAATCAAGCCCCGCAGATCTCAGGCCAAGGGTCTCAGGGAATTGTGAAACTCACCCATCCTTCCCCTCTTCCTATCTATCTGGCCAGCCATCCCAAGCCTTCTTAAAAGGGAGGGGTGTGGACAGGGCATAAGAGCTAGGAAAGCAATGGAGCAGAGAAGCAGGGCAGCTGGGCTCTCCCTCACTAGAAGGCAATCATTTTGGTGCACTGAGTGGTCAGGACATGCAGCTGTCGGAGACTAGGGTAGAAATAGAATCTACAGTAGCTGGGGTCTTTCCATCTACAATAAAGAGTATACACTATCTTAGAGAGGGTGTTAAGATAAAACTGCACAGAGCAATGAGGATGATGGACCATCTCAAGAGAATCCAGATCTCACAAACACCAGGACTTAGCTCCAGGGAGCATCTCTTACTCAAAGTGAGAAACACAATTTAAGGCACCCATCGCAGGCTGCTCCATTCCCAAGCCTTTGCAAAAACTTGGAACTTTGTTCTTGTGCCCAATAGTCATATGGCAGAAAATTTCCCTCTGGCTTCTCCAGCTTTCTTTGGTTAGTCCAACTTCCATTCCAACAACTACTCCCCAGCACAAATGCCTTAAGAAGCCTTCTGTTGAATCTGGTTTAGCCAACATCACCCTTGCCTGGGAGGGCTCTGACAGACAGCTGGCCAGCCCCACACTGGTTTCCCTTGGGTCAAGTGTCTACATGTTTTCCAGTCCACTGGGCCCAGAAGGTGGGGGTCACCTATAATGGTGTTTTCCTACCTACAAGCAACATGGCTAACTACAACCAGATTGTGTGGCTTAACTGAGATTAGCAACTGATTTATCTAGAGTGTTCTCGACAGTCCTTCTATCCCACTGGCATGGTGATCTCAAAAGACAGACACACAGACAGACAGATACAGAGAGACACAGAGAGAGCAGATTCCAAGGAGGTCAGCAGACAAGATACTTGCCTTTTCCAGGCTCCAGGAAGGAGGGAAGGAATAGGTGAGGTCTCTTAACACCACCAGCAGACCCACACTCAGCCTACCCACTTCACTGGCCAAGCCCTAGTCAAGGGGAGAGGTACAGGAAAGGTCACTCGGCCCACAAGACGTGGCAAGAGAGAAGAAAAGGGAAAGAGTTATACATTTAAAAAAAATCATCTACTATCATTATTTGTTCTGGGATAAATAAAATGTAAGGGGGAAAGTGAAGTAGGTCAGAGACTCATTCTTCACAAAAATTCACTCGCCACCTTCCCTCTCTACCAAAACAAACCAATGCCCACTTAAACACTTCTTTTTCATTAAATATGTAGTGACTAAGGGGGCGGGGAAATCAACCTTCAGGCCAGTGACTTCTCAAACTGAATCACAAGGAATAATATTTTTAATTGATGAAGAAAGGGGGAAAAAATGAAAATATTTTGTTTGGGAGGAGGGTTAATCTCTAAAGTAAAGTGGGCCCCCGCGCGCAGGCTACTCCTTGGAATGCAAGCTCCAAGTGTGGGAGGAAGCGCTCTGGTTTCTGCTGGCTCCCCATCCAGCTGCTGCAATCCTTGGATGCACCTGTAGCCATTAGCTTGGTCATTAAATAGCAGCCCAGCTGTTGGGTGAGCATGTTTCTACCCTCATTAGGGGGAGAGCACTCAATCCCACACAAGACGCCTGGAGGCTAGGGCAGAACGCCCACCAGACTCTCGGACCTGCTCCATAGATCCTGTTCTCCCACCAAAGCTTTCCAAATCCGTGTACAGGCTACGACCTTTTTTTTTTTTTTTTTTTTTTTGGAACATAATTATGATGTTTTTCACAAAAGCAACCCTGCTTAGAATGTTTTCGTTGAAGCCAAAAATAAGAACCAGGGCTGGGGGGGGAGGTGGCTCCATGGGTAAAAGGGGTTGCCATGTAAACATGAGGACCCCAATTTGAATCCCTGGAGTCCACACACAAGCTAGATGTCTAACTCGGGCATCTGTAAGCCCAGAACTTCCGGAGAAGCTTGCAGCAGGAAAAACAAAGTGGCAAGCAGGGACTGACACCCTCAAATGGACAGGCAGTGGCATGTGAACTCCTGCATCCACACGCATACTGCACATGCGCACACACGTGCAAGTACACAGACACACACAAGGAGAACCTTGAAAAAGAAAACTTGCAAAATGCACTTAGGCTACAAGAAATTTTTAATAGCGGGATACTGCTTGTATGTAGGATAACCTAAGAAGCTAAAGATTATTTCAAAATTACAGACACGTTTACTTGATACACACCCATGTCACAGACAGCCGCGCGCACACACACACACACGCACACACACTGTAGTATAGAATTTGTCTATCACAGGAATTAACTGAATATAACCAGGTAGCAATAATCTATTAGGAAAGAAAACAAATAGGACAGGACTAAAATCACAAAAAAATCATAATCCTAATGCAATTTTATTTTAGAGATGTGATATAACTGGGTATGGTGGCATGGGCCTGTGATCTCAGCATATCATAGGAGGCAGACATAGGAGGATTCTGAGTTTGAGGATAGCCTGGGCTAAAGTTGCCACTCCATGGTAGAGTACTTGCCTAGATTGTGAAAGGCATTGAATTCAATGCCGAGCGCTGATATCCTCTGAAAAAGAACTTGATGTAAAAACTCTGCAAGATGCTGGGGAGACGGTTCACTCAGTAAAGCCATGCAAACATGAAGACCTGTGTCCTATGCTCTGGGACTGACCTAAAAGCTGGGCACAGAGGCACGCACCTTTAAGTCCAGCACTGAGGAAGGCAGAGATCCCCAGTGTCCTGGAGCTCTTCGGCCGGCCAGCCTAGCTGAAATGGTGTACTCCAGGTTCAGTGAAAGAAGAACCATTGAAGGCAACACCTAGCATCAATCGTTGACCGCCAAGCGCATGCAAAACATAAGTGAGCAGAGCTGATCCTTATCTCAAAGTGGGGACATCTTCACAGCCAGGCAGTCGTTTTCAACCTTAGGGGGTCCTTCTGCAAGGAAAAGCCCCTGAGAAGACGAACATGCCACTTGATTCCCTTGGGAAGTGTCTCTTGAGCCACATCACGAGAGTCTTATTTGTTCTGAACCAAAACCAACTTCAGCTCTAACCTTGGTTGCTGCTTCTTTTCCCCCTTCAGAATGTAAATTAACTAGAGTCTTTGGATTCTGGCAAAGAAATCCAAAGCCGGAAGAGTCACCATCTCTTCCTTTTTGTTTGTTTGTTTTAATACAGGTTTTCTCTTCTCCAAATGATGCTGTTCTGTTTCCCCATGGCAAACTATAAATTCATTTGTTATTCCCCTCCACCCATGAGAAATTTTAAAAAATTTCAGTTTGACTCTGGAATATTCTGGAGCAATACTAAATGCTGATTTTTTTTTTCAGTACCTTGAAGTTAGCTTCGACAACCAGAAATATCTTTGAATGCGAGTATTATTATGAAAGTTTGGGCCTTTGGAACGAAAAATGGTCTCTGGCACTGAAGACTGACCGTGGAGGAATTTAAACTACATAATCCTTCTCTCTGGAAGGCTTTGCTCCGTCACTGTTTATATGTTGCTGGATAAGCTTCTTGGAAGTGTTGACAATCAATCCATGTCTACCGGTTCCCACCTATCTCTAACGACGTGTAGCTGATCAAGAGACAGAGAACATTCCCGCTCGCATACCTTCCTGGACAGAGATGGGATCAAACAACTCCTGTTTAAGTCTTACACACCCTCTACCTCACCACCAAGTGCAAGAGGGTTCAAACCGCTAGAGAGCAACGCCCCATCCTTCTGTGAAACCTGGTTTCCTGAGATTAGCTTGACCGGACCCTGTTCACTCACGAGAATGTCGGTCTGTACACATAATAATATTTTACTGTCTGTGCTGCCAAAGCAAAGCTCTTGCCAGACGTCATCAAGGGGAAGGTAAGTTTTCTGTACCCACTTTTAGCCCTGACACCCACATTGCATTACAGTTTGGAATTACAAAACTGTGCGCAGGTGACCAAGCGGCTTTGGGAACCTGATTTTGCAAAGGAAAAAGCATGAAGCTTTACCATTACTCCTTCTGTAGTCTGTTCTCATACATTAGTCCTCTGGATGCTTCTTCATTCGTGGCTGGGGGGGGGTTGTTTTTTTGTTTTGTTTTATTTTGTTTTTATCAGCTTCTCAGACTGCTGGCAGGTCCAAATTCCACTGCTATTTAATGCCCAGTGAATCAATGTGGAGCCAACACACAAAGGTGTATCTGTCTGCACATCCATTGATGGTAGTCTCCATTTAGGGAAGGCTTCAGCTACATCCCTGGACATCTCTCCATTCAGATTCACATTTGGTTCATCTGGAAAGATATCCTAAGAGGCCCTCAGCACATCTGTCTGTAGCTGTCCATCTCCGTGCAGTGTGGTTTCCAGGATGCTAGGTCTCTTCTTCTGCTGCTGCTTTTCTTTCCCTGTCTCTTCCAAATAAAGGGCATGATGTTTCCCAGGGGCAAACTCCTCCTCACTAGCATTTCCAACATGCTAAGGGGCTCTTTGTTACAATCCATCCTTTATACAAGAACTGGATATCTTCTGTACGAGAAGTTCTATACAAGTTCTATACAAGAACAACAATTCTTCTCATCCAAATCAATTATTCCTTTACCTAGTTACCACTCCTGAGTTTCTTCCCTCTTTTGGAAAAGGCCAGTCAGTACAAGATGAGCTTGATGCTTCCATGCTCTGAGGCACCTTCTTTCCCATCACAGATGCGCTCTGCTACACTGTGGACACCCGCTTCATGAGCATTCTGTAACCAGAAGCATCTGGTCATATACTCAATGCCGTTGCCCACCTCCTTGGCTGGCATCCTTAGGCTTGTCTGGGATAAAAGCTGTCTCTCCCCCAGTGTTCAGAATTGGGCTGTCTCCTCTAATGATCTGTAAAACCATTCCTCTGTCTCTATCTATCTATCTATCTATCTACCTATCTATCTCAATCTGAGTGTGTGTGTGTGTGTGTGTGTGTGTGTGTGTGTGTGTGTGTGTGTGTGTGTGTGTGTGTGGAGTCCTCTCTCTCTCTCTCCCTCTCTCAGCTGGATAGCCAGGAATACCCAGACATCACTAATTGCCTCTTCATTGTACCAATCAATCTACAACCATGGGAAAACCTCACTCCAGATCCATCGACTTCTCTCTTGCAGAGGACAAGCCATTGCTATTTGTCACCACACCCTGACATGCTTTCATGTTCTGTCACATTTTCTGACATGTCTGAAACCAACTCTAAAGGCTGGTATAGCCAGACACACATTCAATTGTCATGCTTCTAAAAGTATAAAGATGTCTCATGTACCCACATAGTCCATCCTCCTCAAGTGCTGGACTACGCAGTGTGGTCAGACCACAGTGGAAATGCAAGAGCTTGGACAACAAAACCATGCTGTGAGAACATGCTGCACTTCTCTCCAGCCAGGCTCAGGAGACCTGGGGAGCTGGTTTACCCATTAGGGAAGGAGAGAGGATTCCAGTCAGCCAACCTCTAGCTGTTCGGTGGGAGCTGAGCTGTCTGTTGCAAAGACTGACTGGGAAAGGTCAAGACAGACCACAGAATCCAGGGAAAGACAACTCCTGAGGTACCAGTTTTCTTCTGCCAAAAGTTGCCTAATGGACTATGTTCATGTTATGTCAGCCTGGGGCTGCCTGTTTAAACAGCATTAGATTTAACATTTTTTTCAAGCTTAACAATACTGTGCATTTGTGGTACCCGTATTTCTCTCTTTTTCCTTCCCACTCCCCATCTCAGTACATCAGAATATAAATCCTCAGTCCTCTTAAGAGTCTGAGTTATCTGTGTTTATAGACCTTTGGGAAGTTGATCTATAAAACATGACATATGCCTCTTCTGGAATTTAAGACGTCTGCTTCCTTGAATATATCAAAATAAACTTTTAGAGGATGATACTGAAACATAAGCAGCCCACTTAAAAGTTGAGCCCTTACCGTGGGAAAACAGCTGGAAATAGCAAGGAAGAGCTCCAATGCCAAGGCTAGGGAGATGGCTCAGTCGGTACGGTCGGTGCTCGCCACACAGGCATGAAGACCTGAGTTCGGGTCCTCTGAGCCCGTGGAAAAGCCAAGAATGGCAGCACAGGTCTGTAGCCACAGCATCGCATCAAGGGATGGTGGACAAAGACCGGAAGAACCCTGAGTCCCAGTAGCCAGCCAAGCTATCCAGTTCGCTAGCCCCGGTTTTAAAAAGTAAGGTAGAGGGAAATAAATAAAGGAGAACTTCTGACATCAACCTTTGGCCTCCACATGTGTGTGCTTGCTCATGTATGTGCACTAAGATGTGCACAAATGCATACTTACACACACACACACACACAAAAAAAAAAAACACAGAGAGAGATGCAACTTCAAATTCAAATTTCTGCTCCTTCCCTATTAAGAGACCTACTATAAAAAGCAACTGAAGGGAGTAATTGCCTCCTCTTTCTTAGTTCCAGCATCACCTTCTCAGACTGGTAACCAGGGGTCCAAGGACCATTTCAGCAGGGCTTGTGTTCCTGCTATCCTAGGCAAGTACCTCAACCATCAACCCTAGTAAGTCCTGTAGTACCCTATATCACTTGCGGTAAAACCATCCTAGCGTGCACTGTAATAGAAATGTTAGTTTCAGGTACCAAGCTTCCCACAGTATATTGACTACAGCAACAGTATATCTGATGTGAACACTCACCACCCTCAAGGTCTTTTTCTAGTCTGCTTTATCAAACAACTGAGTCACACGCTCCTGGGTACATGCTATTCTAATCATCTCACTGGGTCCCCCTTGATAACATCACCCTTTGAGTGTTCTACCATTTCGAGGTTCCCCTCTCTGAGTTAAAAATACTACTCAACCAAGGATAGGGGGTGTTGGTTTCCATACTGCATTCTTCTGAGCACATCAACAAGGAAGGTGCTGGAAAAAGGCCCTCCCTCATTCTCACCTTCCTGAAGACTGGAGAGCCGTGGAACTGTGCCTTAGAACTGGTGAGGTTTTAGAACCACCTCCTTGGCAGTTGTCCTTGTAAATAATTTTTACTTTTTGAAGGAGACACAATTCAGACACCATTGAGTGTGCCCTTTTTAAATGTAGAATTCTGTGCTTCTTTCTTAGTATTTTCAGGAGACAGTGCAATCATCATGCCTTCATAACTCCAGATCACTTTCCATAACCCAGAAAGAACCCCCTGACCTATACGTAGGCACTCCCCCTAGGCCTGGCAATCACTAATCTGCTTTCTGTCTGTATGGGTTTGCCTATAATGGAGGCCTCATAAACATGGAATCATACAGTATGTGGTCTGGATTCTTCTGTGTCTGGATTCCTTCACTCCAAGTCAGTTTAGAGTTCTCACAAGTATCTGTACTCCATTCCTTTTTAATGGCTCAATTAATTCTATGGAATTACCTCCCTTTGTTTAGTCATTCATCATTGGATGAACAGTCAGTTCATCGTCTCTCATTAGACACTGGACTGTGATGACCAATTGCATACAAATCTCTGTGTGACTGTGTTTTTTTTTTTTAATTCTACTCAGAGTTAAAATTGCTAGATATATATTCACTCTGTTTGTAACATTTCTGAGAAATCCAGGGGGTATCCACATACAGTCCAGCCCTGTGACCATGCCATTGTTTTCGCCAATCCTAGAAGGTTTTCTGTAAAGATCTAGGGACTGACATTCACTGTTTTCCAAGACCTGCAACCTGACATTCTTATATTTTTGGTTGTGAGCCTAGCCTTTAACGGCTGAGCAATCTCTCCAGCCCGCAACCTGACATTCTTAACATTGAAAGAAAATAAACTTACTCTATAGTACAGCAGTTCTCAACCTGTGGGTTGCGACCCCCTTGGGGTCAAATGACCCTTTCACAGGGGTCAAATATCAGATATCCTGCATACGTGATATTTTTCCTCTTTTTTATTATTAAGAAATTTTCTATTCATTTTACATACCAACCACAGACCCCCCCTCCTCTCTCTTCCTGGCCCCTCAGCCTTCTCCCCAACCCTCCCCCCCCATATGTGATATTTATATTATGATTCACACCAGTAGCAAAATTACAGTTATGAAGTAAGGGCAAAAAAAATTTATGGTTAGGGGTCACCACAACATGAGGAACTGTATTAAAGGGTCGCAGCATTAGGAAGGTTGAGAAGCACTGTTTTTCTACTGCCTCCAACCTTGACAGAGATGCATCTGAGAACTGACATGGTAAGGAGAGTGGGTTGGTAGGAGCATTGATAATGCATGGCAGTTACAAGCGGAGTTTCTTGGGAAGCTTTTGGTGTAACTGTCCTGTTCCCAGTTATCAGTTGATCAGATCCCAAATCTAACATGTGTTTAGTAGATGAAGAAAATGAGCTTCAGACTTGGTGGGGGGGGATGCTCAGTGGGTCAAGTGCTTACCTCATAAGCATGAGGACCTGAGTTTGGATTGCCTGCATCTATATCAAAGTTGGGCACAGTGGGGTGCAACTGTAACCCCAGCACTGGGAGGTAGAGAGAGGCACATCCCAGAGGCTGGAGGACCAGCCAGCCTAGCTGAAGCTGTGAACTCCAGGTTCTGCGAGACACTGACCCTATTTCAAAATATAAGGTAGAGAACAATAGAGAAAAACACCCAATGTAATGTGTGACCCCTACATGTACATACATATGTGAGTGAACCATCACACATATACACATATACATACAAAACCACCACACACAGACACAGACACACACACACACACACACACACACACACACAGACACACACACACACACACACACACACACACACAAGGCGGGGTGGGGGGTGGGGGGTGGGCATCGCGAGACCAGTGTTGGCAAACAATATCCCATTAGCCTCCAACAATTTACCCAGTATTCTACACTCCGTGACATTTTCTCAAAGGTCTCATTTTAAGTAGGTACCAAAATATTTATCTAACAGCCTCAATTTTTTTTTTCCTGGACACCAAACCTAAAATATTTACTGAGCTTAAGCACAAATGTGTCAGCCCATACTTTAGGCGACAACTCACGCAAATTCAATTCTAAGCCAATGAATATGGTAGAGATCCAACTTATCACTCTAGGTACCTTTTATTGGTTGCCGCAGAATAACCACTGTAGGGTGTGATATTGCCCAGTGACTGGGAAGGCTGATAAACACGGTGGATCAAAATCTGAGAAGTGATGTCCATACAGCAGGCAAAGGTGGAGAGCTGTGTCACTGAAATGCTGGGAAACCCCAGGAGAACACTGCTTCCTCCCCAGAGATCATCTCGCCATCAACTTACTGGTTGGCCTCCCAGCCGGTCTGTTTCAGCTGAAGAGTGCTATACTTGATAATTCATACAGTTGGCTGTACCGAGTCCACTACACTAACCATTACCATCTCTACCTCCTTATTCGGACCAGTGTATTTGACCAAGTATCTGTCCTCTGGGCCTCACAGTACTGCTGTCTCTCCCTCAGATGAGCTTACTATGCTACAGAAAACAGCACTCTACACTCTCCATCATCGCTGTTTGCAAGATATCAATTTTGACCCAATCAACTGTAACGAATTACAATAGCTCACTTCCTTTTCCAGCCATATCTGTATACCTTGGTGTGTGTGTGTGTGTGTGTGTGTGTGTGCACACACACACGCGCCTGTCTGTCTGTCTGTCTATCTATCTGTATCTGTCAATCTGCTAACCTATCTATGTGTCTGTGTATGTATCCATCTATTTTAATCAACATGTTAGGTTTCCATATAGATTTTTCAAACAAGTGATGCGGCTCCCCACACCTCCCTCCCTTGGGTCCTTCCTCGCCTAGCAATCTTCTTTCTGCTTTTATGATGCACGTATTCTAGTGCCTTCCTCACCCACCACAGCCCCTCTTTTCAATGAAAAAGGCAACACGAGCTTTTACCAACCTGAAGGTTTCCATCAATCCTAGTGGCATCCCCCAAAGACATGGCGGTACTCTTGGGAAGGCACACGCCAATCCTGCGAGTTCATCCCAAGGCACAGCATGTCCTGGTGACCTCATCTCTCCTGTCCTTCTGAAGCCAGAAACGCCTGCTTCTCTCTCACCCTCCAGCCTGCAGCACGCCCTGAAGTCAATCTGTTTGGATTTGAACTCTTCTATGAAGAGGAGGCTGAGGGTACTGAAGGCTCCGACTTTTCCTGGATGTCCCCTGCTGCCTTCCCATCCTTTCAGTCCCACACTAGATTCTCACTCTCCTCCGACCTGACATGGAGTGGGGGTGTGAGGAGACACTTTCAGGTCCAGAATGGGGGTGTGAGGAGACAGACACTTTCAGGTCCAGAGTAGGGGTGTGAGGAGACACTTTCAGGTCCAGAGTGAGGGTATGAGAAAACAGGACACTTTCAGGTCCCTCCTCCTCCTGTTCCTTTCCCCACGTCAGTCTCTTTCTGTCCTTTTCACTCAGTGTTCCTATTTCAGTATCCTTCACGGCCCTGCAAAATGGCTTGTTTTCATAGCTTTCCAGCTCGACCTCCAGTCTCAATATAGTGCTACCAGCAGTAAAAATAGCCTCTTTCCCTTCCTGACTTGCAGATGTGACTAATGTTTCAGTCCTTCCTAAGCCTTTTTTTTTTTTTTGATCCAGTCCTGTCTTTTGGAGGGTTTGAGAAGAGCGCACCATTATTGAGGGCATGAGTTCTTCTACTTCACTGTAGCCTTCACTAGCTCCCTACTACACAGAAAAATGCTTCATTTTCCAGAAGACAGCTCATCAAGGTCTTAGAGTTTAAATTCTCACAGAGATAGGGATAGTAGGTCGATAGTGTGTGTGTGTGTGTGTGTGTGTGTGTGTGTGTGTGTGTGTGTGTAGAGAAAGAGAGAGAGAGAGAGAGAGAGAGAGAGAGAGAGAGAGAGAGAGAGAGAGAAATACATTTGAATAACAAGTCAACAGGAACCAACCAAGAACATCATATCTTGTTTTCATTCCAGTGACCATCAAGTCATCTTTTCCTGGCTTTTCCATCTAGCCGAGAATTTCCTTCCTTTATCAATATGATCGGAAGGTTTCAAAAATTCCCTTCTTATCACTTCCAAACTTTAAGAGGGTGTTTATCTATATGAGATTCCAAGATATAATAACTACCTCCTTTTGTTCACTTTTAAAATCAGAATTAGAAAGATACTGCATGCTTGTTCGGGGGGGGGGGTCCAAAGAAGGAACACCCCCTGAAGAACTCAAATTGTGTTAAGGGACATGGTGGTTACAGCAGCTCTTTTGTGACTGACAAGAAACTGTCTCGCCTGACAAGGAGATGATTCCAGTGGTTTCTACACCCTTCCCTAAGGTCCTGACTTTTCTCATCATCCCAATAAGCCACACCAAACTACTGTTCTGGAGCCCAGCCACCAGCCCCAGAAGAGAACTTTCTCGAATGATGAAGTGTAGACAAACAAATCTGCCATTGAATTTTCTATTGTGAAAAAGTAAGTGTTGGGGCTGGTGAGATGGCTCAGCATCTAGAGGTCCTGAGTTCAATTCCCAGCAACCACATGGTGGCTCACAACCATCTATAATGGGATCTGATGCCCTCTTCTCGCGTGCAGGTGTACATGAAGATAGAGTCATCAAGTAAAAATAAATAAATTTTTTTAAAAAGTGGCAATCACCAGAGGGTCATAATAGAAAGATGGGGGCAGCCGTAGAGCATCAAATCCACAGCAGATTCCAACTTCTAAAGCGTCAAACAGTAGCAAAACTCTCCCTGGTCTATTTGCACTATTCCTGCTAATAATACAGAGTCCTTCTCCACCTCACACCTGGCACACTCTCTGGTCAGTTACGGTGAAGGCAATCAGTCAACATGGACTAAAGCAGGAAGCTGCTGGCATGAGAGAGTGAAGTCTAGCCCTCGCCTCTGAATGGTCTGAGTCTCGCTCCAGCGCATTCTCCGCAGAGGCTGCCAGCAGACACTCTGTAGTACCTAACCCACAAATCATCACATTCCCTACCCTTCCAGCCAGCGTCTGTGTCCTTGAGCTCCGCACAGGGAGATACCAACCAAGCTGGCCCCAGATACAATAGTCCTTTACAAATCCCAGCAAGTCTTCCCCGCCATCTGCGAGGTAGACTGAAGACGAGGTGGACCTTTCAACATAAAAATAGCTACCGTAGGTGAACCTCGGAGAGTCGTGCAGGACAAATCGGCCGTTCACAGGGGATGGATCTTGGCAGCTTCACTAAAGAAAACATTTTATCAATACAAACATGTCAGACATGCAGCTGTACCTAAAATTAGAGGGAACACGTCTCCTAGAAGAAGAAATCCTGCAGAAACAGAGTCTCAGGCAAGTCACTCCAGATTTATTTCCAAAGTCCCGGAAAAATGTCTTTCCTCTGAATAAGGAAACCATGCTAAAAAATCTGCTGTCTGGTTGTTTTAGGAACCAAAGTAGGTGTTTTAATGACTCTTGAATTTTATCTACTGTGACACATTACAGCCATCTAAACCAAAGAAAATGTTTCCAAACTCTGAGTCTCTAACAGGAAAATGGCTGTCTGAGCAGATACTCACCCTGAAAGGGTGCGGTGCCTTGATCCTGCCCGTATCTTAAAGAGAAAGCCCCCTCTGTGGACTGTTCTCCAGAGACCACCTTCGAGGCTGGGAAATACTTGGGCTTGAGCACGTACTCCTGGGTCTGGCCGTGGTGAATCATCACATTCTGGGAAGACAAGGGTGCCACTCTGGGGAGAAACAAAGAGAGGGTGAGAAAATAAGCCTGGGGTTTTAAAAGCCAACGAAGGGGAGAACAAGAATTAAACACTGGAAGGAGCACCCCTGTCTCGCGAGGCTCATCCAGGCTGCCATTCGTGGCACATAAGGACGGTTACAGGTGGAACCATCCAGTGCGAAAAGGACTCGTCTGTTCAGTCAAAATGCATAGTGAAGAATGGGTGATTGCAGGTGGGTTTTTATCGAAGACTTTAGACTTTGGGCTTCATGCAAAACGTGGGGCATCCATTTCTCAGAAAAGGGCAAGGACGTCAACATGAGTAGGTACACGTAAAAATAAATAGGTACACATACAAATAAATAAGAAGTACTCAACAAGCCCAGGAGGACAGTGCAAGAAACCAGCTGTACGTCATGGGAGCCACTGTGGGACAGTGGGACTTTCCATATTGCCTAATTCCAGTGGTTTAGCTCATCTGGCTCGTGGAGCCTCAGTTTCCCATTCTCTACCACACAAGGCCAAGAGAAAAGATTTCTGTGTACAAAAATCTGAACACACTAAAGCAGAAAAAATAAGAATAAAGTAAGCTGGGCATGGTGGTCATACATTAATACCAGCATTTAGGAAGCAGAGATGGAGACATCTGGAATTTAAGGGAAACCTGGGGTATATGGTGAGACACTAATTCAATATACATACATACACACATATATACAGGCATAATTCCTTCTAAAATATCTACACATATATATTATTAAAATGCCTCAGGAAAATATTTAATTTTATGCTGCATCTCATAATTATATAACTATAGCTATATAAATTATATAAGATAACTCAGGTTAAGTGTTTTATAACTACCAGATCCTACAAATAACAAGAATAATGATTCATGCACAAAGACCAATAACAAAAAAAATAGGGGAAAAAAAGATACTGACTCGTTTTATTTATATTTCTTTAGCGTGCAATGTATGTTTCCGTGTGTGTGTGTGTGTGTGTGTGTGTGTGTGTGTGTGTGTGTGTGTCTGAGCACGCCAGAGGTAGGCAGCCAGTGTCTTCTTCAATCTATCTCCACCTAACTGAAACTGGACCTCACCAGTTCAGCGAGGCTGACTAGTCGACACCCAGGATCCTCCTGTCTCTGCCTTCCCAGGGCTGAGATTACTGGCCTGCGCTGCCACATTTGGGCTCTTTACATCACTGCTGAGGATCAGACACGGGTCCTTACACTCACAAGGCCTGAACTATCTCTCCATCACCTACACTCATTTTCGAGCATTATTCAACCACTGCACACCCCCACTAACAGCAAACAGCCTTTGAAGAGGTACTTGCCCGCCAGTGTGGTCTGACTCCAAAGACAGGTCCCTAGAGGGACTTACCCAAACAGTAGGAGAAATAACATTCAGCACAAAAGACAAAAATCATCATGTCTCCAAAGCTCCACCATTAGGTGTCTTCATCAAAAACAGTCAAAGAATCTCACATACGTTCACTCACATTCGTTCTGGTTGGGGCTAAAGGAAGGAGTTACGGAGCAGAACAAGAGCATTCCTGAGAGATTATGGACCAGAGGTGGCTGAAGTGAGGGTGCTGGCACCTTGTCACTCACCGCTTCCAACCCTGTGGTCTTGAAAGGCCTACACTTGTATCTGGATCTTCCCAGATGTGCATCACACAGGGCACACTCCCTTTGTCACCAGACTAATGACTGTATTAGCCAAAGCCGAAGGAGGATTAGCGCTGTAAACACTTCTATTTTGATGATGTAAGTGTTGTTTTGGACTTGAAGTATGCTTGGGGGTTGGAAACAGCTGGGCAAATCTGGCGGTCACAAGTCTATTCTGCCAGCCTCCTCCCCAACTTGGAAGTGACTCTCTTTCTCTTTAAGCCATTCTGTCACCCTGCACAAAGATGCAGATGAGCTCCTGTGTGGAACAGCAGGACCCAGAATTCCAGGAGACCTAGGAAGCCACTGGTCATTCCTGTCCTGGCCATTTCCAGAAAGGTAAGCCTGGGGGCAGAGGGAAGGGGGCTGACTTCCAGGGGAATAACTCTTGCCTCGGAACCAGAAAAGCAATGGCAGCCAGAAGTAAGCTGCAGGTACATGTGGACAGGGCTCCTTCTTCTTCGTGCAACAAGTGAGAATCAAAGAGAAGACAAGCCAGGCCAAGTCTAGAACTTGACGACAGCCTTCGACGTTCCTCCATCCAACCACTTCAGAAAAACAAAAATTTAATTTGCTTTTAATTATTCAGATTTCTTCTTTCCCTGTTTCCAAGATGGGGGTGGGGTGGGGGCTTAGCTGGGAAAAGGGAAGAGCAGGCTGGTCACATCATTGTCACTGTAAATTTCAAGGGAGAAAGTGCAAATTTTTGAAAAGAAAATTACAAAATCAAAACCATAGGGCTTCTGGTTCAAAATAAAAGGGGCACATCTTGACCTCCTCTTCTTCCTCCTTCCTCACAACTATAGTTAAAGGGAAAATTACAGATTCTAAAATACAGCCACCCTGGTAGGTTCAAATATTTAATACTCTGAGGCTCCCCGTTGTTCATCCACTGGAGGAGCTCCCTATTTTATCCACACCACAAGATAATTCCTTAATCCTGTACATAAAAACTAGTGTTTGGCATTGCTGGAGCCCTCAGGGGCCTCGGGTCCACCTTCCATTGCAGTCTTTAGCACCTGTCTCACCCAGCTATCATAGTTTGGATTACCCACCAATAAACATTAAGAGGCATTAAAACAGATTTGTAAGATAGTCAAGGTATAGTGAAAAATACTGACCATTACAGCAAGGTGAGAGAAGAGATGCCTTCCATGGGTCAGATATGGAGACCCACAGAGGCTATCTAGTGAGACCTCACTCAGGGTCCAAGAATCAGAGCTTGCTTTATCCAGCAGGGCTGCATAAAGGGATGATTTGGCCATGGGTGTGTCTACCAGATGTTTGGAAGGATCTACACTTGGCTGTACAGTTGTTCTTTGATCTTGCAAGGAGGAGGTCTTTTGCTTCTATCCTTAGCATACTATAAAAAGTGCTTCTGAATAAAGTTCTAGGTGCCTGGGTATTGATCCAGGGCCCTCCTGAAGCTGTCCTGTGTCTCTGTCTTTCTCCTCCTCGTCTAGGTCTATCTTTCTACCTAATATTTCCTCATTCCTCGCTCCTCCACCCAAGAACCCTTCGAGAGGTGGGAGCAGGTCAGAGCTGGACTCCCACAGGCTCCCACAGGGTTATACAAATCCACTAGAGTCTATTAAAGTGTATCAAGGATTTATAAAGATATAAAATGGGGAAAAGCCGGGCAGTGGTGGCGCACGCCTTTAATCCCAGCACTCGGGAGGCAGAGCCAGGCGGATCTCTGTGAGTTCGAGGCCAGCCTGGGCTACAGAGTGAGTTCCAGGAAAGCTACACAGAGAAACCCTGTCTCAAAAAAACATAATAATAATAATAATAATAATAATAATAATAATAATAATAATAAATGGGAAGAAATACACTCACAGATACAGAACAAACTAAACAGCTATTCTTGTCCTCCATTCTGCCCAGGGGGTCAATGGTACCAGCCCTATGGGAGAGAGAGAGAGAGAGAGAGAGAGAGAGAGAGAGAGAGAGAACACATCCTCTCCTCAGTTTTAAGCAGTCACATACCCAGAAGAAAAAAAAAAAAAACACCTCTATCAGGTCAGATACTCCAAGGTCATTGGCCGAGCAAATTCCCACAACATCAGGGTGTTGCCTACAGTAAACAGTATGTTTTGCCTGGAAATGTAGTATATGTCTCCACCTATGTCTGTATTTGTACACAGGCAAAATAAATTTCCCAAAACAATAGCTATCATCACTGTGAAGGATATCCTGACATTAGTATTCCTCTGGTCTGTTTTTTAAGCAGTCTTGGGCTATTTCACTCCTGACAGTTCGTGGACTGAGGCATGGGGACATTGGTCAGAGATGCCTGTAGGACTTCAAGCGCAGATGAAACAATCCCCCAGCACCTCGAGGGTTCTGGATACTGAGTCCAAGTGAAAGATGATGAAGACAGATGGGATTGGTGTCATCCTAGAAAGTCTATATATGGAGACAATTATTCTCTCCAACTCAGCAAGCCAACCACCCAGAAGTCAAAAGGTATTCCCACTCCACCTTCCAAGGTTAAAATAAAGAATATTGTTCTCTAAAGGAAGGAAACTACCTGAGGTAAATCCTAACATTTATTCTTCTTCTCAATAAAGCCCTCTCCTGCAGACATGAAGACGGGTACCTCATATGACAGTGAATGATCAGAGCATGATGCATGGGAGAAGGTAAACAACGGGAATCATTAGAATAGAAAATATGACTGATATGGGGGCGGTCAGGGATACTGAAGGACATGGTAGAGTAAAAAGTGGAGAGAACCCATTCAAATGTGATGTGGGGTGGGGGGAGCATTGTCCTCCAAGAGGCCTGGAGAGAAGGAAGAAAGCAAACACCTCCCAAGGCTCAGGGCAGAGTATTGTCTAGGGATTACTGGCTCATCTTCTTGATGGTTCACTTTTTAATCTTTTCTTCCTTTCTTTCTTTCTTTCTTTCTTTCTTTCTTTCTTTCTTTCTTTCTTTCTTTCTTTCTCTCTCTCTCTCTCTCTCTCTCTCTCTCTCTCTCTCTCTCTCTCTCTCTCTCTCTCTTTCCCTAGACAAGTATTACAAATGAGCAATTGCAAAAGAGTACCAAATGATTAGAAGCTCCCATGTCGCACCACCAACTCTGGTGATATAAAGATCCAGGATTGGCTAGAGGAAGCTGAAAAACCCTGAAAGAGGAAGAATGGAAGCAGAGTCCCTCATCCTTCCCAATCGAAGGTCATAAAGTAACACTGATGACCATGACTTTGACCCATGAGGCTGCTAGAAGAAGAAATCAAGGGTGAGTGTACTGTTTGAGGCCACAGAGACAGGAAGCCAACACATACAAAACAGTAACTTTGGGAGGGGTAAGCATGATCTTCACTCACTAAGACATTCTTAGTTAGACAACGGTCACTGTCCCTTCGAAGGGTCCACGTGAAGATAACTGCCAGCAAGAGTTAAGGATGGGAGTGAAAGAGGTCCTTGAAAACTTGAAGCTGTAAAGAGAAGTTCCCTCGAAGAGTATTGATAGTTCAAGGCTAAAGAGAAAAGCAGGAGCCAAGAGATATACTGGGTAAAAGCGGCTAGGAGAAGGAGCCAGTTTATGGAGAAGATGGCTACCTTCATTTCCAGACAGAAACACAAGGTAGATCTCTAGAAAGCAGTTGGGGAAGACCTCCAAGCTGAGAAACAGTGTTGTTCTAAAGAGTCAGCACCTTCAAAAAGCAAAACTGTTAAAAAAAAAAAAAAAAAAAGATTAAAAAGTGAACCATCAAGAAGATGAGCCAGTAAAGATGCTCGAGCCCCCCCCCCCCCCACACACACACCTGATGAGCTGAGTTTGATGGTCAGGACTCACCTGAGGAAGGAGAGCCAACTACGGCAAGTTGTCCTCCAACCTCCAGACACATAGTGTGGCATTCACGTGTGCACACATACTAAATAAATTTGAAAAGAATTTTTAATTTTTTTTTTATTTAAAAGCATGGAATCGCATAGTCTTGGGAGATAGTCACTTTTAATTGTGGAGACATTCTGTGAGAATGAGATTTATATTAAAATTAATCTGTTTGCTTGTTTGTTTGTTTGCTTGTTTGTTTCAGACAAGGTCTCTCTACATAGCCCTGCTTGTCCTGGAACTCACTACATAGAGCAGGCTGTACTAGAACTTACAGAGATCCACCTATCTCTGTTTCCCAAGTGCTGTGATTAAAAGCATGGTTCATATAGATTACATACAGCCAACATCCTTTCTTAAATGTCCGGTCATTAAGTAGAAAATTTGGCAACTTATTTTATAGACACAAAATTTTTCACGATTAGGGTTTGTTTTCTTCTTTTTTTTTTTTCCTATTGAAAAACTGTTTCCATGCAATAGATTTCAATCATATTCTTTTCATTCCTAGATCCTTCCCACCTCTCTACCTATCCAGTGGCATATTCATTCTCTTTTTAAAAAAAATTAAAACTCAAAATCAGAACAAAAAAGAAAATACCCAAGACAAAACAAAACAGCACAGAAAATGAAAAGCCCCGGAGTCGGCTTTATGTTGCCCGACTGCTTCTGGGTCTAAGACTATTCATGGGAATGTGGTTGATATACCCAGGGACACTCCATTGGAGAAAGCTGGCTTCTCCCTTTCCCACCAGCATCGTTTGCAAATAGCTTCTTGGTTAGGGGTGGGACTTTGTGTCCACTTCCCCTTTCAGTGCTGGAATTCTTGCCTGCTTTAGACCCGTATATCCAGCACTACAGACGCTTAGCGTGGCAGCACACACCCGTTAAGTCCAGCAGCTGAGAGGCAGAAGCACAAAGAGGAGAAGTTCAAGGTCAGCCTCTGCTACAGAATGAGTTTTAGGCCAGCCTTGGCTACTTGAGACCCAGTCACAAACAGTTTTGAGGGGGGTAAGCCACAATCAGTTGTTGGCAGACTAGCTTTTCTGCTCTCTGGCATACAGTTAAGGGTGGTTGACATCTTCGTGTCCTCTGAAAGAGTACAAGACTCCTATTTAATAAAACAGCTCCTCCCCTAGGGTCCATGGCCTATCTAGTCTCAGGTTCTTCCACCCCCCCCTCACCTGCTGGACTTACGGGTATATTTGAAAACACTTAGCTTCTGCAGTGCAGGGATTCGAACCCAGGGCCTCATCATGTATGCTATACAAGCGCTCTATCAACTGAGCCACATCCCCAGCCTCTTCGTTTTGTAGTGAACTTAAGAATCATTGTTCATGGAACTCAGAATAAATCAACTCATTAAGGTAGGTAGGTGGATAGATAGATAGATAGATAGATAGATAGATAGATAGATAGATAGATAGATAGATAGATAGATAGAAAGATAGGTAGATAGATAGAGATAGAGAGATAGATGATAGATATGAGAGATGATGATAGAGAGATAGATGGATAGATATATGAGAGATAAATAGAAAGATAGGTAGATAGATGAGAGAGAGAGATAGGACATAGAATAGATAGGGAATCAGAAGAGATTAAAAGCCAAACATTATAGGTCTAGAAATGATGAACAGGAAAGGATTCCAAAAAGGAAGGGGAAAAATTACTTAGAAATTGCTGCAGAGCAGCGTGATACACAGAATTAGGAAAGGCCATTAGGTTTGGTAGCAGATCACTGGCCACACAGACAGTACAGCAGAAGTACCAGAAGGGGGTCAGAAGGAACGAGAGGTATTCCAATAGGAAAGAAGAGGAGAAGAAGGGAGAAGGAGACATGGGGGGGGGGGCGGGTATTGGCTGGCTGCTCAGAGATCTGCATCTATGGAAACCCCTGTGTCTCTGTAAACACGGGGCAAACAATTGCCCAGAACCACTCTGCTCAGAAGAAAGGATTAGTCACACACTGTTTACATCGCTGCCTTCCTAGTGGCAATTTTCGGTGCACGGATTAACTAAGCTTTTCCATATTTCTAACTAAATCCATCCTCTGACCTGTGAGAGGGTGGGAGGATCTGGCAAAAGACGACGCGGCACTTTCCACTTCAGACAAGGGCCCTGGACCTCACACAAGGGAACCCCCAGCCAGCCATAAAATGTTTTCCCACAGAAGGTCTGTCTGACACCATCTGACCCTTTCGCCCATGGTGAGCTTCCCGGAGTTTGTAACTAGCCGTGCAAAAAGGCAGAAGAAGGGATAAGTGATGGAGGAGTCAGCTGGGGGACTGGTGTCTGGCTATAGAATTCAAGTCATCATGGAGGTCCTGCTTCCTTCAAGTTTCTGACGAGTGTGGGTGACGGCTACTCCAGGGGAAGCGAAGACATTAGAGCAAAGAGAAGATGTGAGCAATGGTAAAGGATGTGCTTTCCCAGGAGTACTCACAGGAACATCAGAGGCGACACAAACCACCGGGGAGATGCCACCTGGCTTGACACATAAACACATGGAAAGTGAGACAGGATCTGTGGTCTGCGACCGCATTCAGACAGAATCACCTATTGGACCCAATATATCAGAGGCCAGAGGCTGCTGCTGAGGAGACTACAGGACAGGATGAAACATGCTGATCGTAACAGAACAGGCAAGAAATGAAGTATTCCAGAAAAACAAACCAAAAAACAAAAACAAAACACAATGAAACCCAAAAAACAAAATCACTGTTGCAAGTAAAATGGATCAAAGAAACACAGAGAAAGCAGAAGGCTGGTGACCACACCAACCACATAAATGCAGGAATCATCCAGCAAAAATTCTTAAGAGGGACTTCACCTGAGATAAGAGACAAATTGGACAATAAAAGGAAAAAAACAAACAAAAACCCTGCCTCTGCCTCCTGAGTGCTAGAATTAAAGATGTGTACCACCATACCCGTGTTTGGTGGTGGTTGTTGTTTAAGCTGTGGAGAGGACACTTTAAGAAGCAGGTGGAGACAGGTGAAGCGGTTCAGTGGGTAAAGACACGTGGCACCAGGCCTGACCACCTGAGTTCGATACCCCCAGGGCCCATATGGCTGAAGGAAAGAACCAATTCCTGCAAGATGTTCTCTGACCTCCACACATACTCCATGGCACATGCAAACACACCAACACACACACACACACACACACACACACACACACGCACACACGCACACACGCACACACGCACACACGCACACACGCACACACGCACACTCATAATAAGTAAATTTGTAATTTTTGAAAGAATCCAGGGACTATAACCCGGTAACAGATTGTTCGTATATCATGTTGTATCGCTTCCTTTTCTGTAAGTGCTTGAAAAATACAAATGGTCTGAACAAGCCTGTGAAAAAGTCAGACGCTGCCAGGCAAAGACAGAAAGCAAGACCAAACCATATCCTACCTGCAAAAGAGCCACCAAAAACACTGAGACAAGCTGGGTGACCAGGAAAGGGTGAGAAAGGGTGTGACGTGTCATGGAAATACAAGAGATGGAGTGTCCACGCTCATCACAGAGGAGATGATTACAGAGCTGAGATTCTTACCAAAGACCAATAGGCTTGAGCCATAAGGTAAAAGGTTAATTCATCAAGACAACACAGCAGCCGAGCCTGTTGGGCACTGAGGGACAGGACATCAAAAGACAAGTCAGAAAAGCCATTTTTTAAAAATGTCTAAAAGCTTCAGTTCTAACAGATATGAGCACGTAAACAATCCGGAAGGGTAAAGACGACTCCAGCAGCATCCCAGCTTCCCCGCGTCAACATTTACACAACACTGTACTAATTTAGAGAGGAATATACTTCGTTTGCCAGCATATACACAGCATATTGACCAAGACAGACAATACTCTAAGACATATCATACGATTTAATAAATTTTAAAAGATTTGAGTCACACAGAATATCTTGTTCTCGCTATCATGGAATCCAGAAATAGATAGTAAAAAGCCCTGTGAAATACCCAAATAGTTGGACACTAAGTATCGTAGTATATACAGCTGTGCTGGGTAGTTTTATGTCAACTTGACACAAGTGAGACTCATCGAAGCTAAAAGAAAATGCCTCAATAAGATCTGGCTATAGGGCACCTTCTTAATTGGTGATTGATGGGGGAGGGCCCAGCCCACTGTGGGTGATGCCGTTTGTGGACTGGTGGTCCTGGGTTCTATAAGAAAGCAGACTGAACAAGCAGTGATGAGCAAGCCAGTAAGCAGCACCCCTCCATGGCCTCTGCATCAGCTCATGCCTCCAGGCTCCTGTTCTGCTTGAGTTCCTGTTCTGACTCCTTCAACAATGGACTAAGATGTGAAAGTGTAAGCAAATAAACCCTTTCTTCCCCAACTTGCTTTGGTGATGGTGTTTTATCACAGCAATAGTAACCCTAACTAAGACAACAATGAACCACAGAGGGTAAAAGAATCACTATGTGAATTATTCTTAACCGAATTAAAATGGAAATACAGCATGTTAAGACCATGGGATGCTACCAAATCAATTATCAAAATATAAATTCACAGTGCTGACTACCTACTTAGGGAAAGAAGTAAGGTCTCATCTACTGGTGTCTGTCTGTTGCCATGTAACTAGAGAAAGTGAAAGCGAAACCCAAATCCAGCAAAAGAAAAAAAAAACAAGAAAGTAGAAGACAATGAAATAAAATACAAAAACAATTCAGAAAAACTAATGGAACCAGAGGCAATCTCTAACTGGACTGATAGCAAAAACATGAAGGTAAGAAGGGGTAGTGTTGGCGACCACTAGGATCAAAGGTCTAGTGAGCCAATTAAAAGACAGACTATGAGTTAAAAATGGAAAACCATAAGCATAAGAAGACTACAATACGGGTTTTTCCTAACACATTTACATCTATCCATTCATTTGAAAAAATAGTAACTCTGGAAGGTTTTTTAACTAATTTTTTTAAATTTTATGTGCATTGGTATTTTGCCACGGGTATCAGGTTCTCTGGAACTGGAATTACAAACAGTTGTGAATTATATTTAAATTGGTTGATGAAAGGGAAGACTCACTTATTCTCTGCCCCTCTGTGATGGTGGATTTTGTGTGTCAACTCGGAGAGGGTTTGAGGGTAATGGTATCATTGAAATTGGTGTGTTCCGCATAAGAGCACCCTTCATACATGTGGCAGGGCACACCCAAAGGGATAAAGGCCTGCATGGTTAGGAAAGAACAAACCAACCCACAGCCACCCTGAACAAGAGAGAATGCAGCAAATTGCCATTGGGCTTTCTCTGTGTCATCTGTAGCTTTGGGTCCCCACTTGCTGATCATGTGACTGAAGCTTCCATTCCCGCTGGGTCACCAGGTCAACCCACACTCCATATATGGACTTACTAGCTTCTGGAGTCACCAGCCAATGCCTGGTTTTTTTTTTTTAAAAAAAAAAAAAAGTCTATTTTAATACGAATGCTTGCTCATTACAATGGAATTACTGCCCAACACTCTCCTTGTGCTCAAATTGTCATTAGTTGAGATGTATTCCATTTGCCTAAACAGTGAGCATCCTAGAGGAGCAACACAGCCCACTACCAAACGTCCACTGTTGGGATTCCCTTCCAGATCACAGGCTGTCTGCGGAGGAGGGCTCACTAGGAGGCTCCTGCTTGGGTGTCCATCGCTCAGAAGATCAAAATCCAAATGTACAGCTTCTGCTTTCATGTACAGTGTATTGCTTTTATGACATCAAAACATAAAAAAAAAAAATCACAAGTGCAACCATTTCATATTGGGAACTGTCTATATACATACACTCTACCAGCTTCCTTGAGGAGCCCTACGAATGAGCCCCTCTGTAAAAAAAAAAAAAAAAAAAAAAAAAAAAAAAAAAAAAAAAAAAAAAAAAAAATTGGAAGATGATCATGAGGTGGAGGATCAGGAGGGAGGGGAAGAAGTGGGTGGAAGAGAGGGAGGGAAGACGAAGGCATAAGGAGGAAAAGAGAAGCTTGGTACAGAAGAAGGTGAGTAGATGGCAGCAATGGCAATATAACCACCGAAGCATCATTTGCCACCTAAGGAGATCCAGGGAGCCATTATCTGTACCACTCACATCACAGTAACATAGACCAGACACTGTGTGCTCTTAACAGAGGAACTCACGCCACTTAGGAAGTGGTCCAGCCGAAGCACAAGTCTGAACCTAACTGGGGCTTTAGTCAGCATCCTATTTACAGGCAATTCCAGGGACAGATTACATGTTAAAATCATAGGAATTTTATGTCAATTAGAAACAGTTTTGAAAGAACAAGAGTCACCTTTGAATTTCCCAGCTCCTCCTTAGACCTGCTGTGGTGGTTTGGCCCTCAAATGCTCATATATTTAAATGCTTAGTTACTAGGGAATGGTACTCTCTCATAGGATTAGAAGGATTTGGAGGTGTGGCCTCATTGGACTAGGTATGGCCTGGTTGGACGAAGTGTGTCACTATGGGTGGACTTTGAGGTTTCAAATGCCCATGACAGACCTCATCTACTGTTCCAGCACCATGTCTACCTGCATGCTACCTTGCTATAATGATACTGGACTGACCCTCTGAAACGAAAAGCAAGCCTCCAATTAAATTAAATGCTTTCTTTTGTAAGAGTCACCTTGGTCACGGTGTCTCTTCACAGCAATAGAGCGGTGACTAAGACATTGCTTATCCCACCATCTTGAGTTTTGTGGCTGATCTGAAGTGGATACTTCACAGGAGGCAGACTTTTTACTTCTCAGCCCCTGTCCTTCGGTACATCTGGGAGGGAGACACAGTATGAGGCTTGTTCATCAGCTTGCGTGGCAGAGAGAACATACCACTGCACCTGCCTGGGAAGCCTTCCCAGCTCCACCTCTGCTCTTCCCCAGCCTCACCCCTGCAGCTATTGCTCCCACAGAAATGTGTAGCCACCACTCCATTGCTCTGCCCAGGAGAGCAGGAAGACCCGTGCACACACTGGTATTTAGGAGGCCAACTCTCTGCCTTCCCTCTCCCTCCCTGTAAACTGGAAGAACAAGAACACACAGGAGAAAAGCGCTCTTCAAAACAGTGTTCCTCTTCCTAGCTGCATTTCCCTACATGGAGCCCTGGTACAGACACCCAAAGAGTCAAGTGTGAATACCTGAGTTCACCTATAAAACACCCCCTTCCGATCCCTCAATCAGTGCACAGGTCAAGATGGAGGCAGCTCAAAGAGACCTCGGTGGGATCTGTGAAACTCAATGGCAATGTCTGCCTCTGTTCCTGGATGTGACAGCCTGGGCTCCACACCACCACCTCTTTCTAAGTCTCCATGTCACATGTTCACTTCTCAAGTGGGGGGGCTTTGACAAGACTGCCAGAGCTCCCCAGTACATCAAGAACTTTAAAGCCATTTTCCAGTCACCCTAAGAGAACACATCTTAGGGGAATAGTGTGACATACATGTAACTCTCTTCTCAGAGTAAGACAAGAACTCCTGAAAACAAACTAAAAAACTTAAATGATTGTACTAGCCATATTCCTTACAGCTGACTTTCAGTGAAAGTCTAGAATATATGAATACAAATGCCTTTATTTTCCTAAGTTCGGGCTAAATAAAATGAACGAGAGAAGAAAGGGGGGAAATTCTTCCAATATTTTTAAGATGAACGCAATAAAGTCTATTTTCCCCAAATGGCCTTGTTTTTTTTCTATTACAATTGCTGTTAAAGTAGGCCACCTAGGTAATAAATATTGAAAGCATTGAACCAAATTCAAACATCTGTTCCAATTCTCTTTCAGGGTTTCATCCAGCTCACAGAAAATACCCACTGCCATACAGGACCTGCAAGACCAGGCCATACTTTTCCTAACATTAGTGTATCTGGGAAGAGTTCATGTGTGTGGCAGGGGCTGGGGAGGGGGGGGCACATTGAAATAATGTCTAGAATTAGCTGAGAACAAAACTTTTTGGGAAGCAGGATGTAATCAAGGAAATCCCCCTGCATCGCATCAGATCTTTGTGCAGTAACCACTATGCTTCCAATTTAAGCCCCAGTGTGGTTTGTGTACACACACACACACACACACACACACACACACACACACACACACACAGCCTTCCTCAGGCATTCCTTACTCTATTTGGCATTAGAATTCCCTAAGCAAATCATCCAAATTTGCTTGTGAGAAAAATCACACTGAGTTAACAGGAAAGGGAACTTATTATTTATAAGAAAAATTAAAAGGCACCATAAAGGCGACAGCTAAACAACAAACAGACTAGAAGGAAAAGGACACGCAATGAAAAATAGGGCAATACAAACGTCAATTACAAATTAGTAACAAAACTAATTAGTAGCGCAGAGGGGACATAGGAAAACAGAGTAAATGTCCAGGGTATGCTATCACTGACCAGTAACCCCATGATCATGGTGTGTGAGAAGATGCGAGGCCCCAGCAGTTCTCAGCAAAACAAATTCAGCATGACTACTTTGGATCCACTAAGCTGAATTTTTCAAATTCACAAAATTTGAAGGAAAAACAAACTACTCCCTAGAGCTGGGAAGAAGACTCAGTGATTCAGTCAGTTGACAGGCAAGCTCCGGGAGTGGAATTCGGATCCCCAGAAACCATGTTAACAGGTCAGAGGGGCTTGGTGACCCACCTTTTAGTCCAACCCCAGATGAGGGAGACGGGGCATCTCCAGAGGAACCTGGCTAGCAAGCTTAGCTATCAACTGGCTCTGGGTTTGAGTGAGAGACCCTACCTCAATGAATAAAGTGAAAGAGTCATTGAGAATGACCATTGCCATCAACTTCAGACCTCTGCATGCATGCACACATACCAGCATACACACCTAAACACAAGTGTGTATACATATGCACATGCACACAATAGGAGCAGAAATATACTTTTAGGGATTCCTGATAAAAATATGAATTATAAACATACTGGAAAATAGACTAAAAGACTTAAATGATTGTACTAGCCATATTCCTTATAGCTTACTTTCAATGAAAGTCTAAAATGTATGTACACAACTAAAAATGTTTGTCACACCACTGCTTGTAATCACTACATACACACACATACACAATGCCACAAAATTACTAAATGCCCATTAGCACAAGAGTTATTCAATAAACCAGCACTTACAACATAAACTACTATAAAATGATTAAAAATAATTAATATAATATTATAGAAGAATTTCTAGGACTTACTTTTTAGGTGAGAAAAATCAAGATGTAGAAACATTTGTATTACATTTCCTAATGTTTTTAATATATAATTGAAGAAGTTAAACATGATTATAATACACACACACACACACACACACACACACACACACACACTTTACTTTCCTCACCTTCAGTTACATGTTGTCAAATGTGGTCTAAAAAGATTATATTCAAAAAATTCATAAACAACTTAAGAGCTCTAAAGGTGTCTGTTACAGTGTGTTGAGGTAACTTCTATGATGGTTAACCTTTGCTGACAATCATTCAAACTGTATCCCTTCAAACCATAAGCCAAAATCAACCCTTCCTTCCTTTCTTCCTTCAGTTGCTTTGGTCAAGTACTTTTGCCACAACAAAATAGCTAATATAATTATTCTATGTTAATTTCTTTTAACTTCTTACTGTGCTTAATTTATAAAGCAAATTTTATCATAGGAATGTACCTATAGGAAAAACTAATATACATAAGGTTCAATTCTATGCACTACTTAGGCACCAACTAGGGATCTTGTACCATATCCCCTCAAGCAAGTGGAGCCTGTTATAAAGAGAAAGCAGGAAAATGCTGGGGGTGTTGGCCAGTAGCTGAGAGCTTACCTCAACTGGAGAGAGAAAAAAATTAACATATTATTAAGATCAAATGTTTGTGACTTCAAATGGAATCAGGTGAGCTAGAAACAAACCAAACTGGGACCAGCAAGATGGCTCAGCAGGTGTAGCCATTGGTTGCCAAGCCTAACAGGAGTTTGAGCCCCTAGAATCCTCAAAGTGGAAGGAGAAAACCAATTTCTAAAAGTTGTCCTCTGACCTCCTCTACACATGTACCATGGAATACATGCATGTACAAGGACACACACACAGGTGCATATAATAAAAATTTTTAAATTTAAAAAAATGGCAGGCATGGTGGTGCACAGCAGAGGCTGAGGCAAGAGGATCTCTGTGAGTTGAAGACTAGCCTACATACACAGTGAGTTCTAGGCCTATCAAGACTGGAATAATGAGACCCTATCTTTTTTTAAATGAATTTTAAAGCTTTCTATGCTTTTATAAAGCATAGTATTCTAGTTGTCTGAAATTATGCGTCTCAGAAATACACAGATAATGAGAACAAAATTATTATTCCAGAACATTCCACTTGATGGTCACTACAGTGGTCGTCAAATGAAGAGCTAAACCCAGAGGGAACAATAGTCACAACTGGAATATAAGAAGAAAACACTATGATAAGAAGATTTATGATGAATCATCTCACTGTGGTTTCCTTTCACCTTGCTTGGGACTTGCTGAGTTTCTTTGGTCTGTAAAATTAGACTTTGTACCTTCTCTGGGCAACTGTTGGCCATCACATCACCAGGCTTCCCTGCCACTTTCTCTTCTTGCTTCTGAGAACACATCATTACAAAGTATATATTCCCCCAGCATGGGGGGATTGACTTTTCTCTTTAATCTTTTATAATAACTTTTCTCTTTTATTGCTATATTAAATAATCTAAAGTTCATGTCCCCCTTGTTTTTTTCCCGTGTTTACTTTTATATTTTCTGTTTTTCTATTAAAATTCTCCACCTACTGCTTTAGAAAGACCATACTTTAAGACCTTGGTCCTATTTATAACACCTGCCATTACGTGCTAACTTCAGCATACCCTTCATCTTAGGGCTATTTCTATGAACTGATTTATCTCTTGACAAGGAACTGGTTTCTTTTTCTTCTCATGGCTGTTCTGCTGTTAGGATGCCATGAACATCACACTGTGGAGTCTCTGCATATCCTTTTGAAGGATATAGTTCTGCTGGACCACACAATCACGTGACTGGACTTTGACTATGAATTGTCACTATGTCGTGTATCTAATCAGCTCTTTCAGCTGTTGACCTGTGGTTTCTCACTTGGAACTTCAGAATGCCCCAGGGACCTGCAAAGAATTTGGACAGAGTTTATACACAGACATTTGGGGTCTCTTTCTCTACAAGCTTAAATCCCTTTCACTTCCTGGTTCTGGTCTTTCTAATGTCTTCATGTCACTGATTTGATATTTTCTCCACATTTTATGTTATCTATAATATATCCATCAAATAATAAAAAACTCCCATTTATATTTTGAAGCATATTTCACTCAAGATCAGTATCAGTTTGCATAATTACAGTTTTATTTTAAAGAAGTGTGGAATGGAAACATTCCTTGTTAATTTTTAAGTAACTAGGTTACCTAAAGAGTAGTTTTGAGTCTCATAGCAACTTTTTCCCTACACTAGAACAAAAATATATGGTATAAATTTGGAAATGTTTCCACCTTCTTAAGCATGTTTACATTTGGTAATGGAAATATTTAAGTGGGGAAAAAATATGTTCTCTTTAAAGGAATGGGTGAATGTATTTGTTTTTCACTTAGAAGATGGCATTACCTCACACATTAACTCAGAAATTCATGGAGTTCATAACCTCATGAAAGCAGCCTGTTTGCCAACGTCAAAAGGATGGGATCATATGTCTGGTAGCAAGGGAATTTGTGAGCTCTAACTCAATAAGGAATAAAGCAATATCACCTTGTGGTGCTCACTTAGAATGGACTGGAACCCAATTACAGTAAATGGGCTCATGTAATTCCCCCAGACTTAATATGTAATTCATGGGATAATGGCCCGGTGTTCCACAGTCAATCCTTCAGCGAGGCCATTCATAAGCTCAATGATAAAAAGCCATGTTCAGGTAGCTAACAGAAACTTGGGCTAACACAGGGTCTGGTCACTTCATTCTACAGATGAGGAAATGGAGGATGAGAGAAGTAATGTAGCTTACCAATAAAATATGAAATAATTGTCAACAATGACAAAAATGGTCCCAGAGTCCTCACCTTCCCCTAGCCCTCCTAGATCCAGAAGTGTTTCAGAAAATTATGTTTTTTGGTTTTCTTAAAATGTATCTGAGACAGTCTTAAGGAAAGAAAGAGGCTCAAATAAACAGCAGCAACAACAACAACAACAACTTACATCCTTATTCTCTCAAGGTCTGGGAATGACTAACATTAATAACTCTATTGCATCATTAACAAAAAGATGGGGGGCTTGTTTCAAAAGTGTTGTTCTATAGGACGATTAACAAAATTATTGTAGATGGCTTACAGATGTGAGGAACTAGGGTCATTCTGTTGCTCTAGGAGAAGCCATAAAGATCAGTGGCCAGATACCTCCTATCAGAACACATTTGCTTTGTAATGGCCTCCTTCATATCTTGCAGGTTCAAGTTCTGCTCACATGGGACCCAGGAGGTGCTAAATTCAGGGTGCCCATTGTTCTGTTGACAGGTTGAAAAGAACGGTTTAAACACTGCTGATGTCTCTCTCCGAGATGTACTGCTATCGTGAGACTTTGCAGAATTGCCAACCTAAGCCCCATGAGGCCAGCAGCCGCAGCATCACGGCTCCAGCTCCCCCGCATGGAGATCAAGCGACCTGCTTCTAAGCTGTACTATCATGATTTTTTTTCCCTGAAAGAAATAACTGTATTTTTAAACCAAAGAAACAAAAGCAATTATCTGCTCACATGGTGTGTGTGTGTGTGTGTGTGTGTGTGTGTGTGTGTGTGTGTGTGTGTGACATAGGTTCTTATTAAAAATGAAAGGAAGGGAACACCTTAGAAGTGCTCACATTGGGAAACGCAGAGACCATGAAGGGAAAACATAGAAAATGTTTTGAGCAGGCATAGCCTAGCTGCCAGCAAGGGGAGGGAAGGGGTGGCCAAGAAAATGTTGCAGAAGTATTCTGTTCTAACTACAGTTTTCCCCCAACTGTTTCCACCCAGCTAGTAAACAAAATCTCATCCGGGTCCTTGAGCAACCAGCTATCTCGAGAAAGAGGACCGGGATGAGAAAATGGGAGGGGTGGGGAGCCAGGAGCTTTTGCATTTGACCATCTTAACTGCTGTAAATCAAATATTTGATTTTGCTCACGTAGTTCCCTTTGAAAATACACGTCCACGAAACAAAGGCTTGATTCAAATGCACCAGAAACCGGTTAGAATGTCAGGAACAGAACGCTAGTTTGTTGAAAGGTATGTTCCACTTGAGAAAAGCCTACAGAGTGAGCATGGGCGCCATGTGTCTTCCAACACGCGGCATCCCACGGGGAGGGGCCTCTGCCTCTCACCCTCAAGTTGCCTACCTCTCACCTGGCCCAGGAATGAAATTTATGGGGCCCTGAAGCCTCCTCCCAAAGAAAAAGGAGCCTACCTCTGGGAAGCAGCCCCTCCAGTAGGAGGCATTGGAATAATAACGAACAAAATGTAGACTGAAGGAATAAGCCAGTGGTTAGGGTGTGCTCAGCATATTTAAAGACCTGGGGTCAACCTTCAACACCAAAAACAAAAGAAAAAAGAAAAGACACTAGCAGCAATGAGTCCATGTTAACTGGGAGGGCGGAGTAGAAAAAATGATGAAGAATGTGGGAACCAGCAGACTCGAGGAAAAATGTGAACTTCAGGGATAATTGCCACGTGCAATTCCAAGGCCAATAGGGAAGGGAAGGCTGGCCTCGGGTTTTTCCGTGGGATGCGGAGCTCCTCAAGTGCTTTCCCAATGGCCTTTATCTAAAATAAGACTGAAAAATAATTACCCAACATTCCTGCTGATATGAAAATGTCACCTGAAATATACCCTTTCGCTAACAGTTCCTCCAGGCAGGAGGCAGGGGATCTTGCCCACTTTGTTTAATACAATTGAATACAAATGAAGGTATAAGGTAAAAGTTCATAAGGCAGGGAGGAAAGAAGAATCTGAAACACCCCCCCCCATATGGAGGGGTCAAAACCTTTTCATTGCCATCAACACTAATTCTAACCCTTCCTCATTTACTTCAAACCCCAGCTGAGAAGTTTATAAGTTTTACAGTTTCTAATATAAGACTATTTGAATGCCTTTTCATATTTTTTTTTAAAAAAAAAAAAAAACTTTTTCATGGAATGCTATAGTGCACCTATTTTTTGTCAACTGGACTGGATTAAGAATCATTGCCGGGCAGTGGTGGCACACGCCTTTAATCCCAGCACTCGGGAGGCAGAGCCAGGCGGATCTCTGTGAGTTCGAGGCCAGCCTGTTCTACAGATCAAGAGCCAGGGAAGGTGCAAAGCTACACAGAGAAACCCTGTCTCGAAAAACCAAAAAAAAAAAAAAAAAAAGAATCACCTACGACTGGCTGGGTTTGGTGATGCACGCCTTCAGTCCCTGCACTGTGGAGGCAGAGGCAGGTGAGTATCTATAATTTCGAGGCCAGCCTGGTCTACATAGCAAGTTCCAGGATAGCCAGGGCTACATAGCCTGGAGAAGACAGAGAGACATGAGTAGCCTCTGCCACATGTTCCCACTGCCATATATTCTATTTAATCAATAAAATCAACAGGCTATGGACTAAAACCTCTGAAACTGGGGGCCAAAACAAATATTTCTACCCTCAAGCAAACAGCTCTGTCAGAGCAGCAAGTCTAAATAAAACACGCAGCCCATCGAAGATAGATAAAACACAATAAAGAGCATATCTGTTAGATATGGGGTAATGGGGGTTTAGGCAGGGTTAAGGTCCTCTGCATCCCTTGAAAGTGTGTAACGAGCTGTCTGTGTTAATGTGTGTGATGTGTGTGTTTAGCACATTCTCACAGAGGTTCCATACTTGAAAAAATATGGCAAGGAACTCTAGAATCAGATTACCTATCCCTTCAAGCTTCTCTCACTTCAGATGGAAAGCTGGAAACACAAAGAAGGTCACACAGTCCACACAGCACCCCAGAAGTGCCCACACGGAGCCAGCGCCAGTGCTGGGAGCTGCGTACAGGGTGCATCCCTTCCTCCCAGGGCACAGGACAGCCCCATTGGGAGACAATTCATCTGGAAGAGCCACAGAAAGTGAAAGTTAAACAGCACTAGGGAACATTCAGAAAGTGTTCCTGGACCGGCTCGAGAAAACAGATTGTGAAATTCCGCTACAAACTAGGAAATCCAGACCCAGACCCGTGGGGACACACGCAGGCCAGAGGTCCTGAGAACAAAAGCCTTCCTTCTGGCCACAGCCAAATATCAATGACCCGAGGATTCCTGCCACTATCCTGGAGTTCCTTACAAACTGCATCAGACTGAGGGCAAGCAATGCTCTGCTTCCTCTCGGGCGTGCTCATGAGGAGCACCTACTCTCCCGACTCACACTCATCAACCATCAGGTGCCCCAGACGCAAACATAAAAGAGGTCAGGGCATTGCAGACGGTGGCACCGATGTTGACACCAGACAGTCCCAAGTAGAAAGCCAGCTCTCTGGCGCTGGCTGAGTACTCTTGGGCTTACCGGCCCCTCTTTTTGCTCAGTTGTTTCATCAGTAAAACAGACCCTAAAACTCAAAGGCATTGCCCCCGCTGCCACTGATACATCTGCACTTAATCTGTTCACAGACCAAAGGGGCCTGAGGGCAATTAACTAAGTACAGTCCCTGGGGGACTACCAGAGACCTATCAGGTGTCCATGGGACAAGTGTCCATGGGAGGAGACTGTAGGTTCCCCATCACCTAGAGTGGGAGTGATGGAAACATTCACACACATGTGCAAGTACACAAAAAAGAGGAGGGAGGGAGGAGGGGGGAGATAAGACCAGAACAGATCTCAATTCCCACAGTTTTCCTGGATATGGACAGGGTGTCTCCAGGAAACTGCTGCCCAGATGTCCATCGCTCCCACAAGCCCAGAAAGCCATCAGGTACACCTAGAGTAGCACCCGGAGTACAGAGGTCTGGACTACAGAAGCCAGGTGGACCCGAGCAGCCTCCTCTTCGTTGGCACACACCAGTGCACACCTGAAGTCTCACATCCTGTCCCCAGTGCTGGCAAAGAGGGGAAGATGTCTGAACAGCGTCAACCTGTTTCAACTTTACCACTTCTGCCGTCAGATGGCTTCTCTCGCCATGCCGAGCTTTAAGGGATGGTATCATCCTACTCCACTGTTGGGATTGAGGGCTAAGGTCAGATTTCTCGGTACAACTTCACCCCAACTCATCCTTTGAAGACAGGAAAGGTCATTAATGGAGTGGCGATCTTTCCAGGCCTTCCTACTCCCTGGTTATACAACTGTAGACAAATTGCTTTTCCAAGCATGGTTCCTACCTCTAAGATGGACATCATAGCATTGACTTCAGGGCGCTGTGGTAAAGATGGGTAATTCATGAAGGTCACCCAGAACAGGGTATGACACAAATGAAGCACTAAGCGCTCAACAATGGCATCAGTCTTTGTCAGAACGAGCTACAATTGTGATGGCAACCCAGCATTAATAACAATCCCACGGACATGAAAATGGATTTAGGATGTATCGGCTCCTGCTCCTTGTAATGAGAAACTTCAGACCACCAAGGGCAGCATCTGCGATCCTACCAAGTGAATTGCAGATGTGTCATGAAATGTCCAGGAAAAGGAGTCGGCTCTTAAGCCAATGAACACAACCACAAAGTATCTTCAAAGGCTTTCTCCACCCTTGACAATTATTCCAACATGATACATTTCACAACATCTGTGAGAAAGTCAATGAAATAATGGAATTACCCCAATTTTCCAACTCTCCTCTTCCACAGAAATTCACATTATTCTTCCATAGAAAATGGGAAACTCTAGTAAAAGGAAAGAAAAAAACCTACCAACTCTAAACCAGGTTAAGTATATGTGAGACAGATAACTTTGCCTTAACTTCATATCAATAAGCACCAGACAACTGGTCAAGTATACTTAGTCAATCACTTAACAAATTAAGAACGCTTTTATTGTGTGGCTGTTGTAACTGAGCTTGGATAAGATTCATTGGGCCTATGCTTAATGGACTTGGAAAGCAAACAATAGGCTGCTATTGTTGCTATTTGTAGCCCAGGCTGGCCTCAAACCTGATATGAGGTCAAGGACAATCTTCAGCTCCTGAACCTCCTGCCTCCATCTTCCAAGTGCTAGAATTCCAAGCATGAACCACAGTACCCTGTTACATGGTAATGAGGATCAAACCCAAGGCCATATGCATGCTAGGCAAACAGTCTACCAATAGAGTTACATCCTTAGTCAAGCAACAGGTTTTAAATCTTATAAATACTTGGGCAGTGGTGGTGCACACCTTTAATCCCAGCACTCAGGAGACAGAGGCAGGCGGATCTCTGAGTTTGAGGCCAGGCTCATCTACAGAGAGAGTTCCTCATCTACACAGAGAAATTCTGTCTCAAAACAGCAAAAACGACAACAAAATAAATTTAAAACATCTTATAAATCAATGGAAAGAATTCATGATATTGATTTTAAATTTTATAAATATATCAATCAAAAGAACTTCTGATACTGATAGAAACCAGCAGTTAAAAAATAATGATTTGGATTGGAAGCCTAAGTACCAAAAAAAAAAAATGAAAAAAAAAACCTTACTTTTTTGATCTGCATTAACAGACTTTGATATTTGAATTAATGTAAGATGTTGTGAGATATTTGATTACACTGTGTAAAGAAATGTCACTCTGATTGGTTTAATAAAGAACTGAACAGCCAATAGCTAGGCAGGATTTTCAAGCACAGAGGATGCTGGGAGGAAAAAAGGCAGTGTCACCAGTGAAATGCAGAGGAAGTATGACATGAAGGAGATGAGGTAACAAGCCATGAGCCACATGGCGACACATAGATGAATAGAAATGGGTTAATTTAAGTTATAAATGCTAATTAGAAACAAGCCTAAGCTATTGGCCAAGCTCTCACAATTAATAATAAGACTTCATGTTATGATTTGGGAGCTGGCAGGTGAGACAAATAAAGACTACAGTAAGATATTTCACTGATACAAATTTGCTATTTGGGTCATTTTTTTTTCCTTTAAGTGAGTAGTGCTTAGTGCTTAAAATTAAATCCAGGAATTCATACATGCTAAGTACATACTGTCCCATTAAACTATACCTCCAGCCCCTTCCATATTTTAACATAATGCCTTCACAAGTGACCAAAACAAGGTTTCCCAAGCCCAGCACTGTCAATACCATGTGTCAGATAACTCTTGTATTTGTCTTAGCTTCTTTCCTGTTGCAGGGAGAAAAATAACCTAACAAAAGAATCTTGAGGGAGAAAGGGCTCACATTTCCACATTACAGGCCATCATGTAACATCCATCATCAGGAATAGAGCGATGAACACATGCATGCTTGCTGTTGGTCACCTCACTTTCTCCACTCTTACATAGTTCTTAATGCTCTACCAAGGGAATGGTGCCACCCACAGTGGGTAGGCATGGCCAAAGTTCAAACTAATTTGGATAATCGCTCATTGAGACTCCCTTCCCAGTGGTTCTAGATTACACCAGGATAACCTTACCAATCACAGTGTGCTTAGCTGCAGCCCTACCTTCTACCCACTACATTCAAGTTGTACTATTCCCAAAGCCGTAACAAATTACCCATGCTACTAACCATAGCCAAATGTCACTGGGAGGCCAAATCACTCAGCCTGAGAACCACTGACAGGCTCCATGATTGTTTCTATGTCTTACAAGGAAGATGATGATGATGATGATGATGATGATGATGATGATGATGATGGGAAATAATTGTTTCTGGAACTCAGGCATTACACATGCATTATCCCCAATCTCACAACTATACTTTATCCACATTCTAAAGTGACATGGCGGCAAAGCCAAGGTTACAGACCTCAAACGTTACCCACTTTATCCTGACTTCACTGTGCCTGGTTATTTTCAAATGACATATTCTTAGCATCGTGGTCATGACCAAACAACACTATGAGTCCTCAACTCTAGAACTCTAAGTTTTGCTTGAACTAATAAAGACCCACCTGCACGTCTCACCACCCTGACGCACCCATTGTTAACATTTTCCCACAAACAGCAGAGTCCCTGCTTTGAAACTGCCCTGGCCCTACAGATCCAGCAAAAATCAACACTGAATGGGGCTTTGTCTTTGTGGAACTTGTGGCCTCATAGTCTTCTCTTATCTTTTATTTTAATTTTTTTTTTGAAACAAAGTCTCTAACACAAGTTGGCCTCAGACTCCCCAGATAGCTGAGAATGACCTTGAACTCCTGACCCTCCCACCTCCACATCCCACGTACTGGGATTACAGTTATATGCCACCATGCTCACTTTGTACAGCACTAGGGGACCTGAAGCCCAGGGCTTCGCGTGCCTGGTAGGCAAGCATGTGACCAATTGTGAGCTATAGTCCCAGCCCTCCTGAGCCATTTTCAAGGAGAAATCAGCACAGGGAGGAATTGGCATATATAAATCAAGGATGTGCCTTAGCACCTTCTGCTTCAAGACTCTGTCCCCAGGGATGCAGTCACTGACACTTCTTTTTATATCACTCTATGCAATGAATGTAATCATTTAAATCCTCTACCCTGACCCTCTGGGTAGGAGAGGCTAGCCTTGAACTACTCATGATCTTTATGCTTTACCTTCTCAAATGTTAGCAGCGTGCATGACCACACTGGCTTCAGTAGCATTTCATATGTCTCAAACTATGTCTAAATGTTACAAAAGCAAATGCCTAAACATTGAAGTTTATTCTTTTGGCATTAAACTTTAAGAATCTGTTTAAGTATATTTAATAGATTTCATTTTCTTAGGTAGACAAAAATCAGCCCGCTCTCTAATACGATATCCTACAACATCAACCCTACTTTTAAATTATATTCCATTTTTGGAGTTCTCTAGTTTCTCAAAGTAGTCATCAGAATATTATGGTATAGCTTCTGAAGTATATTAACCTCAGGCTGCATGAACTAGAGAAATGCACCAAGTAAGTAAATAAGGCAAAGAAAACCATCTAGATAAATTCCCCCGGCACGTTCTAACAAAGTCACTTGGGGGAGCTTTCTGTTGTCATTTACATGCTGTTTTCTCCCGTGCTTATGAAGTTGGGGGTGGGCAGAGCAGGGTATGGGGGTGGTTAAGTGTTCTGACAAATAAGACCATCACAGATTTCTAGGCTCGGGTCTAACTGACCAAACTCCCTGGTCTTCAAGTTAAAGGCAATTTCCTCATATAACCTGGAATACGAGGCATCCTAGGGGATTGATAGGCAGTGAATGGCGGCCAGGAGGGGGGTCACACAAGGCTCTCCCCTCTTTCTGAAGACCTGTAGGCGAGTAATGGTTACTGGGGTACAGAGGGACATATTCTTCTGTGATGTAATCACTAGTGAGGAGCCTACACGCTTGAAAATTATCTCTCATCCATGTTCCTGCAAGTGACCCTAATTTAACTCATTGGGAGGCATACACAGTGGGGCGGGGAATACTGGGAAAGAAGAGTCTTACCTAGCACTTGGTAGGGGGACAAAAAAGGACAATGGGAGGTGAATATGATCAAAATATATACACGTATGAAATGCCGGAATGAAACCCATTATTATATAATTAGTGTATACTAATTAAAACCTTTAAAAAAAAACTATTTGGAAGAAGAAAAGAAACAATTATTCTGAGAGGACTTTGAAAATGTACTATGGAGGGCAGGTAACTGGAGTCAGCATAGGCGAGCCTGCCCGGCCCTGCCTGTCCAGAAACTGACACAACAGTGGAGCCAGAGACCAGAGGGAGCTGGGCCCTTTCTACTTACACGCGTAGAGTCTAAATCTGGGAGCAACTAACCACAAGATGGAGATGTTCTCCCACCCGGGGGAAAGCGGCAACATGCTACTCTAGTTTCCACTGCCTGAAGGTAACAAGAGATGATGATGTGGGAGTGGGGGTGGGGGTGGGGGCAGGGAGACCAGGGACTGCACATGATTCTGAATCTGCAGAAACTGGCTTTTTTTTTTTTTCTTTTTTTTTTTCTGTCTGATTCTTTCTCTTTTGTGTGGTGCTAAAGGTCCAAACCAGGGCCTTGCATACATGCTAAGCTACATATATCCCCAGCCTGAAACCTGTCTGTCTGGTGCTCCTAATGAATTAGGAGGTATGGATAAAGCCAGGGGTGGGGGCGGGGATACTGTTATTTAAAGTAAACACTACACCAAGGGTCTCCTCGTTCAGCTGATGGAGCGTGTGCTGTGTGGTCCTGCCCAGTGGAACCTCCCTTCCTTAGCTGCAGTGAGAATAAAATACACAGGCATCAGAGACTTAATCAGCTGCACGCCAGGCCCTCACTGGTCATAACCCTGGATCTCAAGGTCAAGATCTCCCCGGCCCCCATCCTCAGCCAGTGCTGGCACACTCCAAATGTACAGTGCTCCACGATGGCATCATGCCTAGTACACACCAGGAATACACTCAGGCCTCTGTTCTAATGACTACACTTCTGCGTCTCTCCTGAGAAGAGAGCCTATCATACGCTCTCATATACCCTGATGCCCCCAAAGAAACACCCCTTTCCTCTTTTTGTTATATTGTTCAGTGTAGGAGTGTGTGTGTGTGTGTGTGTGTGTGTGTGTGTGTGTGTGTGTGTGTGTGTGTGTACATGCGCGGGTGCACGTGCCTGTCACAGTGCATGTGTGGGGGTCAGAAGACAACTTTCAGGAGTCAGTTCTCTCCTTCCACAATATGGGTTCCAGCAATGAAACTCATGTCGTCAAGCTTGAGAGCAAGCACCTTAACCCCACCCCCCAGCCCACCCCAGAGCCATATTTCCAGTCTGACATTCTTGGTAACCTATCTAGAACTTCCACCCTGGAGACAAGAGCTCTTTCTTCCTCTCATCGTCCTCTCAGTCAACAACTTACTCGTGTCTGAATATCAAGCAAGCAGTTCTACATTACACCTTCTATACTAACTGAGCCCGTTTCACAATAGATGAGTCCATGTAAGACTTAGAGGCGGGCCTGGAGAGATGGCTCAGCGGTTAAGAGCACTGGCTATTCCTCTAGAGGACCCTGATCCAGTTCTCAGCACCCACATGGCAGCTCACAACTGCCTGAAACTCCAGCTCCAGGGGATTCGCGGCACCAGGCATGCATGTGGTATACACACCTGTGCATGCAGGCAAAATACCCATAACACATAAAAGAATAAAATAAATAAATCTTTAAAAAGAGATAAAAGACTTAGAGCAACACCTACCTGGCACATCAAAAGGGCTAAGAACAATTGAAGGTTTACTCTCAGGATTGAGGGGGTGCTTTTTGCGTGTATACGTGGTGTGCATTTTTGGATATATATTTGCATGTGTGTGGATACACAGATGTGTAGGTGTACATGCCTATGCCGGCTCACATGTGTGTCTTCCTCCATTGTTCTCTGTCTCATATATTAAGGCAAGTTCTCTCACAAACCCAGGGCTCCGTTCAGCTAGCCTAGCTACCCAGCTTGCCCTGGGGATCTTACCTCTGCCTCCTCACTTAGCACTGGGATTACAGGTAGACCACCTCGCCTAGCGGGGTGCTGGGGACTCCAACTCCAGTCCTTATACTTGCCCAGCCATCTTCCCCAGCCCCAAGACTGATGATGATGGATTTCCAGTCCACTCCTCAGGGTGTATTGCTCCAAGATGGGCCATCTGCCTGGTGTTGTTTCACCATGCTCCCAATGTCCCATAGGTCTTACACTCTTCCAGCTAGACCATATTTCTTCCTCAACATAAATCTATCTCCTCCCAGGACTCACCATCCAGTGGCCAGAACGTGACAGAGCACAACCATACAGCACAGGACCAGACGTCTAAAATGTGGCTGATCCTCTCAGCCCAGCATCGTGACTGAGAGCACAAAAGTTACAGTTAGAAAGAAATTGGCCTGAACCCTGACCATGTATATTGGTTGTTGTGCAGATCACAGAAAACAATGCTTGACGTACACAGCCATTTCTACGGTTACTTGTAGAATTATTCCTGGCATCAGGACGCACTGGAGTTAGGAGTGGGGTCATCAGGACACAGAACTAAAATTCAGCAGATATGCGTAGCTATGTCCAAAGCATTCTCTTTCAGAAGCCGAGATGCCCACTGATGAGAATTCCCAGCGTGCACCTGATTCCTGAGGCTGCTATGGCAACTAGCCCATGAACTGGGTGGTTTCAAACAGAAATTTCTCTCTCCTAGTTAAGGAATCCAAAAGCCCCAAAGCAAAGTGTTGAGCAGAACTGCGCCTTCCTCTGTAGGCTCTAAGAGAGAAGCTTCCTTGTCTCCTCCTACTTCTGAGGGCCTAAGATTCCTTGTGTTTGTGGCTTTGTGGCTTACTCGCTCTTTACAGGGTCCCCTCCCCTCTCTGTGTCTTCTCTTGGTGTCTTACAAGGAAAATTGGCATGGAATTTAGGGCCATGTCAACTAGGATGTGCATCTTCAGACCCATTCATTCATGGAATTCATTAAATAAGATCCCATTTACAGGTTGGAAGAAAGCACCACTCAACTTATTAAACATCAAAAACAGAAATGGCCAAGGCATTTGCCGCAGGACCTGATTAAATAACCTGTAAACCGTATAGACTTCTCCGCAGCTGTGGGAAAGGCTGAGCTGGATTGTGGCAATGGAGAGCGGGATGGAGTGAGTAGGAGGGAGCCTGCTGGGGAAAGGTGGCTTTCTGTGCTCAATTCTTCTGAACAGTTTGATATTTTTTATTGGTTTGCCTGCTGGTTATACAACCTAAAGCCAGGTTATTGCTGTCGCCTGGATCCCTAAGAGATCCATATGAACCTACAGGAGCCTTGAAGATAGAGACAGAAGCCCTCCAGACACCCCCCACTGGCAGCTGCTTCCCAGCCCCCAGAGGCTTGTCTGTTTCATGGTCCCATTCACAACTTCAAAGCCTCTCTCGAGCCTAGTCTCCCTGAAAGAGGCCAATCTGAACTAATAAGGTAATCAGAGGCGGCTGAAAACTTAAAACCATAAATGCCTATCGGGGTATGCGCACGCGCGCATATACACACACACAAAAAAATCTGATACACGTATGCATGTAAATGTATCCTCATCAAGTTTCACCCAGAGCTTTTCCATGTTTCTTTACCCTACAAAAGCCTCCTTTGTCTGTTGTTTTCTTAAGAGTCACAAAGAGAGCCCTGGAGTGCCACTGCTCGCCCTCTGAATGGAAAGAGAAAGTATTTCTAGACATCAGAGTCCTCTACCTGTAATGCCAACTTAATTAACACTCAGCAAGACTCTGTACTCTAATGAGATATAACGTATCAGGCGAGCCCCAACCTTATTAGTGTAGCTTCCTCTTCTAGAGTATCCAGTGTCCTAGGAGGTCAAGAGAGTCATTAGGCATTTACACTTCCTCCTTTTGACAAGTCACTAAATGAAAGAATGTCCCCTCCATGAATGACCTTCTGTTAAACTTCCTTTTTGAGGGACTGATGGCTCCTGGACTCAGAAGCTTCCCATTCAAAGGGTGACATTCCGCAACCAGAGCAGCTCTGTCCTAAGATAACACATAGATAAGACTTGGTTAGACCCTTGGGTGGGGCCCACAGGGCATGAGCTATCCTAATCTCTCCATGGTAGGGAACCTCTGTGAAGCCCAGGAACTCCCTAACAGACATCACAGTGGGTACTCCCCATCCAGAGGGCTCCCTTAATCCAGCCTCCACCATGTCAGGTCAAAGCATGTCGTTCCTTTTCACTCAAGGCTTCCTGGGCCCTTCCCTTCTAGACCTCTAAATTTGATGTCTAAGACCCTCGTCGGGGAGCATGAGAAGAAGACCCATTATTATTTTGAAGACATGAATCTTTTTTCCTTTCCTGTTTCATCTGCCTTCTTTCCTCCTTATTCAATCCAAGAAAAGGTGAGTTCCTACATCCATCGTCTTTACGGAGGGATGAGGCTCGAAGGAAGAAAACTGGCCGGAGTTGCTGAGTTTGATTTCCAGGAGCCAGGACAGATGGAAGAGCTCCTCTTCGGCCACCCCATCCAACAGTACAGAGTCACTGGCTGTGGAGAGTTGCTGGGGTAGGAGGAAATCATTCTTTATTGGAGATGTGGTCACTGGTACATTTCCCAAGTGCCAGTGGGTGGCACCACACACATCCATGCACTTACTGGGTTATCAAACAAAGAAACTAAAAAGACGTGAAGTTGGGAGGGACGTGGAGAGAAATGCATGGAGAAGTGGGAGGGGGTAGATATGATCACATCTCACTGCATACATGAAATCCTCAAAAATGAAATTTTTTTTTTAGAAAGAATGCTAGCTGAGCATTTCTTCCTTAGTTTCTGCTTCAAGTCCCTTCTTGAGTTCCTGCCTTGACCTCCCTCAAGGGTGGGCCCTAACCTGTGACGTGAAATCAATCTTTTCCCTCCCCTAAATTGCTTTTGATAAGAGTGCTTTACCACAACAACAGACAGGAAACTAGAACAACATGGGCTGTCAGCAACCCCTCAAAGAATAAACAAATTCAAGAGAAAACAGAGAAAGAACCAACTATCCTCCGAGGGCTAATTTCTATAGCAGCTGCCTGAAACAGGTCTGTGGTAGAAACAGTGTTCCATGTATGATGCAATGCACAATACTGTAAATGTGCACGTCCCAAAACATTTATATTTAAAGAAATAAAAGAGGAATGAGGGCCAGGGAGATGGCTGGGCTGGTAAGGCTCTTGCCGCACAAGCACCAGGAATGGAGTGCCAAGTCCCAGCCCCCTCTTAAATGTCGGGTGGACATGAAGGCCGGCCTGTAACCCCAGCACAAGAGGGGCAAAGACAGAGAATCTCTTTATCAACCTGGCTAGTGAGTCTATCTACATCAGCAGGCTCTGAGTTCAAGTAAGAGATCCTGCCTCAATATGTGAGGTGGAGAGAAACTGAGGAAGACATCTGAGGTCAACCTTGGAACTACACACACACACACACACACACACACACACACACACACACACACACACGAATGTGCACATATATATGCACACCACACATACACAAAAAAAAACAGGAATCAAAGAATATTTGATTCTTTTATCTTGAACACCAATACTATCAAAAGACCTTTATATTCAAGTAGGCAATAGAAAAATCAGGAAAGTCAAAGATTTTAAAGTAGGCTTCTGGGTTTTTCCAAGGATTAAGCAAGAGGAGAGACTGACTCCAAACATGCAATCTCTCTTCCCAACACAGCATCATTTACACTGTTTTGATTGCTGCTGCTTATGACTGGTGTGTTTAGTCCATTTCTGGAACACAGAGAAAGAAAGTCATGGGCCAAAAGAAGAAAATGAAGAGAATTTTATGGATTAAGAAAAACTTGAAAGTGAAGGGAGCCTGTTGGGGAATTAACTACCCTGTAAATAATTAAGGTAAAGGGCGGCAGGGGAAATCATCATTTCCTAAAGAGCAAGAAAAGAAGGGACCAGCTAACCGTGGGTGGTGCTGTTCCTTTGACAGGAGCCAGGTGGCGCTATCAGCCTAAGGCAGCCTGGTTTGTGTTTCCTGAGACAGGAATCAAAAAAGACTGCCGGGACACAGGACTCAAGAGAGCAACCAACGGGTTAGTTAGTCCAGGAAGAGATCCCAGCCACGGCCATGCCTCCACCTTCACAGATGTTCACAAGAAGGACACAAACATTATCACCTGGTAAAAGCAAAAATGCCTGAACCGCCACGTCTCATTGCTCCCATCCCTTTAATTGATAAGTGAGTCCCTGGTGGTCAAGCATCAGTTCTGTTTTTAACGTTCCGAAGGGACCAGCTTGCCTAGTGTTTTATGGCGCATGATCTGCCTCTATAATGACTTCCTCTACTATGACCTGTTTGTTGGCTTTAGTGTTTTCATGTGACATAGCCGGAAACGTCCAGAAACTGTCCTGCCCGATGCCGGTGCTTGACATTCTCCTTCCTGGAACTCCTTGCTTTTTCTTACAGTTCTGGTTTATTCACCTCAGTCCTCCACTAAATGTTTCATCCTTAATAAACGATACTCTCACTTATTCATCCCTGTATTGCCTAAGCCTGGTGCAAGTGTTCCAACTAACGATGCTTGAATCAGAGTTCAATACTAATCAGACCAGAATAGCAGAACCAACATAAACAAAACTAAGGAGATCAAATATAAAGTTAGTTGTTCTCTCAATACCAGAGAAGAGTGAAAATAACCACCTTGCCAAGTTGACTACTATCTCAACTCTGGCGTGAAAACGCAGTACTAAATCTTTTTGTGTTAAGTACCCTACCAAGCCCTGGAAGTGATGGCCTTGTGTGCACAGGTGTGGGGCATGAGCCACTTAAGGGTAGTCACATGCTCAGAAAAGAATGACTCCCCTCCGCCAGGACCTATCCACTGCCAACAGCTCCTGAGCATGGTTTGGCACCTGGAGATCACCAACCCCATTGATATTAGAACTTTGTCTGGTTTGATCTTGTGTAGGCAACCACAGCAGCTGAAAACTCGTGAATGAACTAGTCACACCATGTCCAGAGGACAGCATGTCACAGCACTCTTCCCTATCTTCTGGCTCTCACTGTCTTTCCATCTCCTTTTCTGCCATAGGCCCTTAGCCTTAAATTTCTATTATGTCTATCAAAGGGTTTCATTAAAAAAATAATAATAACTCATATTTACCTTTGGTTAAATTGTGACAACACAAATCTAATATGAATACTGTTACTCTATAATTTTACTTTCCATTAAAAGTATCAGTAGCCGGGCGGTGGTGGCGCACGCCTTTAATCCCAGCACTTGGGAGGCAGAGCCAGGTGGATCTCTGTGAGTTCGAGGCCAGCCTGGGCTACCAAGTGAGCTCCAGGAAAGGTGCAAAGCTACGCAGAGAAACCCTGTCTCGAAAAACCAAAAAAAAAAAAAAAGTATCAGTAAAGAATGTTCATTGCTACTCTAAGTTATTTTTTTTTCTGCCAATCATCCCTCTCATGTGTAATCAAAATAAGCATGGCTTTTAAGTCAGCCCGACTGGTCACATTAGTTAACACTATTATTCATTCTTCTAACACCACAGCTAATTTGAGGCCGGATATAATTGCTGCTCCACTAAACCGCTGTTGACTTTACCATCCAGAGTTTTACCTGCAGGGTCATCAACACGGGCTTTCCATTTCCTCCAGAGAAAATGTTGATTGTTTTCCCCCACCATTTAATATTGCTGAATAATAATGTTTGGGGGCAACTGTTCCCACTGCTGCAGTAACAGGTTTCACACTCCATGATGAGTGTGAGCAGTCCCAACCACCTCCGAGGCTTCAGTCACAAATAAATGTCACCAGAATTGACACATCTAAACACGACCTCTCTCCCAGCTCTGTGGATTCGCAGCAACGCTGGATCTCCACCTGAATGAGCATCCTGAAGGCCACTCAACCTCCAACTCCCCGGCAGGGAATTCATCAGCTTCACCTCCTGCATCAGTATCCCCATGGCCACTGACCTGGAACCCACACAACTCAACTTCATCTGCCTTAACCTCACCGCTCACGTCTGCCAAACCGACGCTCAGGTCCACTAAGTGCAAGAAGACAGCATTTATCAGGATCGCCTACGTTATGGTTTCAACAGGATTTTTCTTTAACATGATAGCCTTTCAGCCTTAACTCAAACTAAAGATGAAAACTAGAGCCTTTCCAAAGTCCTATCAGCAAGTGGAAAAAGCTTTGCGGCACCCTTAGTAATTCTTTAGAGTCTAACGCAGTTGGACTCCAGGAACAAGTTCAATCCAGCAACTCGGCTACCTTCCCCGTTAAGAGAACAGTGCCCTGGCCATGCATTTGTGATGCTCACATGGACCATCTACCTTCATCATTACACACTGTCACGGCTGAATCCAGACAGTGTTCCATGCAAACCAGGAGCAACACCACTTCCCTGCCCCCAGGAGTAGCAAAAGGAACTCACTTCTCCCAACCATTTAAAGACAAAATACACAACCACCAAAATAGCTGATACCCCACTTTGTTTTTGTGTGTTTGTGTGTTTTAACAGGAAAAGAAATCAGATCTACAACTCAAAGAGGTTAAACATGTTATTATGAATTCAGAAGGATTTGGTACCTACGTGTGCATGTAAATAATTGAGCAGCTGAACAACATATACACTAAGGTGGAATCCAATGCCTAGAAAAATAAGCATATGTATTTAATGGGGAGGGGGTGTGATATAGAAGGATTTGCCTGCTGAAGCATTTTACTTGGAAATGCCCGGAACTGACTTTTTATCAGAACGATACAATCTTCTCAGAGGTATGGATTAAATCACCTCCTTAGAGAATTAACTTTAATAACCTAGTTGGAAAAAAAAATAGTAACACCCAGTAAAAAAGGCAAATTGGTAATGCACTATCGAAGAACTTCAAAGTATGCTCGTTCACACACATACAAGGCTGTTTTAAGGGTTTAATTTCACAGCCTATCATTCTTGTATGTTGCCAAACAAAGGAATTATTCACAAGCATAATTCCAACGTCACCCCTAGAGCTGAAAATATCAATCTCCTTGATAGAACCAACAAATAGATATTTGCTGTAGATATCCCAAGTTAATAATTTTTAAATTTTGATACTGATTTTATTGAATTTTGTATTTTGAAGGTTAAAAATTATAGTATCAACAATAGTACCAAGCAATCAATCAAGCTATATGCCCAATATTTAGAAATTTAGAAAATTTCATCACAAATATTTTTGAATTACTCATATATCAAATCTCTACTACCATAGGTCACCAAACAGCTGCAATGTTAGGATACTTCAAAATATTTAGAATCTATGCTAACTTTTCCTTGGCTTCTTTCGCCAGCCATCATGTGTAAGGTTAGCCTTCTGAGGGGATGAGCTTTCAGGTCTTAGAGAAGGTTGGAAATCATCCCCCCAGGTCCCACTTGTTACCTGAAATGCTACTACCACATTATTCTAAAATAAATAAATAAATAAATAAATAAATAAATAAATAAATAAATAAATAAATAAAGCAAGCCTTCTTAGAGAGAGTTAATGCTATCTCTTTCCTTCCTGTATCTCTAATGAATGAATGAATGAATGAATGAATGAATGAATGAATGAAGAAAGCAGGCCTTCTTAGAGAGAGTTAATGCTAACTCTTTCTTTCCTGTATCTCTGCTTAGTTCAGAGTAGAAACAAATCAAGTAAAAGTCTTGGAGGAGGAAAAAGAAAAAGTCAGACTAAGAAATGAGAGATGGAGGCAAAAGGAACCATCACTTGAGTCAATTACCCTCAGATAACTACAGTTATCCTCTATCGACTCTTCAATGCCAGGCACTGGGAGTAGCTGAGTGGCAGAGCACTTACCTAACATATGCAGGGTCCTGGGCTCCATCTCCAGCACTCAAGAAAGGAAAGAAAATAGAAGCAAAATTCTGTGAAGTCAAACATTATCCAGTCTCAGATCATCCACTCCTGGATGTCAGACCACTGGTTCACAAATAAAATACACATAACAAACATCACTATTTTATCGTTCAGAATTAGCAGCTCCAGGGGGAAATCCCTGTATCTACACATCACTTTACAATTCCCCAAGTGCTTGGAGCATTGCTTGAAACACTGAACTGAGAAAAAGAAAATGGTAAGCTGGTTCTTCCAGAGTGAATTTGGGATTGAAACAGAAACAGATTTGATGATCTCCAAGCCTCCAAAAATAGTCAATGAAAAAAAAAATTAAAAACAAATGTACACAAGTTTTCTCCAAGAAGCTTTTGTAGTTTTCATGATATATTATCCTGATTTGGTTGGCATTAAGAGTAAAACTGTAGATAGGGGACTATTTCTTATTTCAACATGATATTGAAGAAACTCACAAAATAAAGTCAATTTTCATTGGTCATTTCTGAGTTTATCATCAATACATAAATCTAGTGCTCACGGTTAAGGCAAAAATTTCCTGTCACACATCTGATAGACACACCGTTAATTAAAATAAAAAACAAAACAAAAAAAACCACCATGATACCACTCAACGGTTAAATAAAAAGAATGGGGAAAGGCTGGCAACTCAATCTTCTTTTGTGTCTGATACAGAAATTATGTTTCCCTCCCATCTCTTTCTATTTATTTCAGCTTTCGTTGACTCACTGTGGTCAAACTTTGCATCAGGCCTCCCCAACCTCAGCCCTGGCCAAGACTCAGACTCCAGTGACCACATCACTGTCAATCCAGTAACCATCGGTGGTTCCCAGTGTCTAAGGTAGCATACTGACTGTCCCCTGGGGGGTTGTCGAGTATCTGATTAAGTGCTGACCATGTAGCTCTGAATTTACACTCTGAAGATACATGATATCATCGCTTCCTTTGAAGTGGGGACAGGCTAGATTGCACAATTTGGCCAACAAAATGAGAAAGGAAATAACCTAGGCAGAAATTTGAAATTTTAAGAGTTTCTCCGTACCTTCCCTCTTTGCCATGGTACACATCAATATTTCATAGAATGGTTCCTATCTCCTGGATCCCACAGCTAATATGGCATGGAAAAGAATCCCCAAATGGCCCACAATGCAGGGATCCGATGGCACAGAACCCAAAGCAATCTGTGATGGATTAAATGCACAAACAAATCTGCTACTGTAAGTATCTCAGTTCATCATTGTCATGACATCACTTACCCTGTATCTGTCCTTTCCTTGCCCTCTGACTACTCACCTGCCTTCCTACTATTCCTGCTCCACAACATTCTTCAGCTCACCCTTTAGATTCTTTGTTGGGCATCCTCTAAGATGCCTCCTAGTGGCCCATGGTTCTTGATAGTCAATACACACACTTGAGTATAAGATAGACCAAATGACTTGTTTCCAACAAGTAGCATATAGCAAAAGTGATAGGATGTTTATCTCTTAGTCTAGGTTACAAACAGGTCATGGTTTCCACTTTGCCCATCATGGTGATTTGAATGAGAAATGTCTCTGTCTTAATTAGGGTTTCTATTGCAGTGAAGAGGCACCAATGGCAAAGGTAACTCTTATAACGGAAAACACTTAATTGGGGCTGGCTTACAGTTTCAGAGGTTTAGTCCATTATTGTCATGGCAGGAAGCATGGTGGTGTGCAGGCAGACAGGCATGGTACCAGAGAGGGAGCTGAGAGTTCTACACCTCGATCTGTAGGCAGTGGAAGGAGTCTGTGTATCACACTGGGTATAGCTTGAGCATATAAGACTTCAAAGCCCATCCCCACAGCGACATACCTACAAAACCACACCTACTCTCGTAAGGCCATACCTGCTAATAGTGCCCACTCCCTATGGGCCAAGCGTTCAAACACAGGAGTCAATGGGGGCCATCCCTATTTAAACCACCACATTCTCCTAAAGGTTCAGGCATTTAAACACTTGGTCCCCAGTTGGTGGGTCCCATTTGGGGAAGTTTTGGAGAGATTCAGCCTTGCTGGAGGAAAAGCATCACTGGGGTAGGGTTGGAAGGCTTAAAGCCTCACCCCACTTCCAGTTTGCTCTTGGCTTTGTGTTGGAAATTGGATATGTGATCTCTTGGCTTCCTTTTCCTGCCAAGATGCCTGCCAATTGCTGCCATGTTTTCCCACCATGATGGACTCAGCCCTCTAGAACTGTGAACCCAAACACACTCCTCCTTCCTTAAGACACTTTTTTCATTATGGCATTTTTACCACAGCAACAGAAAAGTAACTAATACACCCTTGCTCTTGCTCACTCTTGAAGAGGCCAGAAATTTTCACAGTTGCCATAAGGAGAGGTCCAGAGGATGAGATGAAGTCTTCTCCCAGTGGTGAGCACAGAGCCAAGTCCTATCCAAAATTGTATCAGTGAACTTGGGAACTGACTTAACTCAACAGTCTTTATCCCTACTGTTTATCTAGTCAGCTGTTAAACTTACTCACAGAGTACAGAAAGGGTTACAAGTAACAGTCCTTGCCCTTGACAAAAAGGAACTTTGAGGGGAAAAAAATTCCCATCCTCAGAACTCCACTAAGACCTACTGAGGCCCGTCTTGAGGATGGGACCCTAGAATGCTAGTTAAAGAATGAAAAGTTCACAAGTGTTTCTAGTGACCAGCAAAAGTAAAAACCACTGCTTTAGTGAATCTTTTTCTTCCAAGCTCATACAGTGATGCAGAAATGAATTTTCTAGCCAAGATCTCATCTAGTAACTAACTTGCAGTTTTGATCTAATTCTTGGATAATCTATAAAACCAGGATTATCCCCCTGACCCCCACTTCCACACTGTCTTCTCTGCTTAGGTTTCCCTGAACATCAGGAAATGGATGAGTAAAACACAGCCATGCCTTCAAGTTGTTTACACCAGATTAAAAGTACAGTCCATCAGAACATTCATCAGCTATAAGAATGTAGCTGATGTTCTTGTAAAGGGGGTGTGGCCTTTAGGCTTCTGGGAAGTTCCTAGCCATGGCCTGGCAAATATGGGCATTCTCTTCAGCACAAAACCACTGAACAGTAAAGAGTTACCTACTTCAGTGAGTAACTGGACAGGCATGCTGAAAGACCTCAGAAGACTTCAAGTAAAACCCAGCCATATTTGAAGTGCAGACCTGTGGTCACCAGCCAGGGCTAGCCACCCACCGCCTAGCACCAGCTAAGAGGTTTTCATCACCCCAACAGGCACACTGCCCCAGTTTATTTTACCCTCTTCATGCAGGGCCACAGTCACCTTGCCATGGCCCTAAGCAAACTGCTCTTTACAGATCCACAATGAGCATTCTCCAGACAGAGGAATGACAAATTAGTCCAAAACAAATCTTCAAAGGGGAAGGGGGAAATAAAACAGATTTCTGAGTTTGTTTTTCATGGGCAGCTGGAAAAAAAAATAATAAATTGACCAAATACCAACACCTCTCCAGAAGGTTTCTTGCCAAGTTTATGATGACTGGTGTTAAGAATGTGAGTTTCCGGTAGAGAATGTGACACAGCACTGAGTCAAAGACCAGCCCAACCCTGGCGAACCATCTCACTCAGAACTGGGTAACACTTTCGCTGTCGGGGGGAAGGGGGGGGTTTAAAATAAGGGCAGTGGTGAAGTCCCAACCATGAGTCATCTTGTGGCCCACATGGCATGCTCACTTTCCAGCATGATCAATGGGCCAAACTCACGGTCCCCTTGGAACCACAAGCTGCTGGGGGCCTTTTGGAGAACAGAGTCCTGAACTTTGAACAAGTTGGACAATCTTTGTCAACAAGGGAGGGGCAAAAACAAACTGTACCATATTCCCTATTCTTTTTCTCTCTTTCTTTCTTTTCTTTTCTTTTCTTTTCTTTTTTTTTTTTTTTTTTTTTTTTTTTTGAGACAGGATTTCTCTGTGTAACAGCCCTAGCTGTCCTAGAACTCACTTTCTAGATCAAGCTGGCTTGGAACTCACAGAGCTCCACTGCCTCCGGAGTGCTGGGATTAAAGGCGTGCGCCACCCATATTCCCTCTTCTTATCCGCAGCTGTCCATGTGATCAGGAAAGTGACGGTTTAAGCTGTTGGCTATGCTAAGGAACTTCAGTCTACGAGGCTTTAGATATCCCAGAGGCAAATGACTCGGGATAGCACTGAAAACCAAACAGGACAGCACTTGCTGCCGAGTCAGCAAGCCCCGAATTCCATATGGCACTCAAATAAACCAGATGTAAGGAAGCATCAGGTAGAGGCAACTGGTAAAAGAAAGAGCAAAAGGAATAGACGTGAGAGGCTTTCAAAACATCAACATGGCAAGCCACTATGTGGAGTCATGTGAACTGAGACAGGGAATGATAAAGGCATTGCAAGCATGTCACCACCGAGAATCCATAGCACGGACCAACTTGTGCATCCTGCAAACACCCCTCAGGCCGTTTCCACACAGCCCTCCAAGCAGCCAATTCAAACTGATCGGAATTTGAGATAAGATATACACCAACTGACACATCATAGACAATTCTAACCGTACCTGAGGTCTTATGATTCAATTATCGGGTTAAAATGACTTGTGAAAATTAAGGACTGTAGTAGTATCCTTGGCCTACGCAAGTCCTGCCAATCTCTAAATTTGCTTCATTATACTGGATAGTCCTTAAAATGCTTTTCCGTCTTCAAGGCACAAATCCCAGTTTGGCTGGAGTCGAAGACAAGTGTGAACTTCTGTCTCTACCCACTCACAAATATAATTTACATCCGCCTCTCACCCCCACTCCTTAAAGACTACAAATATTTAGCCATGTAAATACCTTTCTTTCCATGCTTAACACAAAGCCTGAATTTTAAATTCAGTGCAGCCAATCACATTCAGAAGTTCCCTCCCTTTCCTGTACCCCATCCCGCAAGATGAATTAACCATGGTCCTCACTGGCAAAAAAAAGTCCCTTGGGCTTACATTATGTTCAGTACTCTCCGAAAGCAACTGTTACTAAAATCCAAATGTAACTACCCTCAGTGCAACTATTCCCACAGGCAGGGAGTCAAACGTGTTTGCATGTTCTAGGACTCCAGTGAGTTTTGAAGGACAGAGAGAAAAAAGACTTGAAAGAAAATAGACTCATGTCCCGCGTCTCAGCCTTTCGACCTTACACCATTTCAGAATCCTAGATCATCATTCCAGCCTGCAGCAGGGTATAAACTAACTGACGTGATCCCTGTTTTTAGCACTTGAACAGAAAGGTAAAATATGTAGCGACGGGATGAAGTCCATAGTTGAAAAAGAGGGCCATGTGCACAGTTCCAAGTCATCCTGTGTGAAGGAAGCTGAGGGGAATTTCTGACCTGGTGTGAGCTAACATCTAGAAGAACTTGGATCGCCCAGCCTCACGGTGAAAAACACTGTGTCTCTTGAATATCCAAGCTAGATTGCCATCGGTAACTTGCATTTAATAACTGAGCGCGCGCGCGCACACACACACCTAGAAATGAATGCCTCCTTACATCAGACCCTTCTTGGGGTCCTCACCTTAGACCCAGACTTCCTAACCACATGGTCTCAACTCTAAAGGAGAAGGCAAGGACTGTCTGGTTGGGTTCTGGTTTGGTTTTTGTTTTGGTTGGTGTCTTCATTTGTTTCTCCTATTTTTGTTAGCCCCTGAGAGGTTCTCTGCTTTGCATCTAGATTTTTCCTTTTTACCTACACGCTCAGCAGCACAGTCACAGCAAGCCTGATCCAACCGAGGCATCCCTCGAAGGTGCCTGAAATCAGACCCCAGGGCTCAGTAGAAGTTTCCATGTTCATCCTTTTGATTTATGTGTCTCATTACGGCAGAAGGCTGCAACAACTCTCTCCTTTCTTCTCAGTTAGTGGCTTCAAAATGCTGCATGGTTGATTACCCAAGTACATTAAAACTAATTTAAATCATCATCTTAAGCACCAGTATGCTCAACAAACCAGAAAAAAGACCCCCGGAATCCAAACTACATTGGTCACATTTTATACTCCGTGGGACACGAAGTAGCAAATCCATCAAGGTAATGGAACAGCAAAGCCTTTTACAGACAGGGGCTAAATGCACTTAACGGTTCTGCAGCCTGATGCTGCCTTTTAAAGGTAAAACTCACATCCTCCTTCTCCTTCTGCCCCTGGAAGATGAATTTAACACTGATCGCTTTTAAGGATAACTCCAAATGGCAGCAAGTGTGGAGCTATAAAAACACGGTAAATGCCCACATTTGTGTAAAGCCCGGGGGAAATTAACAAGTTGGCACGGCCTCTCTCCCCATCCTCTCCTGGCATTTCCATGCATGCATGTCATGTTCAACCCTCTCTGGGTTTTAAAACCAAGGCTGTCTCTCCTGCCGCCATCACACTGAGCTGTAAATGTTAACGTGGGGAGACTGAATTAGCAGCCCTTCATCAGAATTTCTGTAATCAAATCAAAATCAAAATCTTTAACAAAAAAAAATTGAGAGAAGCTGCTTTTCTGTGCCAAAACACCATCAAAACATGTCATTTGAAGAAGTGTAGATGTGCAATTACTACAAACTATCAACCTGGAATGCCAGCCGGGGGACTATATAATTTATTGTCTTCCTTAGTTTTGACTGCCTATCAACTATGATTCCATATCTGGAAAATATTTCAGAATATTCATTTGTATAAAAGGAAGCAAATGAAAGGAAGGGAGCGGGAGGGAAGGAGGGAGGGAAGGAGGGAGGGAGGGAGGGAGGGAGGGAGGGAGGGAGGGAGGGAGGGAGGGAGGGAGGGAGGGGCAATAGGAAGGCTACACAAGGACTTTATTCACAGGAACTACTACATTTAGAAGAAGTAGATTCATCTTGCATGACCCTCACTCAGTAGATCAGTTTAACTCTGATGCTTTAGCTGTTCATTTTTCCCTTTTAGTTCCCAGGGACCTACCCACATGGTCCTTGGCAAGAATTCATCTCTTTGAAATAAGGCAATGATTTTATTCATTTATTAGTGATTGAATTCTGAGGCTACACATGAATCAGTTGTCTATTTTTTAACATATTTACACACACACACACACACACACACACACACACACACACACACACACATATTAAGCTATTCACCGGCTAGTGGAGATTTAAGGAAGATTATAAAAATCTTTTCATTGAACATCCATCACTTTGAGAGAGTTACTCCAGGCCAAAGTAATTAGAAATCAAAATAACACATGGGTTCTTCCGAAGGGTAAAAACACTCCACTTACACAAAAGGTTTTGTGTTGACGTGTCTGTCAAATGCATGAGATGGACACTTAGACTGAACTCTGTATAAAGAATGGACTCTGCATAGTTATCACCTGTGAAGAGGCAACCAGAAAGCTGGGGGACATTGCAGAGGTTCATCTAGGGTAGGGTACATGGAAAAGTTCCAAATTCTGCCATAATGTTAAACCCACCTTTAACATTAAGATTGTGAAAGGACAAAATGTATTTTTGACTCAACAGTCAACCTGAAAGAGTTCCCAACATTACAGAGGTGGAATAATTGGAGCAATAAACTAAACAATGATGTCATAACCCAAAGAATAAAAGTGAAGCAGAAATCATACATAGAGGAGAGGGACATAGCCTCCTTACCAACCAATTCCAAAAGAATATGAAACAGAGGCCAATACCTAGTGATTTGTTTCTGGTAGACTATAGAGGGATGGGGGGATGCAGCCAAGTGGACAGTGGGCTTGCCTAGAATACATGAAGGCCTAGGTTTGGTCCTCAGCACCATATGCACCAAGTACGTTGGTATAAATGTGTAATACAAGCACTCAAGGAGTAGTACACGTTCAAGCTTGTCCTCAGCTACGTAACAAGTTTGAAGCGAACTCGGGCTACGAGACCTGTCAAAGGACAAGAGGAAGAATGCATAACAGCACAAAAATGGAGAGAAATAAGTGTTTTATAGACACTACCTCCGTTCACCAAGTGGTGAGGATTACTACCGTTAGTGACAAGTTATATTTTTTCAATGATTTTATTTTGCGTTTTATTTATGTGCATGTGAGTGTGTGTGCGGGTGCCTATGGAGGCCAAACAAATGCACTGGAGCCCCTGAAACTGGAGTTATAGGCAGTTGTGAGCCATCTAACTTGGCTCCTGGGAACTGAATTCAGGTCCTCTGGAAGAGAAGCAAATGTTCTTAACCATCGATTGAGCCGTCTCTCCAGACTCAACAGTCAGCCTGATATCAGACTCGACTGTCAGGATCAATGAGGTCATTCCACCTCTACCCTTGTTTCTATAAACCAGTCTGCAGATGAGAGAGCATCCAATAAAACCAGATGAAGAGACAGTCAACAAAACACCTTCAACAAGTCCAAGTCATGAAAAGTAAACGGAGAGTATAAAACCATCACAGATTATGGGAAACCTGGCTCAAAGATAAATGGTATCCCAGACTGGATCCTGAAACATAAAAAGGACCTTAGTTGGCAGAGAGAAGGCACTACCATCAAATAAAATTCAACTTTTAAGAATAAAACCTGTAGTTTAGTTAGTACTGTGTCAGGGTTGACAAGTGTGCATGATTATATAAAATGTTTATATTAGGAGAAAGTAGGTAATAGATATGTTAAAATCCCCTGCATTATCTTTATAACTTTTCTCTGAGCTGAAAGTTACTTCAAAATTAAGTTTTCTGACAGAGTAATACTAATCAAAATGTTTTAAATATTTAGAATAAAACTTATTACATGATGACTCAAAAACTTCATATTAACTTATTCAAGCCAAAGAAGTGCCAGGAATCCAAGAAATTTTGGAGTACATTCAATAAAACCGACATTTGGAACTCTACGGATGTTGCAAGAGAAAAAAATGAATATAAATGATGCTAGTATAATTATAAACCCCTATTTTGTAATTTTTCATTATTTGGGGAACTATGAAATAGGAGATGTTTCCACTTTGCCTAAGAGCAGACTTTCCATGTAAGTGATGGCTGCAGGGGACACAGACTTTCATAACCTCAGACCCAAACAATAATGGAGGGGACAGAGAAAGAAAAACAATAGGTCTTAGATCCACAGTATGGTGGGACATGATGCCCTCCTACAAGTAAAGGGAAGGAAGGTACTTAGTGAGCATTGTGTACAGATTTGGGGATTTCCCACGCTTTTGGATGGCTGTTTTCTGTGAGTTTAAACATTCCTGTCTAGAGAATGGCTCATAAGACTCAGGAAATTAATAAAACTTACAAGGCCCAGGAAGCTCATGAAAGTTTCCAGACCCTCAAGGCCCCGCCCTCCCAAAGATCCTCCATCCAGCCATTCAGGGAGCTGTAGGACACAGCTTCAAATGATGCTCTGGTGGGTTTTCCAGTGACACAATTGCCTTCTGGGAACCCATACTCCCATAACAAAGTCATTGGTTCATCAAGCTAGACTTGAATGCAATCATTTCTTGGGCCTGCCGTGGGTACCCCTATCCGGGGCAAATAAACATTGATGTATGTCTCCTGGGGAAAAAAAATCAAACTACATCATGAAAAGAAAAGACTCGACATCTGTCACCCATCAGATGAGCGCCATTCAACAGTGACATGTTTCTGGTTTCAAAATAAAAGCAACTGGGACCTTGACTCAGTATCAGAAGTTGCGGGGAGGTGGCTGCCGATCTGACTCACGTGCTTCACACTTCACTGTGGTAGAGTGTGCAAAGCCATTGACTTTGATTATCACAGTACAGTGTAACCTTCCTGACTAACACTGCTTAAGTTTTTTTTGCTGGTATCCTACCAGATCAGGCCGCCCCTCGGGAACCATCAACAGACCTTAACTATCCTTCGTCTTTGCCTCAACCTAAAAAGACAGAGGGTAGACCCACTTCCTCCTTCCATTCACTCAAATATCCACTCTACTCTCAGGGTGAAAGCAGGAAAGAGAAGGGAGATTTCCACCCAAGAGAAGTGGATTTTCAGATTTGAAAACTGTAGAATCTGACTAAGATATCAGATTTTAACACAACGTAACTTAAGTTAAAAACCAACTTGTTAATTCTTCCTCAATAAAAACATGTCTCCTTAACACCACAGGCCCTTTTCCTATATCGTGGCTTTTGTTGTGGTTTGAATGTAAAATTGTCTCTCACAGGCGCATGGGGTTGAGCATTCGGTCCCCACCCGGGAGGACTGTTTTAAAAGGCTGAGTTTAGGAAACAAGGCCTAGCTGGCAAGCACAGGCCACTAGGGGCCAGGCCTTGGGATAGCTCACCTGGCTTCCCACCCTGTTCTCTGCTTTTAATCCACCAAGGTGGGACAAGCAATGTCACAAGCCTCCACCCCTTGGGAGGGAGCCTCTCTAACTGACATGCCTTCCCACCATGATGAACTGATATCCTGTGAAATCATGAGCCAAAATAAATCCTTCCTCGCTTGTTTCTGTCAAGTGAAATAAATACAACTCTGTATGGCATTTCTCTTTTAAAACAACGTGAGTGTATTGCTGATAAAGAAACATGGTTGTCAAATAATAAAGCAAGTCCCTTTAAGATTTATTTTTTTTTATTTAAGTGTATACGTTTGTAAGTATATGTCACATGTGTGCAGGTACCCATGGAGGCTAGCAGAAAGCATTGAATTCTCTGGTTGGCATTACAGGCAACTTATTGTGAGTTACTTGATATGGATGCTAGGAATCAAACTCTGGAAGAGCAGTATGTGTTCTGATCCACTGAGTCATCTCTCCAGCCCTCTAATGGGGATGTTTTCAAAGAACCTATTTTGCTAGCTTCCACTAATAAGGGCTTTGTTTGTTTTTAGCTACTGCTTTCTGAGTCACTCAAAGTCGAACAATGTTTATGCATGCTTGAATAATCTCATTTCATCTAGCTAGAAACATTATCAAATTCCCTTGAAATTAAGAAAAGTGAACATTAGTGGATACTTTCCAAGGACCAGCTCATCAGAAAATACTTCTTTACCTACAGTTTTCCAGATTCCAGGCACTGTTGGTCTTGGCAATTAGAGGCTATGAGAGGGCATGGGTATTTCCTATAGCAATGGTCAAATGGAATAGCCCTCGCCTGGACACCCAGAAAATGACCCCGGTCCTAGTTAGAGTGTCATGGCTCTGGACAGAAAAGCACAGGGAAGCCCTCACCAGCTTGCCCAATGAAGGCACAGGCCTGAGACCCAGCTGCACCTCTAAAAAAACCAATGACTATGAAACTGGATGAAACCATGCAAGCCGATGCCCAGCATTGCACACACATCTGTTTAAAATTCAAGTCACTTGTGCAAACCACAGATCGGTATTCAAATAAAACTTTTAAAGAGATTGTATTCATTGAAAAAGGAAATGAAAATGTGTGCCTATGTCTCTGGGCCCCACACTTCCTGTGGGGAGGCCATACGGCCTTCTAGGGTTTAGGTGGTTGTTAGCCTAGCAGGCTGAGCAAAGCGTGGAAGCAGAAATAAAGCGGCTTTTGATCACGAGTCACCAGCACCCTGGGACCCTCTGCATACCACACAGGAAGCCAATACTGCAAGCCCATGGCCGCTTTGCGATACATCGCACAACATGGGACCTAAGAGAAGCCCAGATGGCGACCCTGACCATCAAAAACGACAGAATGGTGCTCGGGGGACATTACAAATATTTTATGGGGATATCTAGATCTAGACCTCTCAGCCTCATGTGGGGCAGGACCACCACCATTTTGATGAAAGGGTCTGAGTGACTGCCTCCCAAATCTCTGCCAGTCCTCACTCATTAAGGAAAAGCTTTGCCTTTGAATGTGTATGTGTGTGTGGTGTGCTTGCATGAATGAGTACTCACACGTGTGTGGGCACACATGTATGTGTGAATGTGTGTAAGTGTATATGTGGAAGAGAGGGGTTGATATCAAGTGTCTCCCTTAGTTTGTCTATACCTTACGATTGAGACGGGGTCTTTCGTTAGAAACCGGGGTTCGCTGATCCACATAGACTAGCTGGCCAGCTTATTCCAGGAATCCCTGTCTCTGCCTCCCAAGTGCCCTGCACTTAAGTTGGCGCCGCAGATCCAAACCCCAGCCCTCCACTTAGGCAGCAAACGCTTTACCCACTGAGCCGTTCCCCCAGCTCTGGCTTTGCCATGATTTTATGTCACTTCTTTCCTTCCTGACTCACTGAGCTGCATCATCAGGCTGTGACCAATGACCATGCTCATTTCCTCACTGAGCAAATTTAATCATGAGGTTCAATGGTCTGTCCAAATTACAGGCAGGGGAGAGTAAAGCACAACACTGAACCATGCGTGTGTCCTGATTCCAAAGCCAGGGCTTCCCTGAGACCAGCGCTCTTATCCCCAGCAGAGACACATTCAGATGATACAGGCTCATGGGTACCTGATGGATGGTGGCTAACACAGACGAGTTTCTCTGCCCTTCTGAGTGGATGTCAACAGGAAGAGAAGAATGTCTGAATGTCTCTCCACGGGGAGAAAACTCAGAGATTCCAAACATCATTCACATCTGACCTGAATGCTGGCCACCAAAAAAAATGTGCTCAAGGCAGTTAGAACTATCACATGGCCTCCAAATACACACATAACTGGTTTTCTAAAGAGGAAAAGGGAAACTGTAAGTATAAAGTATAAGTAGGAATGTGTCCGCTAGATGAAGGTGATCTTGGCCAGATGACTTAGCATCATTTGGATTTTATGCCTTCACGTGTAAAAGGGAACTGAGTGAGGTTTTCATTTCAATTTAAATTTTGTTCATAACCATTTCCTAAAGCCACACTTTAGGCAGAGTATACATACACAAAGCTAAGTGGCATTGGCAGAGAGTGGACAAGGACATTCCTCAAAACAAGGCTGCTCCTCCTCTAATACTCACCCCATAACCAGCATCCCTGTGGGGAGCCATCCAGAAAGTCAGAAAACCCAATTAGACAATCCGTAGTTCTGTCTAGCTTTGCTGTAATGCTTCCAATTGGAATTCAAAAGCTCTCCTAACCCGGTGCAGACCAGGCACAAGTCATGGTGAACACTGGAAATCTGGCCAGTCCAAATAATGCTCACTGTAGGCAAAACGACATCCTGGACTATTAAGCATCGCATTACTACTTTATAGAAATTATGTGGCATAATAATATTCTGGGTGTATGGGATTCAATATGACTCACTGAACAAGTTGTTGTTTGCCTTTTGCTTTTTCGATGGCCATTTAAAAAAAATCCAAAATTACTTATGTGGCTCATGTTATATTTCTGTTCAATATTGCCCCAGGGAGGATAAAATTCATGACCAAAACTGTTGGCTAACAGACACAGTCACCAGAGGAGCAAGCTCTGCAGAACCTGCTCCACCTCCATTCCAAAAAGCCTGCCACATTCTCACCAGCAGGGCTCAGTTCCACCTCCTTTGGGAACAGCTCTACTAGAGAGTACCATAGCAACACTCGGGTGAGCAGGGTCCCATGCTGTGAGCTCGGCCAGCTCTGTGGTCACCTCTTCCTCCTCACCCAACACTCCTGTCTCATTTTAAAGTGGGAAATAGGAAAGTACCGCAAGCCCTCAGAGACCAGATGACTCTGTAACATGCTTCCCAAGAGGTTCCTTCTGCACACAAATGCTCCTCTGCTGGTTTTGATCATATGCTATTTTTGTCCAAAAAAAAAATAAAGAAAAGTTTAAATGCATACATATGCACACATATAAATTTTTGGATAGTCATAAATCATATGCCTTTGCATCCTATGGACATATTTACAGATTACAAAGCATAATAAAATCGACATTTAGGAGACTGAGATAAAGATGAAATTATGAATATTTTCAAATAAACTCACTTCATTGATCCTTTTGTTCTCTGTGGATCTGTGTCTCTCACTCACCGTTTCCCTAATTTTTTGGACCTTGGTTCACTATTCGATGATAGTGTGAGTGAATGGGTTTCCCAGCTTCCCTAGACCTTGGCTTACTACTCGATGATACACAAAGTCAAAGGTCTGGCCCCAAGTTGACTGCACATCATTAGTTTGTTTAGTGCCTAGACTAGCCAAAATGATATCTGGCAAAGACCCACGGAAGTGAAGAGAAGATACGCACTCACAAGACCTAACCCACCTGCTGACATCCCACCTTAAAAAAGTCAAAGATGACTTTATGGAAGTTGGAAATATCCCTTCCTTACTGATGGTTAATGTCCTTTACTTTAAAAGAGGAGACTCCATGTTGTTTATTTCATATCTGTAGGGCAAGAAGACTGCTCAGAGACACGTACCATCTAACACAATGGGGCAGCTACTTAGAAGCGACTTTCTATAGCAAAAAAAAAAAAAAAAAAAAAAAAGCCTCAATTATGCCCAACAACCAATGAAGAAATATGTTCTAGCTGGCATCTGTGGAATAGAAGCCCAATAGGATTGCTCTCTATCTTATCCCTAAGCACTGCAAGATTGGTGGTTATTTAAAACCCCACCATCTGCAAGCCCGGCTAATTAGGAGATAAACCCTCCTAAACATTGACAGACCAATGCCACACCACATACACCACAACACACACAACACACACACACAACATACACACAACACACACCACAACACACACCACAATACATACACACCACAACACACACACAACACACACCACAACACACACACACACACACACACACACACACACACACACACACACACACACACACGTCAGCAGGGCATGTTCAGTGCTGCAGAGACTCCTAAGCAGCATCTTCTAGCATTTGGACCACACAAGGCACTCTCGTCAGTCCACACACTAATAGTCAAGTTTAATTTCTACACTTAGACAAAAGCACATGGTTCGTTCACTCCTTTTTCTTGCATCCCTGGAAGATGTGTGTGTCTACACACATCCAGGGTGTGAGCGAGCTCCAGGCTCCAGACAGCACCAGGCATTAGCATGCCTGCTCAACACTTCTAACAACCACTTCTACCGTGGTTACTGGGTTACTGGGTTTCCTCTACAGTTAGAAAACAAAAGAATTTTTCTTCTCCAGGAACAACAACAACAACAAAAAAAAAAAAATCAGGAGACTTTTTGCTGCACTCCCAGAATCCTATGGTGGTCTTGGTTCTGTTCTTCTGGCCAGGTCTTGGCTGACACACACAGACATGGAATCAGCTATGCTCACACATCTCCTGTATTAGAAAACCCATCCCTAAGAGTTTTCTATTTCTAGCAAGACTACATGAACTCTTCTACAGCTTCTGAGTTCTGGATTTGCCTTTTGCTCTTTGTAAGATCTCAATAGAGCTGGGTCTTCCATTCCATCATGGTTCTGTGTAGCAACCATGCCCACGGCACCACAACTCTTAACGTATTCAACTCTTGTAGTTCATTTTTATTTCGTATTTGTGGTGTACGCATGTGTACAGGTTTGGGTGAGGAGGCCGGAGGTTACCGCCCAGTGTCTTGTTCAGTCACTTTCCATCTTATTTTTTGAGACAAATTCTCTCATTGAACATGGAGCCTGACAATCAAGTTTGGCTTGATTAGCTAGCTAGTGTGCCCAGGCATCCACCTGCCTCTGCCCCTCCAGATGGGATGACAGATGCCCACTGCCATGCCTAACTTCTAACATAGGTGCCGGGAACCCAAACTCATGTCCTCGTGGTTACATATCATCTTACCTGTGTTTGTTCTTGGCCTTTTCCATCTCTCTTAACAGGAACATTCTGTGTAGACAGCATGCTCAGCCCAATGTCCAATTACATTTCCTCTCAACGAAACGTCAGTTCCTCTCCTTCACGTCCAACACTACCCATCAGTCCACAGTGAAAACCTGCATCCCTGTGTGAAATGCTGTCCTTAAAACGGCAGCCCTTGGGATTCGAGCTCTGGGCACATGGCTTCTGTCTTCTCGGGATCCTATTTACACTATTCTGTCTTCTCTAGTGTGGAACATGACTCTGGGCGTGAATTAACATTAGGCCAATCCTGTAACTTCTCTTGTTTTCCTAAACACCACCAACATGGGTTTTTATAATTACAGCCACATTATCAACATTTTTTACTAAGTGAAAAAAAGTTATCCCTGGCCAAATGTTATAGATTAATTATGTTAAGGAGAGAATCAAAATTCCTTGCATAAGAACTGCAAAGACTCTGGGCTCAATCCCACAACTTAGCACACACCTAATTTCATCTGACACAGGACTTCCTGCCATAATACTTTCAAGCTGGGCCATGGCATGGTTGCTGTGCCTTCGCTGCACAGTGAGTGTGAGTGAGTGTGCCAAGCACACCCCCTAGTGCAGTGGTTCACAGCTGTTGGGGATTCCGGGCCACTTTGAGACTGAGGAGACTATGGAACTAGTCTCCCTAACAATACTCACACACAAACCCATCCAGACAGGGCCAGGGGGTCAGAAGCACAGAAAGCCTAGAACTTTCTACAGACTCCAATTTTGTTTGTTTTTGTCTGTTTTCCCCAATGGCATACAAGTAGGCTAACAGGAAGGGCACAACTTGAGTTTTCTTCAGACCTCCTTCCCAGAAGAGTTTTGGTTTTTATTTTGTTTTCCATAATCAGCCACTTAATAAAACAAACAAAAAAGTTTACTAGTGTATTGATGTAACCACTAGGTGGGAATCAGGTAGGCTCACCTATCCTAAAATTATCAATACCTGAGTGTATCATTCTAGAAGTAACAAGACTTCCTCTCCCGGGGGGTGGAGAGTTCTGGCTGCCTTGCCCACCCTGGAACCTCCTCTCCCACTGATGAGAGCCCTATCTGTCTTGCATGGTCCAGCTCTAGGCTGAGGAGCAGAAACACTTTGAAGTCTGACCACCTTTCTTCTTATTGTTGTCCAATAACTGTTGCTTAACTCATCAATGTTAGTGTTTTTAACTCATCCAGCTTCCACGGACAACTTAAAGAAGCCCCATTTTCCTTTGCAGACTGAAGATCCAGGTCTCACCTCTGCTTTCTGGTTTTTACTTATCGTCCTTGTCTTGGTCCTGTTTCATCTTTGCATTGTGGGCAAACACACACACACACACACACACACACACACACACACACACACACACACACACACAAAGCCTGGTCCCACTGCTCACATACCAGTTGGTACCAAAGGCCAACCAAGTCTCCATGGCAACCCCTCCTACTGCATCTCCTTCACATCACTTTGTCAACTGTCAAATGTGCAGAAACCTAAATCTCTGAACAGAAAGTTCAGTTTAAAATCATATTTGGGGGGGGGGGAATGCCCCCAACAAGTTTAAGGCCAGACCAAGACATGTTTACATAACAGTTGTGGGCCAGTCAGACATCCTGTCTTTCATAAAACTGACCAACCCTAACTTAGGGGAGGAAAACCTCCAAAGACTTTTAAAATATCCAGCCTCCTGGATTCAGCCTCCTTGGTCCTCCTCTGCTTTGTGGAGGGTCCTTCTCTCTGTGTGTTTCCTAACTCCTAACAAAAGCCTTTCTTCAATTTCTGGGTGAGAGAAAAAAAGTCAGTCATATCAACAAAAAAAGAAAGTAAACAGCACAATTAAATGTATGGCAAAAAAAAAGAAAAGAAAGTAACAAATACCTCAGCAAAGAACACATGTGGATAGCTCGCAAGTATCTAAAATGATTGATTAGAAATTTTCACATCAATACCACAATGAGCTACCACTTACTTACACATCAATTAGAGCGGCATAAATTAAAAACGGACAATACTAAGTGCTGGCAAGGATGTGAAACAGCTGGAATACATCTGACTGTTGAGAATGTAGCACGGTGGGGTCATGGTAGAAAACAGCTAAGCAGCATCTTACACTTAAACACGTTTACCACAACCTGGACCACTGGGCCTCTTCAAGTTGATGCACTGTTTTTTTAATCACATTGCATTATAATCTCATAATTATCTGTATGGGGAAAGGAGTAAAGACTGAGGCTTCCAGTAGACTTCTCCAAGGGCCCTTCTTCTGCCCTAATTGCCCATTTATCTCCCTGCACACAGCTTGATACAAAGTAGTCGTTTGGTAAGAGTTTACAGACTACATTCGAGAATGGATACTTCCCTGGTGCAGTCTACATATCTATGAAACCAATAAGCTAGAGGAAGCAAACTCAGAGGAAAGGCTGAGCAACACAAGAGTCTCCATGTGATGTGGTAGTCAAGAATGCTTCCTGGTTCTTTGGGGTCAGACAGGCTTGGGTTTGATGTTTGATCCTTACTTATTAGCGGACACGTTGGTAGTTATCTGCTCTTTCTGAAACTATCTTCCTGACGTGTTAAAGGAGGATACTGATGGTGGGGTGGTAATGAGGAGACTTTCAGTCATCTAGCCGGTGCCACCACAGAGCTACCCTTGCCAATTCTCTTCCACAAGGGATAACAAAGATAAGCCGTTCTGTAGGGCTGTGTGACATCATCACCTCACACACTCCTACAGTCCATCTCCATCACTAAAGAAATATCCTCCAGGACATCAGGCTACCTAGCCTGGTGTCCACCTCTGCCTTGATGGCTCTACATTTGTGCTAGATGCCACTTCAATCACATGAACAACATCAAGTTCATGATGGGGCATCTACAATGCCTGACATTTTTTTCAACATTGTGTGCGTCTCAGTAAATGTTGGCTATTTTGAAAAGTTCAGGACAGACTCTCAAGTTTAATTTGCCTCATAATTCAAGGAAAGTTGGATAGGAGAAAGCAAAGAGAGCACCATGTATGGAGTGAAAAATAGTGTGAGCTGATGACAGAGGTAATGTATGAACTGAGGGAGGTAAAGTATGAGATGCAATAGATAGTGGAGAGTCCTAACTTACAAAAGTCTTGGAATGAACTTGGGCTTGGTGGAATGGAAAGTATATTACTCTTTGGGTCTCCCAGATGACCTGTTGCATTTTATTACTTTAACCTTGATGAAATACTATCCTAAGTGTGTATGGATACCTTCCACTGAACTGTGAGCACATTGATAGCAAAAAATCTAATCACATGTGTTAGGATCTAGTCCTTTCCATATCTGGAGCACCCAACACCCCTGTTCCAAACACCTGGGTTCACACAGGATCCCCATAAATTCCCTCTAACAGAGAAGTTCCCCCATGAACTGCTCTCCTTAACTCATGATTGCCTCCAATAACCAGCACCCAGGATGGCAGATCCCATGGTCTTTCAAATAATTCTAGCTCATATTTTCCCAGGGGATAGGTTGCCTACTGGTTCCTGCTCAGCCAGGCTTTGTTAACTAGTCCCAGACCCTAAAAACCTGCCCCACAAGATCCCACTCATCTGACATCTCCTTAACGTTCCCCCAACTTATGGTTTCTACACCTGCTTTCACTCCTTATCCTGTTTTTAGCCTCAATCTAAATTGCTCACAAAACTAAACGTTCATCATGTAAAACCTCAACTTTAAGGGGCCATTATCAACTTTGGACTAGGACTTGCTTTCCAAACCCATCATCATCATGATCTAAAACTGATGGTTATCAAATTCCAACTCAGGCTTCTAAAAAAGAAATAATACAAAGCTTAAAAAAAACCTTAATTTCATTCGCTGCCTCAACTTAATTACCTATGATTATGTTATCATCATCCTCCCCATTGAGAAACATGTAATTCCTCAATGATTTAGACAAGTCTTAGATTAGAACTGGTCAGCCAAAATTACTTGATTTCAATTTTGGCTACCAAAAATGTCTTCCATGGTGTCCTGATATATCTGGTAATGCTCTGCAGGCTGCCAAGTTATAGGTGGTCATTACAAAGGGATGAGGCCAAAATAGAACATTAAAAATTGTAAGTTCAATTCAAGAAGAAAGAAGCACCCTCCAGGGGCTCAGGAGATGGTTCACTTGGTAAAGTGTTTACCAGGTAAACATGAGAACCTGAGTTCACACCGCTAAAACCAAATAAAATGCCAGATACAATGGCATATGCCTGAAATTCTGGCTCTAGGGTGGAAGAGACAGGTGGATCCCTGGAGCTTGCTGCCCACCTAGTCTTGCCAAATCAACAAACTCTAGTTCAACAAAAACCTATCCACCACCACCAGCAAGACACACACACACACACACACACACACACACACACACACACACACACACACACACAAGCATGCACAAGCACATACATGCGTATGTACAAACCCTCCAAAGGGATACAATATTATTTCCATTTGACAGAATAAATTCACAAGTATCCATAGCTGAAAATACAGAGACATGGGTCTTTTGTCTATATCAACTCTCCCTTTTCAGAACAATGATGTTCTTAGTCCATCCAAGGCCACCACAGTGGAGGTATCAGCTGTGTGTTTTTCCTTTTCTTACTTCCAGAGCAAAACCAAGCCAAACTACTCTCTTTCACTGAACCCCTCAGAGAAAAGCACAGTTACAGCACCCAAGGGCTACTTTAGTCTCAGAGCACACTCACGGTACTCTAGAAACACATGCTTGGGAAAGACTAGAGACTTCCCAAAAGACACGCATGAGAAAAATGAAGAGGCAGGAGACAAGGCTCAATGACCAGGCTGGGAACAAAAGGACAATGCAGAAAATAGAGGCACAGCCCAAAGCACAGGTGTCCCCAGGCGGGTGCTAAAGTCCAGACCTAAGAGAAGCTTCTCCAGGGCATCTGGGGGTTTCCTGGACTCTCTGACCTCTTGGTTGAGTGATCCCCTCCCCCAGGACATTTTCATAAGGCTCCTAACATTATAAGAGACGAGGGAAAGAATGTCTGAGCCCCTCCAAAGAGCCAGCCTAGAGTTACTCAACCATGATATGAATTCCACGCAGCATAAAAAACGTTATGGTCCATCTTTCAAATATTGTCTGTTCCTCTGAAATACATCTCTTCATAATAATCATGCTCTCTAACTATGACAAATGATTCGATGTTCAAAAACATCTAAGACTGTATATCATATGAAAATGTGGCCGAGTTGGCAGGAGAGCCAGAGAACCCGTGGGAGGCTGAAAGCAACCAGAGAGTTAGGATTCTGCAGCAGCAGCAGCAGCAGCAGCAGCAGCAGCAGCAGCAGCAGCAGCAGCGAAACAATTCTCCCTGGAGATTCATCCGCCTCTGGACTCCCAGGTTGGGGCCCAGGGACAGAGCTGTATGACCACTAAGGCAAGGTATTGAATGGAAGACTGCCACATGAAACTCTGAGCAAGTGACCCTGAAAAAACACACCACCCCACAACAAGAGAGCTCAGGAGCTATCCCTGCCTCTGTCTGGGATTTGAGTGACCCTGAAAACAAACAACAAAACTCTCGAGTGAAAACTCCTGACACAGGGTCCGTCCAACTAAACTTACCTGGGTGAGGAAAACAATTTAATCAGCCCAACTCTGCATTAAAAGGGATCCTCGGTGCACAGTATCACCCAGCTTAGAAGCTCACTAAGGCACAAAGAGTGAAGGACTCCAACTTAAATCTACACATTAAGGAGTTCTAGAGTCGAGAGTCCAGTGAACACTTAGAATCAAAGCCCAGAATGAGGAAGAAATGAGCCAGCATTAGCAGACAACTCAAAGAGTGTAGTATGGTCAGTCTGGCAACATCCGCAAGCTGGGTGTCTATCAGAGGTTACAGGATGCATCTTTCCATTATGCTTAAGTAGACAGTGAATTGTGACTCATAAGAGACTCTGGTAGAATGAGATCTGGAAACGAACCAGATACAAAGACACAAATACTGCTTGTCATAGGCGCCCCAAAGGAGGGCATCAGTGATAACAGACCCAAGTGGAAAACTGGTAAACTAGAAATCCCTGGAATGTATTACACATGGGAAAGGAAGAAGTGTGAGAGAAGCTAAAAGATATCGAGACGGCTGGGATAGCGCTCAGCTGTGGTGGGCTTGTCTACAATGTACCAAGGCCCGGGTTCGATCCCAGGATCATATGATCCCAGTGCGGTGGTGCATGCCCGTAATCCCACCCACAGAAAGTGGAGACAGAGGACCAGAAATTCAAGGTTGGGGGCTGAAGAGATGGCTCAGTGGTTAAGAGCACTGGCTGCTCTTTCAGAGGACCCAAGTTCAATTCCCAGCACCTACATGGCAGCTCACAACTGTCTGTAACTCCAGTTCCAAAGGATCCGACACCCTCACACAGAGTATATACAGGCAAAAGACCCAGTGCACATTAAATAAAAGAATGAATAAATAAATCTTTTTAAGAAAAAAACACTTTAAAATAAAAATGATCTTGAAAATTATGACGGTCAAGCTAAAACTGTACACTCTGGAGACTTGAATAAAATGCATTTGAAAGACCCTTACCACAGGAATTTCAAAATGAAGCAATTTAAGACAAACTGTCCCAGAAAGAATGTCTAAAATGCAAGTGAGAATGGTGGACAATGTGAACATGTGGGAAAATCTAAGCGAGCCGACGACTACACACACAGTAAGCGACTCAGTGTCTATGTGACAAGAGTAGCATTCTTTAGACTGTTGGAAAAGAATGGCCCAGACCTCCGAGGGCACCGTCATAATCCAGGTGGTCCTAAGACTGTCTGTTGGGTGTCGAGTAAAAATACACTGCCTTCGTTATTTTAAATAACATACGGTAAAGTTCTTGAAGCAATCAATAAGAGAATAAAAACTACAGTTCAGTGTAGTTTGAGGAAGGAAGGAAAGGTGGGGTGAAAACACTTACTCTACCATGATAGAGGTGAGCAGAGGAGCAGAGAGGGAAGGTACCGGAAAGAGAAGGGAAGGGAAAAAGAGTTTTAAGTACAAATTTTTAAATGGAAATAAAAATTAAATAGAAATACCTGATTTACAAGCAAGTTCTACCAAGCATTCCCTATCAGACACACTCACCAAAATTTCAATGAAAAAAAAAATTCCCTAGCTCACACTGTTAAGCCAATATGAATACCAAAATCATGTCAAAATAGTATGAGAACGAGCACTTAGAAGGCTGAGACAGGAGGATTGTTATTTGTTCAGATCCACCTTGGGCTGCCCAGCAAATATCAGACTAACCAATGCTATACAGGGAGATGCTATTTAAAAAAAAAATAAATGTTTTCCTGGGTATGAGTATTTGACTACATGTTTATATGTGCACCAGGTGCCCTTGGAAGCCAGCAGAGGGTATTGGATCCCCTAGAACTCGAATTACAGACAGTTGTAAGCCACCATGTGGCTGTTGTGAATTAAACTAGGTCCTCTAAAAAAGCAGCAAGCACATTTAACAACTGAGCCATCTCTCCAGCCCCTAATTTTTTTAATTTAAAAAAAATTGACTATAATTTTTAATTTAAAAAAATGACCAGTATGAGAAAGGGGAATTATATACAAGTCTCACTCATACATATAAGCTAAATTGAATTCAATGAAAGATTAAAAAAACAGGGCCAAGCGAACTTTATGATAGAACTATACAACTGTTCCAACACTGGCAAGGCTACTAATATAATTCACCACATCAAAGACGAAAGAAAACAATACGATCAAACCAACATGTCAAATCACCAAACTCAACATCTGTAATGGATACTCAGCTGGCTCTCACTAGAAGCCTGGCTCCTTAGCTTGATAAAGGGTGGTAATCTGCTGGACTTTCCAGCAGACAGACAGGGCTCTCCATGATAAAAGCCCAAGAGAGCCCCACTTAAAAAGAGCAACCAGCCAGGTGGTGGTGGCTCACGCCTTTAATCTCAGCACTTGGGAGGCAGAGACAGGTGGATCTGCCCAGCCTACAGAGTGAGTTCCAGGATAGCCAGAGTTACCCAGAGAAACCCTTGTCTTGAAAAAACTAATTAATTAATTAACAAAAATAAAACGACAGCTGTAGATTAGAAGAGAGAATCATTTTATCGTGACACATGGCTTAATTCTCCACAGAAAATCCAGAAGAATGCACAACACACCAGAGGTAGTGAGTTCACCAAACCTTCAACCAAAGGAAAAAATAGGATCCATTTTCCCCAAGAAAGAATGTTTGAAAATGACATTTTTTTTAGGAGAGACACCATTTTTGACTGCAGCCAGGAAATGCTGGCCAATTGCTCTCACGATGGATACGCAAAAACCTTGATGAGGAATTATTTAAATGTACTGAAATATACTAAAGAAAACCTAAATAAATGCAGGGGCAGAGTGCATTTATTAATAAAAGGAGTCAATATCAAATTATGTACATTTGCTTCAACACTGTTGGGGGCGGGGATTGATTCAATGCAATCCCAATCAAAACTGTAACTAGGTTTTCTTTACAAATAAAAGCCTGACAAGCTGATTGTACAGTTCTAAAGAAATGCTGCCAGAGAAGAATCCAAAGTGAGGACTTTCCTATCAAGACTTGCCATATACATAGTTGCAGAATGGAATAGCCTTGTATGGCCCAAAGACAGAGAAAAAAAAAAACAAAACAGCACATTGGAAAAAAGAACCCAGAAAGAGACCCAAACGTGCATGAAACATGAGTACAATGAATAGTAAAAGATATGAGGGCTGGAGAGGGAATCTCCATTCAATAAATAGTGCTAAGACATCAGGGAACCCACGTGGAAAAGGAAGTCACGTACGTCACTCATAAATCAATTTCCCATGCATTAAAGTGACTATGAAAAGAAAAGTTTTTATAGCAACAAAAGAAGAATAGCATAACTACCATTTACGAAGAAGATGTGGCTAATGATGGTACCATAGCCAAAGAACTTCACGATGTAGTTGGTAAGAAATCACTACAGGAGGGGTATTACATCAAGAATATGGGCATCTAAAATACAAGTTTCATGAAACAAGACTAATCCTTAACATAAGGGAAACATTTTGATCCCTATTTCAGCTTATAAAAACTCTATGTAAAAAAGAAAAATGTGTAATATAAGATTTGTGCAAAAAATGGTCTCCGAAACCATGCCGTAAATGGTCAGGCCCTGGAAACAACCCAGACATCTTTCAGAAGAAATGATAATAGCTCTTGCCTGCTCAATAGGAGAGCAGGAGAAAAGCTGGAAATCTGAATGCCATCTGCATGAGGAATATGATTCCAGTTGGTTAGAAGCCAAAAGCTGGGTAGCAAAATACTGTAGAACCATGTTCTAAAATGCCTGCGTATCTTGAGGCAGGCAATGACTGGCAGGAATTACTTCCAGGGAAAGGACGGGATAAGGAGGTTATGAAAGGTCACATAGCAGGCCTCCAGGGAAGTGGCCAGCATTTCAGGGTCTCACTTAGGAAGCAGGTACAAGAGCGTGGTATTTACTACTAGCCTTATATGCTATATATCTATATATAATATAGATATACACACTATATAAGCCTATGTATAATATATATAAGCCTATATAGATAATGTATGTTTAAACAAGAAAAATTGAAATGAAGAGCTAAAACAGGAAAAGAAAAAAACAAGAACATATACAAAATAAATGAATGCCAGGAGTATCTCATGCAAAGTCAATTCTAAGAATTGAGCACAGGCAGGCTTCTGGCAATCCGGTGCCTGTGGTGTGACACCTTGCACAGCCTTGGTGCAGTGGGAAGGGGCTTGGACCTGCCTAGGCTCAGTGTGCTGGGCTCTGCTGACTCCCTATGGGAGACCTCGATTTGGGGGATGTGGGTATGCTGGATGGCTTGGGAAAGAGGGCTGGGGGTGGGAGGGAGGAGAGGGGTGTGTGTGGATAGCATGAGGAGTGAGTAGAGAATTTCTTAATACAGAAAAAAATAAATAATAATAAAAAGGAATTGAGCACAGAGCTGAAGGTGACTCCTGAGAGAATCATAAACGCTTACAGTGATGGGGGGGGGGGGGTTGTTCATTATTTTCAATTATTCATAACACAGAAAATAATCTAAAATGTGACTTTTAATATGGAAAAGTACAAACTGACTATAGAAGGAGTTGATGCCTGCCTCTTCGTGATTCTCCTTTCGAAGCATCAACTCTTTTCTAGACTCAAAATTCAAATCGTAGGGCATGGGATATAGCTCAGTGGCAAAGTAACCGGGCAAGGACTGTGAGCAAGGAGCGTGTACAAGGAGTATGTATGAGTTTGTACGAGGTCCTCAGCTCCTTGCATTAAAATTCAAAATAATCACATGGTAGAACATAAGAGAGCCTATTTGTCATTCTGATCTTGAAGTGTATTTTCCTTCTCTGATTTTCAAATACTTTCCGAGAACTCAATTCAGATCTGCTTACCTCTCATTTCCACAGCGGGCCGCTTAGCTAGTTAGAAGTGATCATTTTTTTTTTTATTCAAAGTGAAAACACCACACACACACACATACACACACACACACACACACACACACACACACACACACACACACACACGCTTATTATTAAATGAAAATGACACGACCAGATCCATATAAATCACACACGGGGCCTGCTTTAAATTCATTTGTTTCTAATTTACTTTCTCTATTAGGAACATGTTGCTAAAATCACAGGAGAATAAAGCATTGCTCATATGAATTAATTCCTCCTACCCATCTGCAACACAGGGAACCGAAGGTCGGCAACAGTATCCAACGAAAGGCAATTACCCACAGTGAGTAAAGGAGGTGATTCAAGGCTGTTCTGCCAAGAAATGACATATTCCAGTGGACTCAAACCACCCTCTTCGAATCTTGGCATCCTGGAGTACAAAAAATAAGACCAAGGAACACTAAAAAGCAAAGCTTGCCACCTGCTGCCCGATAGCAAAATCATCCATGTGCAAATTACACTCTCGTTTTTTTGAATGTGAGTCCTTTCACAAGCCGACTGTCACGGATGCTCACAGATTGTGTACGCATCCAGTAGTTCTTGCTACATTTTTTTTTCTTTTAAAAGAAAACGTCAAGCCTAACTTCTGCTTTTTAACCAGATACTATTTCCAGTCCTACACACAATCAGCTAGAACCAGGGTGCCTCAAAAGAAAAAGGAGGAGGAAGAAAAGGAGGAGAAAGAAAAAGAAGGAAGAGAGAGAAGGAAAGAAAATAAAGGGAATCTAAAAAAACACACCAGGTCCAAACTGTTACACACATTGTGTGTATAACATACTGAAGAAACTGCATTTGTGTTTATTACAGTATCCAGACTGGCGAAGAATGTCTTTGAAAATGTGCCAGCATTGTCCTATGCTCCCATGGCCTGTCATCATTCTAATATGATATGGAATACTAAATCCATTTTCGGATCCACGCAGACTTTAAACTCCAAACATTAAAGCATAACTGCATTAAGCGAGTTTATAAATAGTTTATAAGCATTCACATAACAAAACCCCCAGTAGCGGCCCAGCTGACCAAAAAGGAAATAAAAAAAACTTTCAGTAATTCTACCATCATCCTAACTATTTGTTTAACATTTTAACTTTCTTTACATCTTTACACTAACACTCACTAGTGTTTTCAGAGGCTCCTGATGGATCAGTATTCACTCTCATTTTCATTGATTCTAAGACAATCTGAGAAGTAAATGAATTTTAGCTTTTAAAAAACCAAAGCAACCAACTATCAAATACTGTCTGCCTTCTAACTCTATACATGTGTAATTCCATGTGGTCAGGATCTCAAAAACAATCCAGAAGAAGAAAGGGGAAAAAAATGACATCTGAGGAAAAAAAAAAAAAAAAGCCTTAGCGTGAGCTACAAGCTGTCAAGAACAGCTATTATACACACCATATGCATCCTATGCCCCTCCGAGCTCTGGACCAAGAATAGGCCAGCAGCCCCTTGAAGACTTGTGGAAAGCAGGTTTATGACACAGCACTGGTAAGTCCTGGGGCCCACCGTTACAGGCTGAACTTGCCTGTATGCACAACAGAGCCAAAGCTATGGGAAGTATTTTGTTCATCTGGGAATCTACTGTACAGCAGACAGCAAAAAACAGCTCACTTTCCAGACACCATCATCTTGTACAATTTTCTAGCGGGTATTACTTTCCTCAACACTAGAGGCAGCGTCTCCATACAAAAAGAGGCCGGCTCAGTGGCAACCGCTTAGCTTTCAGAGGCGGCTCTTGCTGAGAAAGAGCAGCATGCATCCTCCAAGGCCCTTTACAGCGGCTAATTAGTTCCTGCACTACTGCTACCATGCTTCTGGTCAGCACAAATCTCTTCCATTCTCTCACCTAATTGCCCATATTGGCCACACCAAGCAACTGGAGTTTGTAAGGCTCACATTCAGTTACACTTCACGTACTACACCTATGCTTTGAAACAGAACCTTGTGCACACAGGGAAGGATTCAGTCAATCACTCACTTATTGATTCCAGGACGATCAACACCAGAGCTAGATTTCGACCAAATAGGACAAATATATGACTTTACTAGAAGGCATACATAACATTACATGTAATTTTTTTTTCCTTTAAAAATATAGCTCTGGGGCTTAGGGAGACTCCTCAGAGGTTAAAAGCAATTTTTTTTTTTTCAATTTTCCAAGACAAGGTTTCTCTGTGTAGCATTGGAGACTGACCAGGCTGACCTCGAACTCACATAGATCCACCTGCCTGTGCCACCTGAGTGCTGGGATTAAAAGAGTATGCCATGACTACCTGGCTTAATTATGAACAATTTTTATTCTTGTAGAGGATTCAGTTCCTAGCACCAACATGACAATTCGCAACTGTCTGTAGCTCCAGTTCCAGGGGATCCAGCATCCTCTTCCGGTCTCAGCAGGCACCAGGACATGTGTACATGCAGGAAAAAACTTATGCACATGCAAATAAGGGTTTAAAATTAAAAATACAGCTGTACTTACTTTTATTAAATTACTCTAGAAATAATACAAAGGAAAAATAAATCCCAGCTATCCCTTATTTGTTGAAATGAAAGAATATTTACATGAGCTGTTCACATAGCACCTAGAACATTTGAAATAATGATATATGGGAGATTGAAAATGCCCAATTATTCTGTTTTGTTTGTTTGTTTGTTTTTATCAAAGACTTCCTAACAGAGCTTTGCTGTGAGACTTTTCCTTAGGAAAGCATGAACAAGCGTCTTTCCACCCTGAACAAGGTACTAACAAAACACCAAAGAAACAATTCCCTCCTAGGCCAGCTTAGTGAACCAATGATTTTATTGCAGAAGAGTGGGTGGTGGCTCAAAGGCAACCACATCTCCAGAAAGTCCACACCAGCCTGAGGACAATTACCCCTGAAGGCAATTTGGCCACCCCTCTCCCTAGCAACTGTTCCTGCTTGTGTTACCCTGGGGAGATGGCTTGTGATTCTCCTAAACTTTAGGAACTTCCTGAGATTTATACATTGTGCTTACTTCCTGAATCTTGACATTTTCATTTACTCCCTGAGTCTTAATGAGGCTCCTTCCAGGAGGAAAGATTTCAATTCAGAAGAAATAGCTGTAAGCCTGATTATCTCTTTATTTTTTAATGAATATCTTAAATTACTTTGAACATGAAGATATGTGGGCTTTATTTCTTATTTTTAAGAAACAGCACTTTTCCACTAGGTTTGGAAAGTGTTTCCAAATCTGAGGCAATACTGTTATTTCTATCATGTAGACGTCACCTGGACTGAGTGGTCCACAGCGCAAATCATAAAAACTTTCCTGGCAACTTTAGACCTTAACAGATAATTAAACAAATGCATGCCACATCTGAAACAAAAACCACATTACTTCAGAATAAATGTCACAAAATGAATATGTAATCTGTTTCATACTTTTATTAATATCTTATATTTAACTATTTCAATTATTAACTAAAAAGAATAAATACAAGCAACAAATGAATTATTATAGACGTGTAGGACGGGGCAACGGCTCATTTCCAATTTACAGAACTGGAAATTCTTTCATGATATCTATCATGAAAGACGTAAGCCAGGACTCTGTTGCCCATAGGAGGAGGAATACAGGAATGCTTCTGGCTTAACATGAGAACACACAGAGATTTATGTAGGAAGGGGCAGAGATAACATGAATTCTTTAAGGCTAAAAGCTATGCAGTCAAAGATCAGGAAAGGTCAAAAATCAAAGCCTGATGAACATCTGGAAAAGCAGAAATAAAACACCTTCTTCTTCCTATATAGCACAAGGACTGGTTATCCAGAATGGCTTGAGGATGGATAGCAGATCAACAGAGAAGAACGTTAAATCTGGTTTTGATTCTGATGGGTGGATTTGAGTCTGGGGCTAAAGTAAAGCCAAGAAAAGGAAGCATTCAGACAAGCCTCTACTTTCCCATCCATCCAATGATCTAGAGACAGATTAACATTACACTGTACATAATTTTTTTAACCCTGACATACAAACAGATAACACACAGTTCTTAACTTGGACTCAGAAGCAGTTTCCTTTATCAGTAGACTGAATTCTTTTTCTCAAGAAGTTCCTGTGAGAGGCAGGTTGGCTATAAAGCAGGCCCACCAGTCATCCCTCCCCGGAAGGTGCCCACCATCCAGCTAGGTCTTCTGTCCTCAATGAAGAGACAACACATAAGTGACTCTTGTATTTCCTTAATGGCTGCTGTGGGTCTTTTCCTACTTCTCTAAGCCCTATACTAAGACTCCCCTGTAGATTGTCAAGGACATCCAAAATACCAGTCTCCCCACCCAACCTTGTTTGCTACTAATTTTTAATACCCTCTAAAGAGAGTGGTCTCCCCACAGTGTTATGGAAATAGCACACTCATACCTACATGTCTTCGATACTGCTGTTTACTTAAAGCCTCACCTCTTCCTTACATCTCCCAATCCTACAGATTCCGGTTAATCTTCTTAACTCAATCCTCTAGTCCTTGCTGAACCCCCTTTCCTCATTCTCTATTAGAATTTGTAACCAGCGCCCACTTAACTCAGTAGTTAATTAGTACTGTCTTATGGTCACCACTATTGTTCAAATATATGAGCATCTGATTCTCTTCATCTGGTGTGTCTAGACCAATGCCTGGCATGTGATTGACACTCAAGAAATGCTTCCTGGTGGAATGAATGAATCAACCATTAAAAGTTGAAAATCTGGCCAGACAGTGGTGGCGCACACCTCTAATCTGAGCACTCGGGAGACAGAGGCAGGTATATCTCTGAGTTCGAGGCCAGCCTGGTCTACAGAGCTAGTTCCAGGACAGTCAGGGCTACACAGGGAAAGCTTGCCTTGGAAAACAAAAACAAACATAGATAGATAGATAGATAGATAGATAGATAGATAGATAGATAGATAGATAGATAGATGATAGATAGATAGATAGATAGATAGATAGATAGATAGATAGATAGATAGATAGATGTCGAAAAATCTGTATTGTGGAGGTCAGTGAGAATCTGTCTTCACTGTGATGAACCAGAATAAGGCAACCAATCAGGAATGAATGAAAATCATCTAGACTTGGAAAATTACAGACGGCTCCTCAGTAGATAAACACGCATGTGTATGTGGCAGGTGAGACGGCTCCACAAAAGCATCAGTTGCACATGCCTAGCAACCTCAGTTCAGTCCCTGGAACTCACTATCCAGGTGCAGTGCCTCCCAGCTAGAAACTCAGAGCTCCTACTATGATCTGGAGGCACAGACAGGAGCATGACCCCCAAGTATACAAAGTAGCAGAAACAAGAGATACATGCTTCAACAAGGTGGAAGGAGAGAATTGACTCTGGGCAGTTGTCTTCCGACCTTCTCATACCCACGCGCACACACACACATACAATTTCAATCTGGGGGAAAAAAGATTTATTTCTATGTAAATCAGTAAGTCTCTAATAAGGTAGAAGAATTCTGAAATAAGTCACTCAGTCAACAAGTAACAAACTGCATTTATGCCTTCATGGGCAAGTAGGGATTTTTAAGAAGCCAGTGTATGATGTTTCTTCATCAGGAAGTAGGCTCAGGACGTAGCTCAGAAATTAGAGCACAGGGCAAAAAGAAAAGCATCTTCCAAATTTGAGGATAAGATATTCAATAACATTCTTTTCATAAAAGTCTTCCCCTTAAAAAATTCTTGAAATGTGGGACTAAAGGTTATTTCATAAGAACACTTACAAATAAAAAAGGTAACAGAGAAGATTGTAAAAAATATTAGCAGATTATTCACACAATAAATTCTCTTATATTCTAAAATGTGAAATGTTCAACCTCACTAAAAACAAAATCTAAAAACACAAATTAAAATTATTCTGTAGGAATAATAACATCTTGCAAAAATACACAAAACCATTAAAACTTCACAAACTGCCATTTATTTGATGTACTGAAGCTTGATTGTTCAGTGACCACACTGGTTCTGTTTAAAATGTTGCAGATCTGAAATAACCCGATATACTTACGTCAGCAGCACATGCCCATAAAATTCACCACCTCCGTCAGTATAGAGAAACCTAATGGTAAAGAAATCAATCCAGGAGTTTAAAGTATTTCATAGAAAATACTCGTGCACACTAAAGTTCCTAATTACTTAGGGTCACAGGTCACCTTCCAAAACATTAAGTTGTGAAAAGTCCACCTAATTATGTGGCAATGGGTTTTTTACAAAAGGGCTTTTCTCCTTCAAAATACCTCAGTTAAGCCAGGAGATAAACAAGGGCCAAAGAAATCCAAGAAAGGCAGAGAGAAAGAGAAAAGAGCTTCCCAAGGAGGGGAGGGGTGGGGATTGCCCACCCCAGCACTCCCTGATAACTTCCCTTAGTGCGTCCTAATCACACCATGTCCATGTCATCTTCCTGTTAGAGTTAAGAACATCCTTCCTAGAAATATAATTAGGAAGGATTAGCCGCTGCACAGAGAGGCAATGGACAAATTAACAAAGAAGGATGCCTCGCTTCAGCCTCTGTCCATCAAATCTCCAAACGCCAGCGCCTGGAAGAATACCAACGCCAGTTCAAGAAAAGACAGAACTCTGAACGCACAGAAGTCACGCCTGTGTCAAAGAGAGCCCTAGAATGGGTTGGGCTGGGTTCTGCTTTTTAATACATTCTGCATCTGCAACAGATGGTCTGGCTAATTTTTAAAGATCTGAAAATGGCTTTCTACAGTGGCAACCGACTCCACAGCACAGACTGTGTTTTCAGTGAATCTTGAACTGTTTTGAAAATAAACAATCTTTTTCCAACAATTTGAGATTCACTAAAAATATTCTCTGTATCACACTTTGGGGGGGGGGGCGGAGCTTCAAAATACTGCCTTGAATTTGTTAGGTTCTGAAACAGGATCTCGCTGTGTAATTCAGCTGACTTCATACTGGCAATCCTCCTGCCTCCGCTTCCTAAGTGTTGGGATTACAAATCAGAGCTGCCATTCCTAGCCTTTTTTTTTTTTTAACCACCTCCCATTATTTTGGTGAAAGGAGTCTCAGAATGATAGAAAATAATGTAAAATAACAGTCAGGAAGCCTGGTTCAGGTCCCACCTCTGTTACTCCCTCTCTGAGTCACTTTGGGCATAGCATTCAGGATCCTCCTCCACACCATAGTTATAAAACATTATGGTTTGCATTGGTAGAAAGTTCTGGAAGATGGGGAGGGAGAACTGTGCCTAATTCTCATTCTATTTTCCATTGCACTCAAACATTAACTTTCAAAGGGATAAGCACACCGGGGGTCGATTCTGCCCATAGATATCAACGCTAATCAAATAGCTCTTCGTTATTTTGGTGGAGCTAACTTGGTTAAGTGATGCAAGTCTGGAATCACATGAGCTCTAGAGAAAAATAATTCGGGTAGGCCTGATCATCCCTACTGGCTTTCCAGGAGCTTGAGCCAAATGTGTCAAGGTTCAAATCAATATGTAATTTAATACTTACGGGCACTAGGAAGTTCCGGGCTCGTAAAACCACTTTACAGTGTCAGTGCTCAGAATTCTCCCAAGAGAGTGTCTGGCTGGCTGTACTGTCATACTCTGCTGAAGTGTCTTATGCATACCAGAGCCATGCTAGGAGATACAAGGAGCAGAAAGACCCAACACTGTGAAGTCAAGACCCAGAAAACTCACTAGGGTCTGATCCATGAAAAACCCTCAGGGCACCTAGGGGTCCGTTGATACCTAGCAATACCACAGAAGAATGCAATTTCAGGCTGAACTACTTACTAGCCCTAGAACAGACAATGGGATGAATGACTGAGTCAACTTCTGCTGTTATCGTCAGTTCCCTGGACTGGTCACCTGGCATCACTCTGGGTAAAGTGAGGCAGCCTAGAAGGCTGAATAACACCTGCATTGCCAACCTTTGAATTCCACCGAGTCACTGATATCACTCATCAAGCATGAACAGGCAAAAGAAATCAAATATAAATCCAAATGAATGCTGTGAATGGGCGAAGCATGGAAGATGCCCTGAGGGCCCCTTGCAGGGAAAAACTGAGGCGTCAGGGAATATTCTCCTTGGAAGCTGACATTAGCAGAATGTGTATGCATTAGCTAGAGAAGTGGATGACGGATTAAAGGCAGAAGATGCTTCCTGCTGATGTCAGGAAGTAGCTGGCCAGAGAGTGAGCCGCCTGTGACCTTGACAATGACCAGGAGAAAGAGCACCAGGTGAGACCAGGAAGTCAGACCCCAATGTGTAGAAGATTCTGATCTTCACTTCTGAGAAGCCAGCCAAGACCCTTAGACAAAGCAAGAAGAAACAGGTGTCATTTGGGCGTGGGGGACTCTACAGTTATGAGCTTGGGTTTACATTCAATCATTCTTCATAGAGTCCCAAGTTATAAAACTATAGGAGACAGCCAGAGCCTCTTCTCCCTAGTAGAGAGAAAGTAGAGAGAGGAATTCTGGGAAAACTGGTGTTAAGTTTCCTCTGAGACCAAACATTCCATCCTACAGGGAAACAGGGAGGTAAACAACTCAAAATAGTTTCAGGAAGTGCCTGAAACAGACCAGATTCAATAGGCCCCTCCACGCTAGAGTAAGCAATAAAAGCTGAGAGTCCCTCTCAGATGAACAGAGCTGCATAGAAGACCCTGAGACCAGACCCCCCACTGCCTGGAAGAAGCAGAAACCAGCAGAGCTGCCCGGAAAAGGTGTGGACCAGAGTCATTTGGAAAGGACACTCTCCAACCTGTTAAGCTGCCACGGGCTGTGTAGTGTGCTCCAGGTTCTCAGGGGTTTTTTGTGAGTTGTCACCTGTACTGGAGCGGGCTTTGGTGATGTAGCTGTCTTTGAGTCATTTCTGCTCCTGTAAGTGACCCCTCACCCATACTTCTGTAGGCAACCCCAATAAAACCCATGGTTCTCCAAGCTGGACTTTGGTGGTATCCATACTCTGGCCATGAGATCCCTATGTGGGATGAGTAGACACGTGTGTTGCATCTCCCCAGGGGGAAAAAAATTTTGTCACACAAACAACTGGTCAAGAGACTAAAATATCTGGCCTGGGTAGAGAGACCTAACATTCCAGTTGGACTAGGTCAATCTCCTGGCCAAAGACCACACCGCACCTAAGAAGGCAAGTTCACCTTAAGCCACAATTTAAGGGATAGATAGGTTAATTATCCCTTTAATGAAATATTCTACCTTCGCCACCCAGAATTCCTGCCCCCAGCACAGAGTTTCTACATGCCACCATGAGGTTCTGTTGGACTCGCTCCCTAACTCCAACAGGTATAACTTTTTCTTTTCTCTTTTTTCTGGCTTTTTCTTTAGATGCTAGCCAGATTCTAACTATGCTTTTTCTCATACTTTGCCCCCGCCCCCAATTTGGCTGCCTGCTGTCATGCAGTGGCCCTCCAGACCCAGAGCTCGAGCATATCTTCAATTCAAATAAAATTGTTCTTGAGCTTACACTGGAGCCCACTCTTAAGTTCTTTGATTAATAATACTGAGGACCCCAAGAGGGGACCCTGACTATCCCCATATCATCTGGCCACCAAGAAAGAATTTCTGTCACACTATTTGTAAGCATAAAATATCTTATCTGCTATCTAATTCTACCTGGTCTTTCTGGCTTCTCTCGCTATCACACATACACACATCTTCCCCCAAAATAGCAGGTCTGACTAATGAGAGGCATTTTTCCCTAGATTAGTGAATCTAAGATTTCTCTTCTCCATAGAGCTTACGTGAACATTCCTCCCACTTAGAAGTTCTTACCTCTAAGACCAAGAGCCCTGTTAGGTCAACTCGAGCGCCTTTCAGGGGAAGTTAACTAGGTAAACCACATACACCACCATACCTGTTAGTGGGCTCTGCTTTTTAGTTCCAACTTGCTGCATAGTTTAGGGGACTTGAGGTACACTCCACACCCACCTCACACAGGACACCCACCCTTTAGAGTCTTTATTTCAGGCAATTCTGAAATGTTAGTCTACATATTTCTCAACTCTTACGGCAAGAGAAATAAGGGAGGCAGGGTTAGCCTAAGCTTGGGGGGACCTCATTAGCTATGGTTAGGTTAGCAAAGCGCAACCAAAGGGAAGGAAGGTTTTTAACTGATTTAATTAGTACCAACGTCAAGCTCAGCAGCGTTCTGACGTCTGTTGTCAATCATGCAGTCACAGTCTAAAGATGATGGGTCCAGGTCGGCCACATTGGCACCAGGGAATTTATGAGTTTTGTAAATATATTTAGTGAGTTTTCAATCCCACTTCCACTGCCAGTTTGTAGCAAGTCCTCTGATGATGACGAAGGACTTCCATTCTCGGTGCGCAAATGTTTTCAAATACAGAAGATGTGGCCATCATCTTATTGATAGAGTGAGAATCCCTAGCCCTCTCCCCATCCCGTTCACCTGTGCCCACCCTTTGACACCTGACACCCCCAAGAATGTTGCCATCAGAGCCTTCAGCCACTATCTTGGTCAGTGGTTGTCAACCTTCCTAATGCTGCGACACTCTAATACAGTTCCTCGTGTTGTGCTGACCCCTCCCAATCATAACAGTATTTTCATTACTGCTTCATTACTATAATTTTGCTACGGTTATGAATCGTAATGTAAATATCTGATATGCAACCCCTATGGGGGTCTTCACCCACATGTTGAGAACCACTGGTCTAGAGGCTGAGGTTGTTTGGGTGTGCCAAAAGGCACACGCCTATAAGTAGTCTTCTCAACTTCTCAGGGCTCCTCCCAGTCCTGGCCATCTCTAGCCTCTTGGTCTCCTGGATTCCCATTCTTCCTCCCTGGCAAGTGCTTGGGTGTGCTTACATAAAGATTTCAAAGGACAATGCGAAGGAATTATACATCTAAAGCGTCAACCTGTGTGAAGTACTTAAATCTAATTTTTCCTAAAGACATAAAGGTCGGCTTAGCGACTAGCTGGAAGGCACTCGGGCAGCTGTTCACTAACCTTGTGATTATAGCTCGTTCGTGGCAGGCAGGAAGACTGCCAGAACAAGCTTGGCTCTGTGGTAAAATACTGTGGTGAGCAGAAAGAAAAAAAAAGTCCTCTTCCCCACACCCAGAGTCACCCTTACTCTACTCTCCAGAGCCTGTGAGTGTTGATGTTGCACAGAGAAGGAGAATTTAAATTGCTGATAAATTTAGCATTGCTAATCAGCTGGCCTTGGGATGCATTATCCAGACAGGTTCAACATAATAATAAGTGCCTTTGAATGATGAGGGATCCCAGGACATGGCACCTGAGGCCAGGACTGTGTGTTTTTAGGTCAGCCTGGGCTACTTAGCAAGACAGGGAGGGGGAAAAGAAGGAAAGAAGGAAAGGGAAAGGGTGAAAGAAGTAGAGAGGAGAAGAGGAGGGTAGAGAGAGGGAAGAAGGAGTGGAGGGGGATGAGGAGGACCAGGAAGAGGAGGAGCGGCAGGAGGAGCAGGAGGAGGAGCAGGAGGAGGAGCAGGAGGAGGAGCAGGAGGAGGAGCAAAGGGAAGAGGAGCAGGAAAGTGAGGAGGAGGAGAGGGAAGAAGAGCAGGAGGAGGGGGAGGAGGAGAAGCAGGAGGAGGAGCAGAGGGAAGAGGAGCAGGAAGGTGAGGAGAAGAGAAGGAGCAGGATGAGGAGAAGGAGGAAGAGCAGGAGGAGGAGGAGAAGCAGGAGAAGGTATGGGAGGAGGCAGAGGAGGAAGAGAGTTGCCAACACAAGAAAGATGCAGCCCAACGCTGCTGTCTTTGAAGGAGCTGCAAGACCAGGAATGCAGGCAACATCTGGAAGCTGAAAGCAAAGACATATCTGTTCTACAACACCAGAAACATGCAGCCCCAGTGACATCTCCTTGCAGCTCACTGGGACCCATCTGGACTTCTGACCTCAGAATGACGAAAGAAGTGTGTTCAGGGATTAAACTTGTGACGGTTAACATGGCAGTGACAGAGAACTAACAAAAACAGCGTTTTTTAAAACCTCTACCGTTTAGCAACTAGAGTTCATTACCAAAAGAAGGACAATTACAGAGTAACCCTGGCTCCCTCTTGCTTCTCTCCACATACGATGATTTTTCCTCTCTCTCCTCTTTTCTTTCCTTCCCTTCCCTCCGTACCTACGTCGCTCCTCAGGCTTGGGCTGCCACCCTCCAAAGCTGTAAACAAACCTCTTTTCTTTATCAATGACTCAGCTCTGGATATTTTGCTAATAGCGACATAAAACAGACTATGACAAATAGTATCAATTTCGCATTCTCTTGAAAAGATTAAATAATATAATCCCCCAAAGCAATGAGAACAATGCTTGGCACAGACTAGCCACTCGGTAAACACAAGCTGTTACCATCACACGGCGGCCGCCGCTATACCGATCTCCAGCAATTAAACTGGAGAACAAACCGTGCTCAAACTAGCACTTGCCCTTTTTAGCTGGAAACTTTTGAGTTTGTTATCGCAAATCTTTGAACATAAGTGAGCAGAATTCAAACCAAGGCAGTTATTGGTTCTTCACCAAACTCCTTTGGGCCGTTCTTTTCTTGTGAGGCCGAGCAGTGTGCACAGGTCTCAAAGAACACATGGCCGGCCCTTTTATGTCCAACTCTCCCATCTCTGCTTTCTGGTTGATTCTTCCTTCAAAGCCTCTCTCAAGAGCTCTTTAATTCCAGTTCCTCAGGGGCTGGGGAGATGACTCAGTGGGTAAGGGTGCTTGCCGCTCAGCATGAGGACCTGAGTTCGGGTCCCAGCACCCACATTTTAGAACAAAGCCAGAAGGGGAAGAAGAGAAGAGGCCAGGCATGGCCACATGTGCAACTGTAACCCCAGAGCTGCGGGATGGCAGAGACAGGAGGATCGCTGGGGTGTGGTGGCTGCCAGCTTCGCTCTAGGTTTTCGTTAGCTACCTCGTCTCAGAGGAATAAAGCAGAGGGTGATAGAGAAGGACACCCAGCATCCCACTCTGGCCTCCACAGGCAAGCACATTGGTACATACACACATTGATAAACACTGGTGCATACACACACACATTGACAAATACTGGTGCATACACACTGGTGCGCACACACATTGACAAATACTGGTGCATACACACTGGTGCTCACACACATTGATAAACACTGGTGCATACACACATTGATGAATACCACACTCACATATACAACACACCGAGAAAGAAAAAAGACAAAAATTACCACAGCACGTCACCCCCATGGGTCTGTTTTTCTCAAACAAAATACCTCGTAGCAACAACTAACCATATGATCAAACTTCAGGTTAGTTTCATGGAGTCTGAAGTCCTTTCCAGAGCCTACAATGCTATATCCCTATGGGAATCAAAACGCCTTCTTCTGTGGTCCTCATGTGTGTATTCCTAAATAAAAATCCTCATTAAAAAAAAAAAAAACAAATATTGGCCAAAAGATACAAAATTTCAGTTTTTCAAAAATGGAAAGAATGTGGATCTCTAAGAGCCAGAGGACTACAGTTAATACCATATTGTATACTGGAAACACACTAAAAGAGTGGATCTTAAATATTCTTACAATGGGGGTGGGGGGGGAAGGAACTTGTAAGATGGTGAGGTGGTTTGAAAGAAAATGGCTCCCACAGGGAGTGGCCCTATTAGGAGGTGTGGCCTTGCTGGAGGAAGTGTGTCACTGTGGGGGTGGATTTTGAGGTTTCCTATGCTCAAGCTACTCCCAGGGTCACAGTTCACTTCCTGTTGCCTGCCAATCAAGATGTAGAACTCTCAGCTCCTTCTCTAGCACCATGTCTGCCTGCATGCCGCCAATTCCTGACATGATGGTAGTAGACTGAACCTCTGAAAGTGTCGGCCAGCCCTAATTAAATGTTTTCCTTTCTAAGAGTTGCTGTTGTCTTGGTGTCTCTTCACAGCAATAGAAACCCTAACTCAGACAGATGGATATGTAAATTTGTCTGTTTGCAATAGCCATTTTATAATGTGTACCCATGAAAGCATCATAGTCAACCTTATATATACACAATTTTTGTCAACTGTTCTTCAAAATAACTAAATATTTCCAAAAAAGGGGAGCAAAAAACTGGAACAACCCAAAACATCCACCGAGACTATAATAAATAAGAAATGTGGTATACACACATGGTAAAATAATCACTGGCAATATAAATGAACCAACTACAGCCACACAACTACACGGATAGAGCTGAGGCATAATACTAAGGGGGAAACCCACGGTGTTACTAACAGACAATTCAAAGATGGGCAGAAAAGTTCTCTGTATATGAGAAGTCCCTTTGGGAAAGAGGAAGAAGGAAGGTCTAGGGACAGTGAGCTGTGCTTAAATGTCCTGTTCTTTGATATGCATGACACACACATCAGTATGCAGTCACTTTGGTGTGATCATTAGACAATAAACGTTTGGGGTTTTTTGTTTTGTTTGCTTTTGCTTATAAGTTCCACGTAACCTCAAGTTTGGAAGGTAAAACAAGGACATATATGATGATAAAACTAATCCTTGGTTCAAATTTTTAGTTCTTATCCCAAAGGTACCTTGAAATGAGCACCGGTAGTCCTTTGATTGAGTTCTTCACCTCCAACTTTATAACATCTTGTCTCTACTTCCATATCATCAAGCAGATAGCAAAGACTCACCAGAAAGATGTACGGTAAGGAATGCCAACTCAGCATCCATGTGCCTGGGACTTTACAAACACAGGCAGGATAATTCTAGGAGGAGAGGTGACTTCTGCGCTGTAAGTATCCATGGAACGCTACAGGCAGGGGGCTCAACGTTACCAATACCTTTCTTCTCCAGGCAAAAACAGAGAAAAAATTTAAAGACTTTTACTGATTTTGCATGTACACATGCTGAGACCAGGGGTCAACATCATTGTCTTTCTCTGTCATATCTACATTATTTTTTTAAGATTTATTTATTATTTTATGTGTGTGAGTGTTTTACCTGCATGTATGTCTGTACACAATATGAGTGCAGTGACCACTGAAGCCAGAAGAGGGCAGAGGAACTCCTGAAAAGAGTTGCAAACTTTGTGAACAGCCATGTGGGTTCTGGAAACCAAACCTGGGTCCTCTCCTAAGAGCTGAGTGCTCTTAACTGCTGAACCATCTCTCCAGTCCCTCTAACTTATTATTATTTTTTTTAATAGTGTTTCTCCCTGAGCTTGGGGCTCACTGACTGGCAAAACTGGTTAGCCAGCAAGCCCAAGACAGGGATCCACCCATCTCCACCTCTTGGCACTGGGATTATAACGAGGCACTACCATGTTTAGCTTTTCAGGAAATATTTTTAATGTTATGTGAATCTCTGTTGGAGCCCCTCTGGTTACCTCTGTGTGCAGAGAAGAAAAAGTGCATGGAAAGTCAGGAATGTTGTAAACACAGGGAAGCTCGGAACAGAAACACCACAGGGGTGGGGTCACCTCTGTGAGGCCGGGGTGAGGGGTCAAAGCGAAGCAGGGTCCACTAGTCTGAGAGATCAAATAAAGAGAATAAACTCAAGGGCTGCTGCTGTCATTGTTGAGGGCGGAGAACTCGAAGGACTATTTCACCAAGTAGCACACTTCTGTTTTGAAGATTCCCAAGCACGGGAGTTCCTTGCCGGGAAGGCAAGAACCTGAGAGAGCTGAAGCTTCGCATCTCCTTTCTCCTTCATGGTGGGGACATCACTCAGTGCTCTTATCAACCAACCCACACGATAAATGTCAAGTGCTCGTTTCTCAAGAACTGTAAAAGTAGAAGGCGTCCACTCTGCGTGGACTTTTAAAAGACCTCGTCTATATTTAGAACTATCTGGTATGCTATAAACTCACTTGGTAAATATAGAACACATTGCAAGTCAGTCCCATTTTCTTTTTAAAAGAACACATTCAAATTCGCTTCTTTTACCTTCATCACATCCATGAGAGGAAGTGACAGCCAAGAGAATTATCAGTGTCTTTAACAGCAAAAAACTAGTTTTCCCAGACCAGCTAAGCACCCTCTTTTGTTAGAGCAGGATACCAAGAGACTATAAAAACGACCAACCATTACCACAGAAAAAGAAACGACGGGGCTGCATGTGAGCTCTCCAGATAGATCTGACATCTATATCCTGAGTAAAACCAGACTTCCTCCTCAGGCTCAAAGAGGGGGACCAGGCACATTGTCTCCTCCTTAAGGGCTTCCTCCTCACACAGCAGATAATAGCTCTGCACTTGGCAAAACGGCTCTCACTGTACCAACATTCTCCAAACAACTAACGGACCTAGCAAATAAACAATGTCCCTTGGGAGCTCTGTGTCAGGCTCCCATGGCCAGCGCCTGTATCACCCATCATGAGTAACAAGAATTGAAAAAAAAAAAAAAAAAAAAAAAGAGCATTTTACAAACTTGTTGGCAAGCCTTTTTAGCGACACTGAGGGTTGAAAACAAACATCTTTGGAAAACGTCAATGCACTTGTAATATAATGAAAGACAATAGGAAGCTGAAAAACCGTTTTGATTGGTGCTCCTTCGTGAGTTATTACTACAGCCAAAACTCATATACATTAACACTAATTCACATAAGAATCAAAGACAGACCCTGGCATGGACCTATAATCTAACAGTGGCTGTTCTGCGGTGACACCCACAGTTTACATCTGAATAGCATCTATAAGATGCAAGTGTGACAGTTGCCTAAGGTGTACTCCAGAATTATGAAGTAGTTAAAAAATAATAATGATGAAAGAAATGTGGGGCTCAGGGGAACAGCTTGATTGGTAAAGCAGTAGCCTTGCAAGCACAAGAGCATGGGTTTGATCCCCACAGAACCCACATTAAAAAATAATAATAACTTGGGTGTGGTGGCACTAATCTCAGGATGGGGGAGGCAGAAACAGGATGATCCCTGGGGTCCAGTGACCAGCCATCCTAAACTAGGTATTCAGTTCCCGTGAAAATCGTGCACATGCTCACACACACGCACATGCACACACACTTAAAGGAATCTGAAGTGACTACAGATATTCATGTACAGAAAAATGAAGCATTATCTGGCCATTGCTTCAGCTCATACAGTAGCTATGATGTGGCACAAAATAAAACCAGGAAGAGCAACACCACATTAATAAACCTCACAGAAAAGTGTGAATAAAGCTCCAAACCATGGTGGTGGCTTTTCCAGAATGTACGGCAGTCTTTCCGAACCAAGTTACCAGCCTTGTCCTACTGATACCCACTTGTCTGAGTCATTCGTAGGGTGCAGGGTGTGGTCTCAGCTACTTCATCCCAAAGTGCCATCACAGACCCTCCTTTTCAAACCAAGTATTGAAAACTTCCCTAGACTAAGACAATCTTGAAAACTCATCAGGATTCAAAGGCTCAGCATCCTCTTTCTCACATGTCCCAAGTAGGAGGGGCTCCACCTGGTTCTCTTTGCAAGTTCAGCCAGGTGCCCAGGTTGACACAATAGTAATGACTGGGTTCACTTCCTTCCTCTGAACTGCCATGATTGTCACACCTGAAAAGAGTCACCTCTGATTCTAATATACTGCAGATGCCCCAGGCACATGCAGTTTCCAAAGAACAACAACAAAAAAAAAAAAAAAAAACTGCTCCTATTTGAAACCTTCTTGGGTTTTTTGTTTTGTTTTGTTTTATGTCCATTTTGTTTAATGGTCTATAACAAAAATATTTCCAAATACAAAGAGAATTTTGTAAGAAGCCCTTGTGCAACCCAGCATCAAAAATTATCATCTCATAACGGATCTTGAGCTACCATAGCTCCATCCACTGGATTGTGTGGTTCAAATCTCAGATACCACAAACCTTCATAGATGATGCTTTGCTATGATCTTCCTCCGATATCATCATGAGACCCTCAAATCTAAACCTATCCTCTTAGATTTCTAATCAGCATAAACATTTTCCTGATTATCCTATAACTCATCTTTGTCCTTTTAGATGGAATGTGTTCAAATCTCAACAGAAGTGTGACCCAATTATTGTGACTGGCTAATGAGTTCCTTAAGTTTTTATAAACTATAACTCCTCTCCCCTCTGTTTTTTGTGTGAGTTTTTTCATTTGTTTGTTTCTTTATTGGGGGGGAGCACTATTTTATTGAAATGTTATCCAATGACCTGGTTATCACACAACTTTTAATGTCTGTATTGCCACTACTCTTCACTTATATCAACTCATATCCTCTGTGTGGCCTGGCTTAGTTTCTTTTATTGTTGCTGTGTTAAAATTCTCTAACCCAAGCAACTCAAGGAAGAAAGGGGTTGTTTTAGTCCATCATGGCAGGGAACCCATGGTGGCAGGGAAATCAAGAAGGCAAGAGGTTGAAGCAGCTGATTACATCACATCCACCATCAGGAACAGAGAACAATAAATGCATGCTATTGCTCAGTTCCCATTCTCCATTTATATTCTCCAGGATCCCAGCCAGATACCACCCACAGTGGGTGGGTCTTCCCACCTCAATTATGCACTCAAGATAATCCACACAGGCATGCCCAGGGGCCTGTTGCCCAAATAATTCTACACTTCTGTCAAATTGACAACTGATTCCAACCATTATTGTCATTTTTAAATATGTGCACAAATTCCTCCTCTTCCTCCCTTTCAACAATGCTCCCTTCTACTGTGAATGAATGAGAACTTAATGACCCACTTCTAAGCAGTGAGAGTTTGTCACGTTGAATAGTAGTGACTACAGAGGTACCCTGGCTTTCCCTCTGCTTTCTAGCTCTTGGGCCAATCAGAAGGCAGCAGCCATGTTGGAGGATACTGGGCAGCTCTCTGGAGGTCCACAAGGAGAGAAATGAAGCTTCCTGTATCAGAGTTGAGGCTTCCCATCAGCAACTTTGGCAATGAGTCCTCCTGGCTCATTGATACGCCTCGGTGTCAGCCCAGCCTTCAGGTGATGCCAGCCCTAGTCACCACTTATCTGCCTCGTCAGAAGAGACCTAGCCCAAGCTCATAGCTTTAGGCCTACAGAATTACACACACACACACACACACACACACACACACACACACACACACACACACACACACACACACTGTCCATCAAGACATGTTTGGTGATTCAGGCTGCTGAGTTACCAAAGCCAACTAGCGCACCAAGCTCTTGAACCACTGCCTCTCTGGAAACACCCTTCTCAGTTCTGCGTACCCAAGTTTGCTGGATTGCAAATTTACAGACTGCCTTCTCCAGGGAGCGCTCTGGGATTCCACTTTGTCAATACACCAACATCTGGAAACAACTGCTTCTTCCTTCAAGTCTCTAAGGAGCCTTGTGGGTATCCCATTCAATGTCAAATTCCCTAAAACCGACTAAGCTAAAGGTAAAAACTGATCTGTGTAACAGCCGCCTGCCTAATCTAATCTAATACTGCACCTGCTCCCACAGGGCCTCCTGTCTGTGCCGCTTGAACAAACCAGTTCTATCACACTGAGCTTTTCCTCAAACTCCAACCCCAAGGCCTCTGCCCAACCCCTTGTATTAATATTTACAAGGCTCCTGCCCTCACCTCCCACAGCTCTTTGTTTAATCTCCACCCCTGGGGCTTTGTCTACTAAGCACCCCTCCCCACCTCAACCCTTCCCAGCTTTCCCGGGAGACCACCTGCAATTTAATTTCTCTGTAGCACTAACTACAACCAACATATTTTGCAGGATCGCTCATCAGTCCTCTGCCCTCTGCGGACTGTGAACTCTGTGTGTCTGTTCATGTGCCACCCCACCTGTCACTCGGATAATGTCTCTCTACATGGATGCACTAAATGCAAACTCTTTGGACCCATGATTAAGACTTAATACTTCAGAGAGTAGATATAAAAGGTTCCTTTAGGCATTTTTCACAACTTTATGTCTACAAGTAGATCATTTTAACGATTCTTAATCTACTTCACCTGCTAAAAACAAGACTTTGGGGCCTGGAGAGATGGCTCAGCAGTTAAGAGCATTGGCTGCTCATCCAGAGGACCCACATAGCAGATGTCTGTAACTGCCAGGGGATCCTAAGCCCTCTTCTATCCTCTGTCCACATTATCTAATTACATTATATTATCTAATGTAATGATTAGGTAATTCCTTGGAAATGTATGACATGCCCAGAGTGTCACAGATCTAACAGCTAAAAGTGTTACTGGATAGCATCGGAGGCTATAGCAGAGATTTCCCCTGCTTCGCTAAAACCACTTACCTGATGTTTCCACCACTGTATTTTAAAAAAAAAATGTCTTAGTTTAGAACCTTCTTTATTAAGTTACTATAAAAACTCAACCAAAGGTTCCAGGTTGAACATGGAATTTGGAGTAACCTAAATCTGTGTTCACAGTTCATGGCCATTCATATTTAGTTCCAGAATAAACCATCTCACCCCACATGCACACACCCAATCAAGGGGCAGCTCTAATCGGGATGCAGCAGCTACAGAATCAAGAGCTATTTACCTAATGACTCTACTTTTACAAAAGCCAAGTCCCATGTGAAGCTGCAACCTTGTTGTGGAATATTCCTTTACACTGTGTGAAGATATGTCACTGTGATTGGTTTAATAAAAAGCTAAATGGCCAATAGCTGGGGGCAGAGAGAATGCTGGGAAGAAGAAGAAGGCAGAGTCATCAGGCAGATGGAGAGGAAGCAGGATGAGGAGCACAGAGTAAAGGTAACCAAGCCATATAAAAGAATGTAGATAAAAAGATATGGGTTAATTTAAGTTATAAGAACTAGTTAAGAAAAGCCTAGGCTACCAGCTGAACTTTCATAATTAATACTAAGTTTCCGTGTCATTATTTGAGAGCTGGCTGGTGGGACAGAAAAAGACTCATTATAGATGTCACCCAGCATCTGGCATGTATATCCACATAAGGTCTGAGAAAGCTTTTAAAAAAAAAAAGTTCAGAACACAATGTCAAACTCAAACTCAAACTCAGCTTCCTGGTAACCAAGTTCGCTTGGATAGGATAGGCTTGGTGTACAAAGACTGCCTGCATGCAGGCTAGAGCCAGCCACCAGTGTCATGCTCCAGTGCCATGTACTAAGCTGAGCCATGCCCGGTGGCTGATATAGCAGTTCATTTGTCCCACACTATCAGAGAAAGCTGCAGATGCTTAGTAAAGACAGATCCAGACAGAAAAAGCCTCTAAACAGGTTACAATGTGTTCAAAATGTGTGTAGGCTTAAAAAAGAAAAGAAAATGAATATAGACAGTCATGGAAAAAAGTAAATAGTTTATAAATAATAGAAAAGGAATAAGCCACATAGAGAGGGAAAAGACACAGAGAGTCTGGATCCTATATGTTGTCTTGTTGACTATGAAATTTTTTTATTGCGGATGAACAAGCGATAGCTGCTTAGAGACATTGGATTATGGAAACTGCTAAATTAAACCAACCTATATATTTTAAAAGTTTCTTAACTTCACAATGGAAGTCAAAAAATATGTTACACTGGGGAAGAGGTTATGCTTTTCTTTCCACAGAAAATGAAAGGATGTGGATTCATTCAAGGTTGATAGAGATCAGATTGGCCCCGGTGAGGAGTGGGGAATAAAACTACAAGATAGGTAACATATTTTGCCCGCTCAAACATAAAACAAAAAAAAATCATCTTTGGCTGGCTTGTGTACGACGCACAGTCCATACTTGTGTTACTGCAGAGATGTACATTACCTTTGAAAGTTCGTGTGTTTTCAGAGCAAGAGGACCAGACACCAATGAAAATGGGTGGCCCAGGTGATCCCATCTCTGAGAGCATCTCTGTTGCAGTTTCCTCGGAGTTCTGCATCCAGAACAGCTTCAAGGCCGCTGGCTGAGATGGTCCAGCCTCACAGACTATTCTAGCCAAAACTTAACCATTATTCTAATTTTCTCAGTGTCCTCCAAAGGTGCCAGCACCCCCAGACACCAAGACAGTCTTCTCTTTTCCCTCATAACATCCTTGTCTGAATTACAATGCCCACACCTAAAGGAGGATTTTAAAAACTTGTTCCCCTGGCTTTCTCTGGCAAATGGTTTTTGCAAACTGTTGGAGCCCACCTCGGTTTCCTAGTGAGATCTGAGCTTGTTTTACCCAGCAGGACTGCATAAGAAGGTGATTGGACCATGGGCCTGATTACCAGGTGTTTGGAAGGGTCTACATTTGGTTGTCTCTAGCAAGGGGGAGGTCTTTTGGCCCTCCCCTTGGCATTGTTATAAGAAGCCCTTTTGAATAAAGCTCTGGGCCCGATGGATCAGGATCCAGGCCCTCCCGAGGCTATCCTGTGTTTTCTGTCTGTCTCGCTCTGGCTATATTTCTATCTAATATTTCCTGCTGCTCCTGCTCAAGAGTACCCTGAGGGAAAGTGGAAGGTGGGATGGGCCCCCCACAGCAAACAATCCACTTGTGCAATCACAATCAAATGGTAGCTGTTGACAGTCAAGTTGAATACCATTTCTTGTAACTCACTTCACAGTTTACGTAAGTAATAAGGCTAGGGGAAAAAAAAGTCTTAATAACGCACTGTAATCTGACTCCTGATCGCCAAAGCAGAATGCACGGCAGAACTATTTTTTGTTCTTCAGATCAGAGCAATGCTAGAAGGGAGATGTCTAAGCATGATATAAATCATTCCAGGGACACACAGTCACATCTGTGTTCTAGCACCAAAATAGTCACTATTAACCTCTAAAGAACGAGGTGAGCAAACTCATCCAGGCCACAGCCTGTTTTTGTGCAGGTTCAGAATGACCGTCCCATGTTTTCCATGGCTGTCAAACTGCCTTCTAAACATTTACGCTTCTAGCCGTCGACCTGGGATGCTCTCAGCCTGGATCAGGGAACCTTCTTTTTCCCAGCAGACATCAGTCAATACAGAGATTCAAAACTGGTCAGAGTGCGGAGAATAAGTGACTGTGGGCGCTCGGCTGCAAATGAGACATCTTGATTAATCCCACCACTTATCACTAAGGCTCAAGGAAGATGGAAGAAGAGCGGGTGGAAAGGATAGAAGACCCGGAGAATGGGGAGGACTGCTGTGAAACACTGTCTTTTGGGTACGATGTGGCTGTTTGCACACAACTGTGGTTACCTGAACAAGAGCAAACCAGCAAAAATTCCAGCGTAGCTTAGGGAGAAGGTCTCAAGGCCCCACCCCTTACCAGGGAGCTCCTGGCAGCTGAGAGCTGCCGAAGGAAGTGGAACTATTCTTTGAGTGAGTGGCCACTGGTAGGCTACCCGTGCTCCAGTGGATGGCACCCAACCTATGCACATACGGGCAGCCCTGATTGGACTTAGTTCATTTATTTGAAACAAAAAAAAAAAAAGGAGGAAGAAGAAAGAAGAGGATGAGATGAAATTGGGAGGGAGACATCTTGGGAGAGAAGGCATTCTGGAGAAAATGGAAGATGGATATGATGATATTTCATCATGTATGTAACTCGAAAATAATTAAAAATATAAACATTTTTTAGGAAATTAAGCAAACGAAGAAACAAAAATGCTGAGAAAAGGACTAGAAGATGGCTCATTCAGTAAAGTGCTTGCTGAACAAGCCTGAAGACCGGAGGAGTAGCCCAGCCTCCGCATCAAAACAGGACATGGCAGCACACTCTGTAACCCCAGAGTTGGGGAGTGAGAAAGAGTAGCCCAGAGCTCTCTGGCTATCTAGTCTAGCCAAATCAGAAGCTCTGGGTTGGGTATATATATGCACATACATACACACACATATACACACACACACACACACACACACACACACACACACACACACACACACACACAGAGTAGCAGTGGTGGCACACGCCTTTAATCCCAGCACTGGGGAGGCCAAGGCAAGTGGATCTCTGTGAGTTCAAGGCCAGCCTGGTCTGAGAGAGAAGGGATTGGGGGGGAACTAGCAATAGAGAAAGATGCCTGATATTGACCAATGGTCTCCACATACATATAACACACACACATACATATAACACACACACATACATATAACACACACATACATATAACACACATACATATAACACACACATATATATAACACACACATACATATAACACACACATACATATAACATACACATACATATAACACACACATACATACATATAACACACATACACCACACACACACACACACACACACACACACAGGATTGATAAGTATGATTGAGAAACAAATCTAAATATGAATAATATTTTGTGACTTGAAATTCAAATATCAATTCCATAACTAAAGGGATTTGGGAATGAAACGAATGTCACCGATGGTCCATGCTGTTTGGGGGCTGCTGCATGCCCCAACTGACCACAGAAACCACTGGTCCCACAGAGCAAGAAATACTCACTATCTCATCCTCCACAGAAAAACGTCTGCCAAGCCCCTTCCTTCACAAATTATGCCGTTCCTTAAAGACGGATGCTGCGACATGATTACCTCTGTCAAAGCTCCCACGGGACCACTTACCGATTAACTGTGTGACTGTGAGCAAGGCAACCACTCTAAAGCTGGCTTTTCTCGCCTGTGAAAATGGGGTTAATGTCTATTATTTAGCGCAGACTCACTGTGCGTTATAAAGGGGTGACTCATGTGAAATTTCTAAACTAGTACCTGGCACGGGAAGCTCTGAGGAACCATTGCTTACATCTCACTGAGGGATATAAAACATTATCAACACCACCAGGTGTCCACCTAGCCCATGACAGAACATTCACATAATAATAAAAAGCATTCTATTACAAGAAAAAAAATAATAAAGAGAGAGATTTGGAAGATAAGAGAAAGGAAAAGGCAATAAGAGACCAGGTCTACAGCCACCATAGGTGGCCAATTGAAATAAGAAGTATGAATGAGAAGGGTTGGATTTTCTAACGGATCAAATGACCTCTGTGGTTAGCTAACAGAACACTAATCACCGTGTGGAAGTGCCATCTCCATGGGGGAAATGCCTTCTAAATTCCAAGCAAGTGACTTACAAACGAACGGAGGTCAAGTCCCTTTTTAAGTTGGGGGCTTCCTGTATTTGACATTCCTACACAAGGGACAAGTGGTCGCCACAGTAACTTCAGCATCCTATTAGCCATGTGTGGTTGCTCATTAAGAGGAGACAGTTAGACAAGGCCCCTCTCGGGGCCGTTTGTCACAAAAGTCACAGGAGGTCAGGGACCATTTTTCTTATCCCTGAGTTTACGTCGTGTTCAGTGCTCCCAAACAGCAAGAAGAAGAAGAAGGAAAAAAAAAAAGTTCCCATGAATAGAAAGCAACCTCATTCACTCAAACTGGGCTTGCATGGCCCCTGTGAGGCAGACACTGCGTGGTGTGCAGACTGGAAACACTTAACCTGAGCCTGAGAATTACCTCCCAATGACTCACTCTCCTATGCACAGCCAAATCCCTACCTCTTCCATTATCCTAAGAAACTACCTACGTGTTTCTCCTTGCAAATTACTGTTTCAGGACTCTGAGTCACCCCCACCCCACAAAAGAATTATTTTTAAGTTCTTTTTTTTTTAATTATTTTATTTTATGTGTTATGGGATTTTGCCTGCACATATGTCTGTGTAACATGGGCATACCTCGTGCCTGCAGAGGTCAGAAGAAGGCATTCGATTCCCTGGAACTGGAGGTAACAGACACTTGTAAGCCAACATGTTGGGTGCAGGGAATTGAACCCAAGTCCTCTGGCAGAGAAGCCAGTGCTCTAACTGATAAGCCATCTCTCCACACACCCCTCAAAAAAATAATCCTTAACTTATAACTCCACAATCAAACAACTATGTTTATTAGTCCATTCCGACCCTGACCCCTATAATCCTCACCCCACTATGGTTTGCACTTAGGGTAAAGTCACTCATCAAACCAAGTATCTTTAAGAGTCTTGATAACATGAGCCTCACATGGAAACTCTTGAGAAGGAGAAAGGATATCATTGTCTGAGATCTCTGCAAAGGTGCCAAGGAAAGTGGTTTAAAGCAGTGTGTTCAAGGGTAGCTAATGCGCATCTAGGCTAGGCGCAAGTTGAAACACTCACTGAGAATGTATCTGCTGGGAGAGTCCCACTGAAGGCTTCGGCTTGAGGGTCAAGGTCATCTGAGCCACTGGACTGACCCTTGGTAGAGTGTCTGCCTTCTTAGTTGAAGTATGCTTTGCTGCTTGCTCAGGAGGGACCCAAGAGGACCCATGATTCTGTCCTCCAAAGACCGGTGACGCGGTGTCCTGGGAAGCTGTGGTCTCGCAGGCTTTGCCCTTTGTCCCTGGCTTACACACACAGAGCTGAGGCCGGAGACACATCCCTCCATTCTGGCATGGCGGAACACAGCTTGCTGCAGAAGACAACAGAAGACACAGTTTTGAAGAAAAGCACAGTAGATGCTTCACTAGTTCTTCCAAAGGGTTAACAGTGCAATTGGATGTTCCCCTGAGAGAGTCATGATAATGATGATGGTGGTGGTGACAGCTGATACCCGTTAGTGGCCAACTATGTGACAGGTGCTTTTCATACATATATAAATGTGTGTGTGTGTGTGTGTGTGTGTGTGTGTGTGTGTGTGTGTGTGTTTATACACACACACATATATATACAGACTTAATCCCCAGAAACCGTTTTTAAGTAGATATTTTACTATGCCCATTTTATGGATAAAGGAACAAATGCAAAGGTTAAGTAGCTTAACAAAGATCAAACAATTGTTAGGAAACAGAAGAGTTAATAGTCAAACCCCATCAAGCTGACTCCAAAGGCATCATTCTTAACCACTGTATTATAACTGCCTTCCCAAAGTACGCCACAGATTTAAAAAAAAAAAAAAATTGTAAGAAAGCATCCTGTGATAGTTTGAATGAAATGGCCCCCATAGGCCTGTAGGGAGTGGTACTATGAGGAGGTGTGGCCTTGTTGGAGTAGGTGTGACCTCATTGCAAAAAGCGTGTCATTGGGGGTGTTCTTGGAGGTTTCAGATGTTCAAGCCAGGCCCAGTGTCTGTCTGTCTGTCTGTCTGTCTGTCTGTCTGTCTGTCTCTCTCTCTCTCTCTCTCTCTCTCTCTCTCTCTCTCTCTCTTTTTGCTGCCTGCTGATCTGGATACAGAACTCACAGCTACCTCTCCAGCACCATGTCTGCCTGCATGCCACCACGCTTCCCACCATGAAGATAATGGTCTAAACTTCTGAGCTATAAGCCAGACCCAATTAAATGTTTTCTTTTATAAGAGTTGCTGTGTCACACACCTTTAATCCTAGTACTCAGGAGACAGAGGCAGGCAGATCTCTGTGAATTCAAGGCCAGCCTGGTCTACAGAGCTAGTTCTAGGACAGCCAAGGCTACACAAGGAAATCCTATCTCGGGGGAAAAAAAATAGTTGATGTGGTCATGGTGTCTCTTCATAGCAATAGAAACCCTAATTAAGACACATCCTGTCACTGTTTTTAAGTTACACTCTGTGGCATGAATTTAAATTTAAATGTGTGTGTGTGCACGCGTGCGTGCGTGAGTGCGTGCGTGCGTGCGTGCGTGCGTGCGTGCGTGTGTGTGTGTGTGTGTGTGTGTGTGTGTTTGTGCAGCCATGGGTGTATGTATGGTGCATACCGTACATGTATGGTTGTGCATTCATATATGTACATGTGTATGTGAAAGCACATATGCCTATGGAGAACAGAGAGTTACGTTGGAATATCTTTCCCAATTGTTTTCCATTTTATTTGTGGGGGCGGGGTGGGCAATCTCTCCACTGAGCCTAGAAGTTGTCATTTTTGCCAGGCTGGTGCCAGCACACTCCAGAAACCCTCCCTGACCCCACTGTTCTGTGCTGGGGACAGTATTACAGAAGTTCATGACCACACCTAGCTTTTGGTGTGGAGGCTGGGGATCCAGATGCAGGTCTTTGTACTTGTACCCACTGAGCCATCTCATCTGGCCCTTAAATTTATGTTTAAATACCTTTGCCAGGATTTGACCAAAAAGATTCCCTAGCACCTGAGAAAAGGACTCTTCCGCACACTCCCAGGCTGTCAGAGCTTCCAGAGACTTAGTGGTCAGTCCAACTCACTCTTTTTACGTGAAGAAGAATAGCGACAAGGTTATTGGCTGGCTATCTGCCGGCTAATCTGTACCAACTTCTAGTGAGTGCTATGCCACCCCTAATGTCATACTGGGGTGCACTCAACAAGGAATAAGGTCTTCTTCCCCTGTCTGCTGGGGTGTCTGAACTCTGGATCACCCGGCATGTGACCCAGCAGAGTTACAAAGGTACCTGGGCCACAGGCAGGGTTAGTGGATCTGACCACAGGTGAGGTCCCTTGGGAGAACTGAGGTCACTGAAGTAACTGCAGTCACTACATGACGTCACAGGTTTCTGGCAAGCTCCCGTCGGAGCCTTCCGTATCTGTCGGAATTCATTTATCTGCTGCCCCTTTACTGATAATCTGCTTCAGACTTGAACTCTTCACCTTGAGATTACACTACCAAATTTCCTACCCAATTCAGCGCCTGCTCAGTTTAGTCCACTAAATGATTTTAAAAGAGATGAGAGACATTATGTCTTAGTTAGGGTCTCTATTGCTGCGATGAGACACCATGACCAAAAGCAAGTTGGGGAGGAAAGGGTTTACCTGGCTTACACTTCCAGACCACTATTCATCACTGAAGGAAGCCAGGAGCAGGAAGCTGGAGGCAGCGGCTGATGTAGAGGCCATGGAGGGGTGCTGCTTACTGGCTTGCTTCTCATGGCTTGCTCTGCCTGCTTTCTTCTAGAACCCAGGACGACCAGCCCAGGGAAGGCACCACCCACAATGGACTGGGCCCTGCCCAATCAATCACTAATTAAGAAAATGCCCTACAGGCTTGCTACGGCCCCATCTTATGGAGGCGTTTTCTCAATTGAGGCTCCTTCCTCTCAGATGACTCTAGTTTGTGTCAAGTTGACATAGAACTAGTCAGCACAATGAATCATAAGAGACTTGGTTATGAAAAACTGAATGATGAACATCTAACTCCCTGGAAACCTATTAGTTTTCCATAGGAAAAGATGGTTTTTCCATCTTGCTGTGATATGATTCCTATTAGTCATAACAAATTTTTTTTAAAAATGGTCCTTGAATATCAGAATATCAGGCACCATTTTTTTTTTTTTTTTTTTTTTTTTTGCAAAATACTTGAAGAGAAAAGAAAATTAGAGATGGAACCAGCTTTGTAGATGATATGACATCGGTTAACCTTGGCCAGGGAACTATGAATGTTTCAGAGCACTTGCTGCTAAATCTAAAGTGGTCCCCGAGAGCCCCCTCCTGTATTAGGCTTCTAGAATTCTAATTCAAAAGCTCTGCCCTTCCAGAGCTAAGGATGTCAATCCGTCAACATGTTCCTGACTAAGCAAACTTGGTAGCCGGACCTGAGATGCTGGGCCCCAAGGGTTTGCCAGGCCACTATTATGTATGGAATGTCACAGGGCTGAATGGGTTCCACCCAAGTGAACAGAAGCAGCCAGGAGCGAGTACTGGACTTTCCACTGGGTGCATCTGACAGAGATCAAGCCCTGGGCAGTTTCATATATGCATTATTCTCTTAATGCTATCAGTTAGGAGCAGGTATCAGTCTAACATATTTCCGTTCCTCCTTCCTCCCAAGGTATCCTGCAAATAGATACTACTCTGTCAGTCAGGCTACAAAACACAGCTTGCAGGAGCTGGCACCCAGGGAAAGGCCACGGATTGAAACCACCCAGCACTCCACTCAGTGTATCACAGGAACCTGTCTTCAGGAAAACATAAATGAATTGGAATGTAAAAGGGATGTGACTGCTTTTTTTTTTTTTTTCAAATTTTATATGTAATAAGAGTACAGGAAGGAGGTAATTTTAAAAAAAAAAAAACACTAATTAAAACATCTGGCTAGGGAGATGGTTCACTTGGTAACACACATGCCATGCAAGTGTAAAGACCTGAGTCCAGATCCCTTGAACCCATATTAAAATATTGGGCAGGGTGTTATGATCTCAGTACTGGTGAGGCAGAAACAGGAGGATCGCCTGGGTCTTACTGGCCAGCTAGTCTTGACAAACTGGTACGCTCCAGGTTCAGTGGGAGACAGTCTCAAAACAATGAGGTGGGGTGCAGTAGAGGAAAACATTCAACTTTGATTTCTAGCCTCAAATACATCTACACACGTGCATGTAAGAGTGTGTGCACACTTACATGTGTACTTACGCGCTCACACGCACACGGACTACATATACAAAGAAAACACAAAAATTTCAAAAAGAAATCCTATTAGAAGAAACAGAATATTCCATGCATTAGAATAAATGTCTCCAGAACTTCCCTTCTGCAATAAATTTTTGAAGAAGATCTATCAGTTGCCCTACCAAGGCTGGGGCAGGATCCCCGTGAAGCATTCGGCAGGGGTTGTCTTGAACTAAGACAGCAGGAACAGATGGCCCTAATGCCCAATACAAGCCCCCAAGGCCCTCATGTGTCAGGAAAATGCCAAACCCATGCTCTTTGGTCATGCTCTACAGAGCATTTTTTTCCTGTACCATTGAGACTGCATGCACAGTGTTGTTGTGGAATATTTATTTACTATAAAGTCTCTGCCTAAAACACCTTCTGATTGGTTTAATAAAGGAAACGGTCAATAGCTAGGCAGGAGAGAATAGGCAGGATTTCCAGGCAGAGAGAGGAAGAGGGGGAGGAATCTAGGCACGAGGATTTCACCAGCAGACTCGGAAAAGTCAGATGTGCCATACAGTGGAAAGGTAAAGAGCCATGTGGCAGAATATAGATTAAAAACAATCAGTTAATTAAGTTATAAGAGATAGTTGGAAACAAGTCTAAGCTAAAGGCCAAGCTTCCATAATAAATAATACATCTCTATGTCATTGTTTGGGGGTTGGCCATCCAAAGATAGTCGGACAAGAAAGCTTGATACATACACAGTGCTGCTCACACTTAAGGGAAAATGGCCTTGTTATGAGAATGCCTTCCCTGGCAAGAAATAAACCACCCATGTCTACCCGCTCCTAATATGGTTCCAACCACAAACGGATGATTATACAGATGTTCAACCTGGGAAACCAATGAGTTTGTTGGATTTACTTAGAGCATGGATGACTCAAGAGGCTCTGTTAGAAAGTCTTCATCCAGCATGGATGATGGCTTCTTCATTACTTTCTCCCAGCCTGTATACCCTGGCACCTTCAGAGATCCCAAGGGCACATGTGATTAGGGCAGAATTGCATGCAAATGGATGGGAGGAGTAGCTGGACCCTCAGGTGAGGGTCCAATGACCCTCCTTACCCCTCCCCCTTCTATAAGGGAACGTCAGCAAACCAGACCAGGGTGGTCTCTTGGAAGCAAGCATGTTTTGCTTGGGGTAGGGGGCAGCACTCTACAATGAGCAACAGCACTCTTGGGGAACTCTCTGGGCATACGCAGTCCTGCCTGGGTTGACAGGGACCGAAAATCTGAACCTGGAGCCTGGCATATTGTGACTAAGGTGACTAGTTCCAGCCTCACATGTGAGAACCACTGGCATGCAGCCTGTGGAAATTCTATACCAACAGCAAGGGTTTGTGTACTCACTGTGTACATCTGTGTGTGGTGAGTGTACCGGTGTGCTCACTCGTGTGTGTCTGTGTGCGGAAGCCAGAGGTTGACTATGTATGCCTCCCACTGCCGCTCTCCGCCTTATTTTTGAGACAGAGTCTCTCACTGAGCCTGGAGCTTGCCATCTTAGCCAGACTGGCAGGCCCGCAAGCCCCAGGGACCTGCTCTTCTCTGCCTCTCCCCAAAGTACAGCGTTATAAACAAGGACCCACTGCGTCCAACTTTTTTATGCAGGTTCAGGGGATCTGTCCACAGGTTCTTATATGGTGCAGCAAGTACTTTACCACTGAGTCACACTCAACCACAGGATCTCTAGTTCTTAAGTTGAAAGTTTATTATTTTCATACCATAACTGTTTTTACATCACTGAATTCTTCACTGTTATCAAAGCATTTGTTTTCTATTGTCCTCTTATTAGAGCTACGGTGTTGAGCTATGTGGACCACTATAATGTTAAGAAAATGAGGTTTTGCCGGGCGATGGTGATGCACGCCTTTAATCCCAGCACTTGGGAGGTAGAAGCAGGCGGATCTCTGTGAGTTCGAGGCCAGCCTGGGCTACCAAGTGAGTTCTAGGAAAGGTGCAAAGCTCCACAGAGAAACCCTGTCTCGAAAAACCAAAAAGAAAGAAAGAAAGAAAGAAAGAAAGAAAGAAAGAAAGAAAGAAAGAAAGAAAGAAAGAAAGGAAGGAAGGAAGGAAGGAAGGAAGGAAGGAAGGAAGGAAGAAAGGAAGGAAGAAAGAAAGAAAGTGCTCTGAAGAGTTACACAGAAAGGGAAGGATAAACCCCCTAATGGTGGATAAAGTAGATGACCCTATAAAAGACTTCTGCTCAAAACTCAAGAAAGCATAGAGTTTGCCTCTACTTCAGAAAAAAAAAAGGGGGGGGGGTGTTTTACAGTTTCTAAAGCCAGGCATGTGATGCATGCCTTCATCCCAAAACTCAGGACACAGAAGTCCCGCTGGTTGTAGGTGAGCCCAGGGTACAGAATGAGACCTTCTTCTGTGGTGGAACAAGCCTTAGAAGGCTGGATGCAAGAGATTAACTGTCCGCTGGGCCATGCTGGACAAACAAGAACACAGGACTGATTCCTGAGGGGAGAGATGCATGCAACTGTCAGAGACCTCCTGCAGGTATCACTCTAAGAACACGGCATGGGGAGGAGAACCACAGAGCATGAGAGCCCACCTCAGGAGGTGGAGTGGCTGGAATGCACAGAGCATTCCAGAGAAAGGGGAACCTTAGGGACCTGCAAATGGATCTCCATCTGTCACCTGATACCAAGTCACCAGACACAAGGTAAGACCAGAGAACAACCACATCAAGACCTGGACATGGTAACAAACGTCCAGATCTCCTCTAGGATGCAGATCGATTTCTGTGGTGCTGGAGTCAGGACAGGAAGTCAAAACCCAGAATTAAACTCTTTGAAAAGGACAGTATAAGGTGAGGTAAAAAAAGAGGATTACCACATGTTCACAGCAAGCCCATATTAAGATCAATCCATGTGAGCCTATTAATGGGTAATAGGGATTTATTAAGATATAAATCAAGAAAATACACTCACAAATACAGAACAGAGTAGACAGCTGAAGTCATCCTCTGATCTGACCGGGAGTGAATCCACCTCGCAGGCAGGAGCAGGGAGAAGGGGCCTGTGACCTTTCTCCCTCTCCTTTTAAGAGGTCACATGCAACGGCAGGAAGCACCGCCCCCTTCAGGCCCTATAGACCAAGGTCATGAGCGAAGCAAATACCACTACAATCCTAGGCTGTATAGCAAGTTTTGGGCTAGCCTGGACTATAAAGTAAGACCCTGTTAAAAGAGGGAGCTAGGAGGGGGAGTTGAGAAATAATCAGTATCTCAAGATAAGAAGAGACAAGAGGGGAGGGGAATGGGAGGAGGGATGAAAGGGGAAACCATGGTTGGTATGTAAAATGAATGAAAATTTTTTAAGAATTAATGAAAAAAATTAAAAAGAATAAACAAGAGTAGTGCCCACAGGAAAATGAAAACACGCTCCAATTAAACTTAGACGCAAAATACCTAAGTGAATTGTTGATAGACCAAATAAGTCAGTCTTTCAGAAGCAGAAAAGTAAGTGGAATTAGTTCTAGAAACATAAGGAAGGCCCTACTGTTAGCAGACCAAACAATGTAATTCCCCATGTTTAAAAAAAAAAAAAGATGAGAATTTAACTCAAGGAATGCAGAAAAGCTTCCAGTAAAATCCATGACTTACTCATAACAACAAATAAAAACTGCTTGCCAACCCTGAATACACAGGGATTTCCTTATTCTGCTAAGCGGTATCTACAGCAAATCCTACAAACAACATACCAAGATCCCCAGCAAATATTGCAAGCACACTGCAGAAACATTCCTGTCAATGCTGGAAACAAGCCTAAAAGCTCATAATAATCTCTAACCGGGCCCAGGCAACATGACGAAGCAAAAAACAGAAAAAGGTCTATATTATGCCAGAAAACAAGAAACCAATTTATCAATTTTCGTAGTTTCTCTAGTTTTACGTATACAAATCACTGGAAAATCTACAAACTATCATAACTGATGAGAAAGATCCAGAAGAGCTGAGTGTAGTGTCTCTCCCTATCACTCTCCACCACTTTATACCTTTGAGGCAGGGTCTCTCACTGAACCTGAAGTTCGCCATTTCTACTAGGCTGCTGGCCACCAAGCTCCCAGGGTCCACGTGTCTCCACTCTCCAGCTCTGTGGTTCCAGGCACACAAGGCCATGCCTGGCTATTACAGGGACACTGAGAATTTGAACTAAGGTCTTCACACTTGTCAAGCAAGAAATTCTTACTCACTGAGCCATCCTCAACCCCAGGATGCTACTTTATAATATTGTTTTTAATTGCACGATCATGTTGTAACTTGCCAATTAAATTTTAAGATAACACCATGTGCTTTTATGGATGCATGTACACATGCTAGACTTGTGTCCAACCTGCAGGCCATATGCAACCATCATGCAGCCCAACACAAAATTTTGAACTTACTTAAAACAGTCTGGGACTGGTTTTGCAATTTTTGTTTACTTTTGTAATGCCAGAGTATAAACATTGTGGATGACAACGTCGTATTTCAATGTCAAAAGGTTGGACACGCCTGGTTAGCATCACACTAAGTTAATGACATTATCCTCTCTGGGAAGGAAGAGAAATAATACCAGAGGAAAAGATATTTCACTTTATGGAAAATTATTCTTATAGTTTTGTTTCGCTTCATTTGTTGTTTTGTTCTTTGGAGATAGGGTCTTGCAATATAGCCCAAGATGGCGAGGAACTCATGTTCCTCCAGCCTTAGCCTGCTGAGTGCTGACATTACAGATGTGTATCATCATTACAGATGTGTATAACACCTGCCTCAATTTTTTTTTCTTAAAAAATAAAAGATGAGGAGCTGGAGCAATGGCCTAGTGGTTTAGAGCACATACTATTATTATCGAGGACCAGAGTTCAGTTCCCAACACATACATCAGGCAACTATCAACCACCTGTAACTTTAGTTACAGAGGGTCTAACACCTCTTCTGTCCTCCAAGATTCCTGCACTCAAGTGTATACACTAATTCACATACACACATACACATAATTAAAGTGAAAGATGAGTATCAAATATAATAAACAGATATGCATTGACCTTGGGTAACAGGTGTGTAGATGTTCGCTGTTAACCCTTTTATTTTTTTTTCGACTTTTCAAAAATTCAGTGCTTTAATTATCAAACAAAAGCAAAGTGATGGAGTAATAATATAATGGGGTCTCTCACAGCTGGCAGAAATTGCCACCATTTGACAAAATGAACTCATGACTTGCACAATATCACCATTGCCAAGAACTGGGTGAGCCGGGTGGGCTACAAAAGTTCCTCCATCCTTACCTCCCAGGCTGGCCTCGCAAAACCACATTTGTCATTTGAATCAGTCACAACTGGATCAATGCTCCATTTTGGGCCCAAATGGTAAACAGTTTCAAATTTCTCTCCAACGGCAGCTACTCCGGGTTGACAAAGCTAATCCTAAAGTTCTCTCAAAGTTCAGTGGCTATATTTTTAGGAAGCGACCCATGCCCTGAAGCCCAACCTCCTGTGCTTTTTTTTTTTTTTCATCTAAAAGCACAGCCCTTGGTGATATTTAAAGCCTGTCCCAGCCCACACAGCTCCTGCCCCTTGCCTTTGGCTCCCAACGAGTTGCGAGTTGCGGCATGTCTGCCGCCTGTGTCCTAGGGAGAAATGTGAGCTGAGCTGTGTCTTCAGTGATCTAAGACAGCAGGTGAGAAGTTGCTCCCTGTGTGGCTTCGGGGGCCCTGCCCAGCTGCCCTTTGAAGTTATTCAATACGAAGGAATCTAAGAAGCCTAGAATGAGGTCACAAGTTGAAGACGGAGCTAATTTCTCTGATACCCAAACCCAAATAAATAATGTGACTTCCTTGTAAACAGTCCTGGGTCTGCCTCCTTCTCCATCCCTGCAGAGAAAAATAATAGCATCATAACCTCCCAGCGCCTGTTCCAGCCAGTTGTCTGCAACCGTGAAGAGAACTGAATTTTCTAGAGGGAGGAGCCAGCTTTCATCATGTACCAATACACCGAGTTGACCTTTCGGAGTTTTCATCAATGTGAAAAAATCCGTTTGAAATACACGAGGTTGTGTGTATGTGTTTGTCTGGCTTCTCAGCAGTATGTCTGCTGTCCTTGTCCCCACCTCTCTCTAAATCTGACTGTCACATCTCATAGACCTTCTTGACATTGAACACTCACATGGCCTGATGTTCTCAGCAGCAAAGCTTCACATAGGTTCAAGTAGGTGGTTGAATCACGTGGAACTCAGGTGGCCAAGGCGGCACCCAGAATCTCAGGGCCTTTCTCAGGAGTTGGATACCTTTACGCCCCTCAGCAGCCTCCAAGTGTGGGAGAGGCTTCAGGTTCTCTCCCCTGAGCTCAGAAGGAGTGTAGATTGCCATGTGATTTAATTTAAAACGAGTGGTTAGTTGGGCCCAACTCATGCCTCCTGATGCCACCAATAACTGCAAAAATCACCCACAGAAAATAACAAAGTAAGTCATGTTGCATAATGAAAAACAATGCACTTAGCTGGGCTGTTCCTAGTCTTACCAATGCTGTTTTATGAAGTTGTTTGTTTGTTTGTTTGTTTTTAAGTTACAGGTGCTCAGTGGGTGGGTGGGGGGGGGTTAAAGTCTACGGTTTAGACTCTACAGACTCTTGCTAATTAAAAAATAGCAAAAAGAGAGAAAATAAAGCAGAAAAAAATCAGAAAATACCATTAGAAAAAAAAATAGTGTTATCTTTAATGAAGTTAGACCAAAATCATTTCTTTAAAAAAAGAAAGACCCATGCTTGGAGGCTTTTAATCCCAGCACGGAGGGGATGGAGGCAGGTGGATCTCTGAGTTCAGTCTCCTTCCGGAGTTTGATGCCTTCATGTAACTTAGCAGTCCTCATGTGTCCAGCACCCTGGGAGCTATGCTACAGAAGGCTTTGGTTCTCTTCAAGGCAGGTAGATCTCTGCGCATTTGAGGACAGCCTGGTCTACCACAGCCAGTTCCAGGCCAGCCAGAGCTACACAGTGAGACATTACTGGAAAGAAAGAAGGAAGGAAAAGGAAGGAAGGAAAAAAGGAAGGAAAAGGAAGGAAGGAAGGAAGGAAGGAAGGAAGGAAGGAAGGAAGGAAGGAAGGAAGGAAGGAAGGAAGGAAGGAAGGAAAGAAGGAAGAATAATCAAGACAATGGGGGAAATTCAAACAAACCTGTGGGTACTGTTCAAATCAATGACACCATCCAAAGAAGTTCAAACAAAGCAGGGAGGAATACTGTGACTACTTAGTTTTTTAGGCAGACATGTAAACTATCAGCAAGGGTTGCTGTTGTGAGAGGAAACTGTCTTTTCCTCTAATGTGTGTGTTTGCGGACGGAAGCTTGTGTGTGCATGGGTGCATACATGAGTGTCAGCCCCAGACACCTTCCTTGAACTTGTGTCTGCATGGGTGCATACATGAGTGTCAGGCCCAGCCACCTTCCTTGAACTCCTTGATCATTCTCTACTTTCTTTTCCTTTGAAGCAAGGTTTTCTCTATGTAGCCCTGGCCGTCCTGGAACTCACTCTGTAGACCAGGCTGGCCTCAAACTCAGAAATTCGCCTGCCTCTGCCTCCCGAGTGCTAGGGTTAAAGGCCTGAGCCACCACCTTGCGGCTATCTCCACCTTATTTTTTGGAGACAAGTTCTTTCACTGAACCTCGAGCTCATCCATTAGGCCAGGCTGGCTGGCCAACGAGCTCCAGGGATCCAGCTGTCTGGGTTGTCCCCACCCCGTACTCCTGCACTGGGATTGTAGACCTATGCCATTGTACCCAGCTTTTACTTGAGAGCTGGGACTCCAAACTCAGTTCCTCATGCTTATAAAGCAGGCGCTTAACGGGTGAGTCATCTCTCTTTTCCTGGCAGACGCATTAGAAAACAAGTTAACAGCCTAATTTATTGACATGTACCCTAACAATGTAAAAAAAATTACTATGTCCATGCATATGTCCTGGTATCCTCAGCAGTGTTATTCCCACCAACCAAAATTTCAAAGGAATTGTAAAAGGTTGGGCAAAGCACAGTTGGCATAGAGCCACTCAAAATCAGAAATATAAAGTGATGCAAATTTCCAAAGCGTTGGGAAATACTAGTGTGAGTTAGAATGGTGTGATTTCATGATTCACTCAGTCACTTCTTGACACCTCCAAGTTAATCTCATTGGCCAGAGGGACTCTCTCTGCAACTGAGTCCTTAATCCCTTGGCAGGCAATCTCAGTACAGACGAGCGCTCTATCCCCAAAACTCCAAAAGCTTAGAGGCTCTAAAATCCCTAACTGTTAAAGCACCAACACGACCACATGGAGAAAACTCTACATCTGATACCTTACGATGGGTCAAAGCAGGGGTGTACGAAAAATATCGTAGAGTACAACTTTCAGGCAATGTTTATAATGGGAACATGAACCTTCAGCAGATCTCATCCTCAGGTGAGTCCAACCCGGAAGATACTTCATTCTGCATATGCAGATATAACAAAATCCAGAAGGAAAAAAAAATCCAAATGCAAGCATTTTGGATCAGGGCCACTCAACCTGAACGTCAACTAGCCAAAAAGCCTTCTTTGGAGTCCACTCTTGTGACAAAACGGCTGAGTGTCAGTCGGACAGCCCCGGAGTTTCGGTCACAGGCGGCTGATTCAAGGAAGGCGTGGGGCCACGCTGAAACCAATCCAACTGTACTGTCCAGAAATGTCACCTGCCCACACTGCAGGCGGCCATTCTCAGTTGTTCTAGCTCTGAGGGCTGCCCGGTTTATGAGTCACTCTTTGCTCAAAGAAGCAAAGATTAAACCCATCTGAGGTTTTTCCTTTTACCATTAATAGAATGAATTTATTTTGTGCTTTCATGGTAGTCAATGCCAGTAGGTAGCTGGTAAATGCAAGCTCCTGGCAATCTTGGTGTTGACAGACTTCAACTATGATGCGCATAGAAATCATTCTAGAGGATGTCTAATGAGAAGACAACATATTCTTAAATAATCTTGAGGCTTGTTTTAAATACCATCCATGTGAGTCTGAACATTGAGGCCCTCCTCGGTGCTAGCTTTAAGCCACGAACTTTGGGTAAAGAGCTGGAGAATTTTTTCCAGAAAATCAGAGTCCAATATGTAATACACACACACCCCCCAAAAAAACCTTTTTAATCATTATGTGGAGCCAGAAAATAAGAGTGCTTGCTGCTCTTGCAGAGGACCCAAGTTTGGTTTCCAACATCCATGTAAGGCAGCTCACAGGTGCCTGGGATTCCAGCTCCAAGGGATCCAACACCCTCTTCTGGCTTCTGCAGGTACCAACACACGCATGGCATACACAAACCCATCTATGCAAGAGGCCCCTAATTAGGCAACAGATCAATATCTGTGAATGTGTCTATTACGATAATAATGGATGCTGACCAGGGACATGGCTCAGTGGCTAAGAGTGCTTCCTATGCAAGCAGGACAATCCGAGTCAAATCACCACTACCCACACAAAAATCTGGGTGTGGTCCTACATGCCTGTAACCCCAAAGCAAGACGAGGGGCAAAGACTAGAGTGTTGGGGGATCTTGCTGGCCACAAACCTAGACCCAGGTCCAATGAGAAACCCTGTCTGAAGGGATACAGTGATACAGCAGAATTCCCAATGTCCTCTCTGGCCTCCACATGCATGTGCACGTACACACACACACACACACACACACACACACACACACACACACTTTAATTAAAACATAAAAGAGATCATCATAAAAGAGAAAGATACAAGGAATTCTTAGAGGGAGAGAGCCAATGACCAAAAGAAAATCTAAAAGTTTGACTTGCCCTGCATAAACTCAGCTACTAGTGAGAAGGCAGGATGCTATACATCAGATAATGAAGAAATGGCCTCTTCCCCCAGCTCCATACCTTTTGTCAAGTCTGACCTGTCCCTTCAACAAAACGCTGGGCAAGAACTTTGCACTCTGTGGCACTGGACACCGTCACACACCCCAGAGATAGAACCGGAAACAGGCAAGCGTACCCCTTACTGCCCAGGCTAGATAGCCAACAAGGAGTCTAGCCAACTCTGACAACCAAAGAGAGCAGTGTGCAATCCGGAGGGCATTTCCAGGAGATTCATGGAGTTAGAAACGAGCACTCCGAGACCGTGAACTTAGGACATGAACAAGGAGAGACTACAGCTGGCCTCTTGCGGCCTCAGTCCTCAGCTTGTAGCCGGCCAGCTTTGCCGGCCATCTTTTCCCTATGTTGTCACGTGATCTCCCCTTGGCATCTCTGTCTAAATTTCCTCTTAGGAAGACACCATTAACACCGCATCATCGAGGTCTGCCCTATTCACTTCTCCTTCACTAAGGACCTCTTTAAAGACCGTGTTCCAAATGCAGTCTTCCCTGCGGTCCTGGTATGGACATGAGTGCATCCTCCAAAGGTTCTCCTCGTTGTGAGGAGATGTTCAGATGTAGTAGAGCCTTCAGGAAGTGGAGGGTGGGTGGACGGTACTAAGCCAATGGGGGCACTGCCCGGAGAAGAGGTGAAGTAATCATCTAGGGATCCCAGGTAGTTCCCACAGAGTGGGGTGTTCAACTCCTGGTGACCCTCTGGCTTTCTGTCTGACTTGGGACCCCCCCTTTCACCCTTGCTCCCATCAAGAGGTCTTCACAGAGGAGGAACAAATGGGACCACCCAACCTTGGACTTCCCAGCCTCCAGAATTATGAACTAAATAAACATTTTTTTTATAGTCTACCCATCCTCTGGCATTTTGTTATGGCAATAAAAAAAAAAAAAGACTAATGTAGACTTTAACACGTGAATCCGGGGGGAGGAAGAATTCAACCTATCACATGTACCATCACCATGGTGATTTAACACTACTCTGTGTGTTCTGGTCAACTACATAACATGTAAAAGAGAAATGTGTCGTGAGAGACACCCACTGCTACAGTTTTAGGATCAAACCCTAAAACAAACATCCTACTGAACTGCATCATTCCTAATGTAGGAGATCTTATGATGTTCAAATGCGCCCATTGCAGTATCGCAATCAACGTGGCAGCAAAATTTGCAAACATTTGCCCGGGCGGTGGTGGCGCACGCCTTTAATCCCAGCACTCGGGAGGCAGAGCCAGGCCGATCTCTGTGAGTTTGAGGCCAGCCTGGGCTACCATGTGAGCTCCAGGAAAGGTGCAAAGCTACACAGAGAAACCCTGTCTTGAAAAAAGGAAAAAAAAAATTGCAAACATTCTACTCATAGAACACATAGAGAGCAGATAAGAATCCTGGAATGTGATACAGTCATTAAAAGCAATGTTTAAGAACTTCCATTGACATGAAACAGCTTATGGTGTCTTGCCAACTTTGTTTTGAAGTTCCTACCTTTTCTGAACCTCCTGCCAATCAGGCTTATACCTCCGCCTCCCTGCTGAACCTGATCTTGTCAGGCTGCCAAATCCCGGGTAGTCCCCTCCCTTCTTGGCCTCAGCAGTTCTGGCTATGGTAGATCTGTTCCTCATCCTCAACACTTCCCTCCTTTTACCACTGAGATGCCACAATGGTCACCTTTCTCCCCACCTTCCCGGCGGATCCGTCCCAGACTCCTCCAGCTCCTTTCTCTTCCCATCCTCTATCTGTGTTACAATTTCCCATGCTGCCTTTCTCCATGGACACCTTTCCTAGTGATCTCACTTAGAACCATAGCTTTAATTTCCGTTAAGACTTTCCCCCAAGTTAGATGATGGACTCTGTCCTCTCGTTTAAACTTCAGACTTCCGTGTCTAGCTGTCACCTCCATGCATACAGGAGGAGCTTCTCAAACTTAGCATACATTGTGTCTCCTTTCTCCACTCCAAACTTTAACAAGATCTGCTTCCTGGCATCCATCTTCCTGAACAGCCCCACTCTCCACTCACACATATTCATACACTCACACACTCACACACATTCACACACACATGCACAGATACGTACACATAGACACCAGCCCAGTGTGTCCACGTGTTAGAGCCACCATAACAACCTCCCACCAACCAGGTAGCTTAAGCAACAGAAGCACACTGCCACACAGTCCTAGAGGCCACAATCAAGATCAAGGTATCCGAGGGCCTGGTCTCCGCTGATGTCTGGGAGAAAGACTATTCCATTTCTCTCTTCCAGTTTCTGGCAAATGGGCATTCCTGGGCTTGCAGATGGTATTATTCTCACCTCCATACGTCTTTCCTCTATTTGTTGCTATACTTACATGCTGTGGGATGGTCTTTCTGTACACTGTGAATATGTGTTGCTACTATTGGTTAATGAAGAAGCTGTTTTGGCCTATGGCAAGGCAGGATAAGAACCAGGTGGGAATTCCAAGAGAGATACAGGGAGAAGAAGGGCAGAGTCTGGCAGGCACCATCCAGCCGCCCAAGGAGCAATAAGATGCCAGCAGACCGGTAATGCCATGGCCACGTGGCAACACACAGATTAATAGAAATGGATTGAATTGAGTTGTAAGAGCTAGTTAATGATAAGCCTGACCCATAGGCCAAACAGTTTGTAATTAATATAAACCTCTGTGTGTTTACTTGGGATCCAGCAGCTGCGGGACACAGGATAACTTCCGGCTACACTTACATATCTTCTTTTTTTAAGGGCTTAGTCGCACTGGGTTAGCCCCACCCACAACATTCCCTGGCATGCAGGCTAGCATGACCCCATTTTAGCTAACTACACCTGCATTGACCCTAGGTCTAGAGACAACGATCCTTAGCCAAGGTACTGGGGGTCAGGGGTTCAATATATGAAGGGAGTAACATTTTAACTGCCTCCCACAAACCCCTTCTCTGGCAGCCTTGTCCCCTATTTCTAGTCTCCTGAGGAGAGCAGGGGAGGCACGTTCAACCCAAACCAGATGACATTCTCTGCTCTGAGTCCTCTTGTGAAATGCAACCACAGCATGCCAGCTTGGTCAGCTTCTCCCCAAGTCATCACGGCCGTCACATCGGCTCCCACGCCAGGTCCCAGGCCCCGAGCTTGCTTTGATGCAATGTTCTTGCACCGAGCTGCTCCTGCACCTGGGACGTCCCTCGCTAGATCACGCACAGGTTGCTGGTGCCACTCGGCTCTTCTCCAAAACATCAACTCTCTGCCTTTATTGTCTCTGACACTGTCCCATTTTTAGCTAGCCGCCCTCCGAGATGAAGGTCCACAGGAAGGGAGAAATAGTGGGTGCGTTTACCCTTGTTCGGGCAACAGCATCTGCTAGAATGACCATCCAAACCACCGATGAAGAATGAGTCCATGGATACAGGTGGAAAGAAAATATACTCAAATGTTACCATGAATGATTTACCTATGATGGCAAAATTATATCATTTATTAACTTTTGCGTAAGTTATATTACACTTTGCAGACTTCCTAATGGTCTGTTCTTACTGTTACAGTCCAGCAAGAGTCAACATTCCATTTTCAAAAAAGAAACATTAGCTGGCTTAAAAGGCCAGTTTAAACGCACTTCAAGTTTTAAGACTGTAACTTACGTAACATAAACAATGTAGGAGAGAGGACACCATACACTAGACTTTCCAATAACTATGCTATATTGAGACACAGTATTTTAACTCTAAAAGTAACTCTTCACCTACTATGATAGGTTAGTAAACCTGGTATGATCTGTATGTTTAATTTATTCAGAAAGCAGGCTTCTTTTTATATATTTACTTATGTAGCATGAGTGTTCACGTGTGTGTTTGTGTACGCACACACATGTGCACTCAAGTATGCCAGAACACATGTGTGAATTTCAGAGGAAAACTTGTTGGAATAATAGGTTCTCTCCTTCCACCACGTGGGTCCTAAAGATTAAATTCAGCTATCAGGCTTAACAGCAAATGCCACTGAGCCATTCACTGGCCCTGAAGAGCTGGCTTCTTTTATTTTCATCAACCAAAATAGTTAAACTAGACAGGCCTTTTTAATTTTTTTTTAAATCAGAGCAAAAAACAATAAGCTTTGCGGCTGGGCAGTGGTGACACACACCTTTAATCCCAGCACTCGGGAGGCAGAGCCAAGTGGATCTCTGTGAGTTCGTGGCCAGCCTAGGCTACAGAGTGAGTTTCAGAAAAGGCACAAAACTACACAGAGAAACCCTGTCCAAAAAAAAAAAAGCTTTGTAAGACAACTTGAGAATTAAATCTCTCAAACTTGTTTTAAGATAAAGTGAGGAAAAACTATGATCGAAAATAAAATGTAACTTATTCTGATTAGGGAGGGTCATAGTGGTTAAAAGCCATATTCCACAGAAGCCAGCCAGCCAGCCAACACAGACTGGAGCATGTGGCCTGTCTCTATATTCTTTGTGCCTCTGTTCTTTCATCTATAAAATGGGGAGGATAAAATAAGAGATTCTATGTAGCTTCGTTAACGTATGCAAAGCACTTAGGATAATCCCTGACTCGGGGCAGCACCAGGCAGGTGTCAGTCATTATGCCCCACCCCCCAGCCCATCCCACCCACACCCCAGCACAGCTTGTGAGGGAGAGCTAGAGAGACAGGCTTTAATTTCAACCACTGGAATTTTACACTAACCTAAAACAGGCTTCCTCACTGAATCAAACACACTTAGCTACTGTTGTTTCTTTCTCTACCACACTTAATCATTCAAAGTAAAAAACTGTCCGCAGTAAAATGCCAGTAAGCTGCACAGAGCTTTAAAAAAAAAGAAAAGAAAAGAAAACCCACTGTATGATCCTCCTCAGGCTCCACACATTTCCAAACTGATCCTCACAACTGAATGAAAAATGGCTGAGTCGAAACCTTTCTAAACCAACGCTTGAGTTATTCTGACAGCATTCCTGAAGGTAAATTAATAGCAGTATTATATGACTTCAGATGGAACCCTCTGGAAGAAATGCCATCCACGCCATGCCAAGGCTTTTCCTCCCTAAAATAAAAATGCTTCCAAAGGTCACTGATACCCAAGTGTCATTAGCAAGCACATACACTGGGCAAGCCATGGCCACAGCCCCAAGGACTGTGACAATTGAACTCTGACATTGGGCAGGCCAACAGTTGACGCCTCACTGTGAAATCCGAGGTCACTCCTCCAAATGGAAGGGAGCAGCAAGGCCAGAGACCTCTTTGTAAGCAGTTAATCCTCTGGCTACTGACCCTTTGCTGTGAAATATAACCTGACCGTTTTTCAGAAACGAAAACTGAAATAAAACTGTAGACTCCAAGGCCCATGAGGGCACAGCTGAACGGAATAAGGAAAGCCCTCCTTTCAAAACAAGAATCCATAAAATTAAACTTTATAACGGGTTTTCTCATCGCTGACATTTTTATAAATAGAGAAATTATCCTAATAAATACATGAATTTAAAGTGTTCCTTCTAGGGCAGAGGGTGTAGCTCGGTGGAAGAATGAATGTTTCACATGTGCAAAGGCCTAGAATTCCATCCCAAGCATCCAAAACTATCAACAAATCAAAGGCTCCTTCATCTATATACCAGGTTGACTTTCCTTATGTGGTCACACTGTTTGGAAGTCTGGGGAGATGGTTCAGTGGGTGTCTTAGTTAGGGTTTCCCCTGCTACGAAGAGACACCATGACAGTGGCTACTCTTATAAAGAAGGCGTTACTTGTGGGGGCTCACTTGCAGTTCAGAAGTTCAGTTCCTTATCATGGTGGGACACAGCAGCATGCAGGCAGACATGGTGCTGGCGAGGTAGCGGCTGCATTGTTGACATGCAGGCAACAGGAAGCAGACTGAGTGCCACACTGGGAGAAGCTTGAGCAAAAGAGACCCCAAAGCCCGCCCCCACAGGGACACACTTCCTCCAACAAGGCCACACCTCCTAACAATGCCACTCCCTTTGGGGGCCTTTTTTTTTTTTTTTTTTTTTTGCAAACCACCACAGTGGGTAAAGTTGTTGCAAGCTTGAAGACCTGAGTTCAGATCCCCAGGACCCATGTAAAAGCCTCAAGTGGAGGCATGTACTAAACACGAGGGTTGGGGGGACAGAGACCCGTAGGGCTCCCTGGCTAGGCAGTCTAGCTAAAACAGTGTATTATCAGTGTGCAAATAAAAGTCTGAATAATTATTAAGATCAAATTCCAACAACAACTACCTTTCTGCTGGAAGCTGCTGGCTCTTAAATAAATTACTACCCAACTCATTGGACCCGGCTTTTTAAACAACAACTGATGGTGAACTCAATAACGATGATCTTACTATTCTCGAATGTTTCAGTATTTGTATGTTTTCCAATAAAATGAATGGCCGAAGAAGCTTTTAAACTTTTAATCTAAGTAATTCTTTATCATTGAAAATAAGCCCTCACTAGCTTGGGCTCACAGTAATCTTGTTTGTTTTCTTACAATATAGAGCCGCTACGATGTTCCCAGCACATAGCTGGAGGAGGTAATTACAAGAAAGAAAACAAGGAAATCCCATCCACCGGTTCTGTAAGTGAAGGTTTAACAAGGCATGAGAGCTGCATCATTAATCACGGGCCTCAAACAGTCTGCCAGACTGGCTATTCAGTAATCTCTCCGAAAGCCCCTACAGCTCATGGATTCCTGACATCCCCTTCCCCCTTCGACTTCTTCCTATTATTGTCATGACTTGTAGGTGACATAATTTGGAGCAGGCTTCTATAGGGTAAGAAGGGGAAAGATCATTGTGGCATTTCTCTGGGAACCACCAGTCTCTAAAGACGAACTTGTTATATATATAAAGACCATATGTACAAATTTCTTTTATATATATAAAATTTTCTTTTTATATATATAAATAACCCCATCCCTACTTGTCAGTGTCTTCTCTGCCCTCCATCAAAAGGCAGAGATGATGCCTCTACTCTTGAATCTGAGCTGGGCCAGAAATGTCCCAACCAATGAAATGTAGAAGTGCCACTGTGAACTGTGAGTCCAGGCATTAAAGGGAGGCAATAACACTTCTGCTTTCTCAGAACCTGGTTCCCAGGTCACAAAGAAGCCCAAGCAACCATGTAGAGAGGTGCATGGAGAAAAGAACTGGAGCCCTGGCAATTATAGATGTGATTAATAAAGTAGAGAATCCCCAACACAAGCTCTGTATCTCTGTGTTTTCAGGCACTGAATATGATCCAGTGTAAACTCAGCCTTCTAAAATTTGATAATGCTAGCCACAGCCTGTGCTATTTTATACAATCTAAAGGAGCTGCATCATGTATAAATATATCCAGCCACAGTTTAAAGTGATACATAAAAAAATATAGTTGTATACTTTAAATGGGTGAATTGTGTACAGTAATGAATTATATCTCAATAAACCTGTTTTTTAAAAAAATTTATTAATGTGTATCTCTGTATGTGTGCAAAAGTATGTACATGTACATGTGTGTAGTACATACCCTCAGAGGCCAAAAGACGGTGTCAGATCTCCTGGAGCTGGAGTTATAAGAGGTTGTAAGCTGCACAACATTGGTACCAGGAAACAAAATCTGATCCGACATGCATATAAGGAACCAAACTCTGGTCCTCTGGAAAAGTAGCAAGTGCTTTTGAACTGTTGGGCCATCTCTCCAGACCCAATTAAGTTGCTTTGTAAAGCACAGCATGCCCATATACGATGAAGCCATCAAGTAGCTTAATCTTAAAGTATATAGATGTTTATAAGGACATGTACAAACAAATTGGTCCAGCTGTGGCAAATGCTGTTGGGTAACAGTTTCCTCTGAGAGTAAAACATCCCATCCTGCAGGGAAGCTCCTTAAAGCAGGAAGGTAAACAACTCAATAGAACTTCAGGAAGCCCCTGAAACAGACAAGATTCACTTGGCCCCTCCCTCCCAGAGTAAAGATGCCAAGCTAAGGATTCTCAGATGAGCCAAGATGCAAAGAAGATTGAGACCAGACCTGGAAGATGTTTAGACCACAGTCACTGGGAAAGGACACTCTCCAACCTGTTGAGCTGCCTACAGGCTGTGCAGTGAGCTCCAGGTTCCCAGCTTTTGTGAGCTGTCACTTCTGCTGGGGTGGACTTCAGTCATGCAGCTGTCTGTGAATAATATCTGGTCCTGTAAGTAACCCCTCAGCCATATCCCTCTGTAAGTCAGTGTACTGGCTGGTTCTGTGTGTCAACTGGACACAAGCTAGAGTCATCAGTGGAAGGAGCCGCAGCTGAGGAAATGCCTCCTTGAGATCCAGCTGTAAAGCATTTTATCATTTAGTGGTCAATGGGGGAGGGTCCAGCCCATGGTGGGTGGTGCCATCCCTGGGCTGCTGGTCCTAGGTTCTACAAGAAGGTGGGCTGAGCAAGCCAGGGGAAGCAAACCCTCCATGGCCTCTGCACTAGCTCCTGCCTCCAGGATCTTCCCTATTTGAGTTCCTGTCCTAAGTTCCTTTGGTAATGAACAGTGATATGGAAGTGTAAGCCAAATAAACCCTTCCCTGCCCAACTTGCTGTTTGGTCACGGCGTTTTGTCACAGCAATAGAGACCCTAACTAAGACAGTAAGTAACCACAACCAAGTTCATTAGTTCTCCAAGTTGGACTTTGGTCTGTCATGGGTTCCCTATCGGTGGTGAGTAGACATGCCTGTAGTGTCTCCCCAGAAAGCTTCATCAAACAACAAACGCCTAAGCCACAGGCTCTCAGAATGATTACAGACTCATCCGAGGATTAAAATTCCTTCACCATAACCCTGCTTGAAACAAGCACTTGCAACAAGGATAAGACCTCCCAAACAGCCCAGCTTATCTGGGAATGGCTCATTCACCAGAGCTGTTTCCTTTCAGTGAACTGAAATCTGTCTTTTCATCCACAGCCTCTCCTTCCCACAGCTTGAAGGCAGTTCGACACACTACCTCTACCACACTACCTGTGACTTCTTTTTCTTTTTCCTTTTTTCTTTTCTTTTTTTGTTATTATATTTTTGAGACGATGTTTCTCTGTGGAGCCCTGGCTGTCCTGGAACTCGCTCTTTAGAGCAGGCTGGCCTCGAACTCGGAGATCCACCTGCCTCTGCCTTCCAAATGCTGGGGTTAAAGATGTGGGCCACCACCACCCAGCTCTGACTTCTCTTCCTACGAATCAGTACACTCATTCTTGCAAACTTCTCCTTCCAGGGACACTGTTTCATGTCCCTTCACCACCTGGCTGCATGGCTCAGAGGACTGTCTTAGTTGGGGTTTCTATTGCTGTGAAGAGACACCATGATCACAGCAACTCTTATAAAGGAAAACAATTCAGTGGGGCTGGCTTACAGGTCAGAGGTTTTGCCCATTGTTGTCATGACAGCAGGCAGGCACGGAGGAGGAGGAGCCAAGAGTTCTACATCCATACTAGCAGGCAGCAGGAAGAGAAGAGTGAGCCACTGGGCCTGGACTGAGCTTCTGAAACCTCAAAGCCCACCGCCAGTGACACACTTCCTCCAACAAGGCCACACCTACCCCAAAAGGCCACATCAACCCAACAAGGCCGCACCTCCCAATAGTGCTTGAACCTATGAGCCTATGGGGGCATTTTCATTCCTACCACCACAGAGGATAGGACAGTATGTCCTGGTATTGTTCAGGAACTCAAGCTTTGGAGTCAGAATCGTGGGTTTACATCTGAGTTCTATCACTGTATTTGTATTGTTCTTGTTGCTGTTACAAAAGCTAGGGTGTATGTCACGTCCTAAGCACTTGCAGTCAAAATTGCCAAGCATGATGATACACATCTGTAATCCCAGCACTAGAGAGGCTGAGGCAGAAAGATCTTAAGTTTTGAGGCTAGCCTGGGCTACATATCCAGACCTTGTCTCAAAAAACAAACAACAACAAACACTACTTTTGCAAATCTTCTTGGTTTGACTACTGGCTCTCAAAATATCCACAAATGAGCTGTTAGTTTCTGCCAAGCACATGTAGTATTTCAATTTCATTTAACCAGCTATGACACAATGGCAGGAAGAAAACAGAACCCACTTCAATGTAAAGCAACTAGCCCACATTGATTGCTGTTACTATTGTTGGAGAAAGACAAAACCTGAGATGTTTCAGAAGTGGTTTCCCAGTGAAGAATAGCCCAGTGGTAAGTGGGACAGGGTAAAGACCGGTTATGACATCATACCTGGGACCCTTTATGTTTTATATCTGCTACTTGCTTCAGTAAACAGGATAAAGCAATGGTCCTCAACCTATGGGTCATGACCCCTCTAGGAGGGTTGAACAACCCTTTCATGGGGGTCATCTAAGACCATCAAAAAACACAGATTTTTGTTTATTTGTTTTGGTTTATTTTTGAGACAGTGTTTCTCTGTGTAACCCTGGTTGTCCTAGAACTCGCTTTGTAGACCAGGCTGGCCTTGAATTCATTGAGATCCACCTGCCTCTGCCTCCCAAGTGCTGGGATTAAAGGTGTGCACCACCACTACACAGTGGGAAACACGGATCTTTACATTAAGATTCCTAACAGTAGCAAAACGATATTTATGGAGTAGTAATGAAAATAATTTTATGGTTGAGGGTCACCACAGCCTGAGGAACTGTACTAAAGGGTCACAGCATTAGGAAGGTTGAGAACTACTGGGATAAAAAGAACTTAGAAATGCCCCCGTCCCCAATAAAAGCACTGTGGAGAAGAGGTTCTGGGCCTAACCTGACGTACAAAAGACAGCCTACTGGTGGCCATGTTCGCTCCACCCTAGAAGCATATACCCCAACTCTCATTTACCCTAATCCTCGACCCAGCCTCAAAGACAGAAAAGGAGGGAATGATTTTGCCACACCCCACCCTTCTGAACTCTAAGCACACTCCTTTTGTAGTGGCACACGGCGCCTGCCCATCACCCGCCCAAATGCAATGATCTCATTGCAGACAGCTCTGTTTGTTCAAGAGTGGACAGCGCAGTCACCCAGGCACGCTGCTGAAAGCTGAAACCAGGCCGACTCCACCAGGCAGCTGAACCACTACCGCAGGGTTTTGCTAATGAATGTTTTAAATCGGTATACAAGACGGTAGATGTCACCATGGCATTTTTGGAGAAAATATATTCGATAGACTCTCCATTCCCCTCATGTCTCCTGCACACTTGCTGCTCCTCACGTCCCCACTTTGTCACCTCATGGCCCAGGTCTCGTCTCCTTTCTCACGTCCTACTGTCCTTCTGCCAACCCTCTGTCCTTCATCCTCACTTATCTTTTCCCCTTCTGCTCTCCTTTCTAGTGTGTTAGACTTTACCTGCATTTACACTCACACACACACACACACACACACACACACACAACATTACGGGCCAGGTGCTTCATATGAAAGAGAACATGGAGTCTTTCTTTCTGAGTTTGGGTCACCTCACTTAACATTATACTTTCCAGACCTGTTTTCCTGCAATCCGACCATAATTGTGGTCATTTGCCTGATCAGAACACTCGACAACTGAGAGAAAGATTCTGAGGGGCCTCCCCATCAGTGACCGCTGTTGTGGAATATCATTTTAGCTAGACAAAGATGTGTTACATTTGTTTATGCTGCAGAATATTACTCAAACATTTTCTTCAGCTGCCTTTGTTAATGATGTAAAGATGTGTTACATTTGTCTGTGCTGCATTTGTTTAACGATGTAAAGATGTGCTGCATTTGTTCCACCTTGCCTGCCTAAGGCACCTGATTGGTCTGATAAAAAGCTCAACAACCAATAGCTAGGCAGAGAGAGGGATAGGTGGAGCTGGCGGGCAGAGAGAATAAATAGGAGGAGAAATCTAGGCTCAAGAGTGAAGAAGGAGAAGAGAACAAGGGAGAGGGGACACACTCCCAGGGCCAGAAGCCAGGCAGCTGCCAGCCAGCCATGGAGACAGCAGGAAAGTAAAAATATACAGAAGAGAAAGAAAGAAAGGAAGGAAGGAAGGAAGGAAGGAAGGAAGGAAGGAAGGAAGGAAGAAAAAAGGAAGAAAAGTTAAAAAAAACCAAAGCAAAGTGTAGATAAAGAGAAACAGATTAAAATAAGAGCTAAGATAAGGCTGAGCATTCATAACTAATAATGTACGTGTCACAATTTGTGACACTGATTGGTGGTCTAAAATAAAGCCTGCTATAGACTGCTACAGGACCTGACCCAAGTTTTGACAGCTTCTGACTTTAACAGCAATGCCCATCACTCCTGAGCCGGGTTGAACAGAACCTCATGTGATGGTGCAGGACTCCAGGGAACAAAATCCCTTACATAGACAAGGAAATATGGGTCACTTCTATTCTTTAATATTTGTTTCAGGAAAGAAGCTGGACTTGCCTGTCTGACAGTACCCAATGATACAGGACCACACCCCTGAACCATAAGAAGCCACAGCCAGATCCTTGTCACGGCCATAACCCGTTCTGACAGGGTCCATGTGAAAAGCAATGTACCTTTCTGCAGAAGCAAGGCCTTGAATGGTAGGTGGCTCATGGGGAACAAGCTCCAATCCTAACTTACACCGACTTCTTCCAGTAACTGCTCACTAGCTCCTACAAATGCAGTAAGCCTCTATGATCCTACAACAAACTTGAATGCAAACATCATAAATGTCCCTCATAAAGTGACCCCTCTGCAGTCCCAAAAGTGCTCTCACAGACCGCTACAGGTGTAACATGGGAAGGATATAGTACAAACACTTGGAACCAGAAACATTCCCCAAAACTGCTAGTTTTCCAGGAAATAGTATCTGGGCCCCTGCTGTGGTTGGAATGTTTGTGAACCCCCAAATTTCAGTGCAAATGTTGAACTCCTAATCCCTGAACTGTTGGCATTAGGAGGTGGGGCATTTGGGAGTTGAAGGAGAGAGTCCCTGATAAGCAGGATTGGAGGCCCTGGTGGTTCCAAAAGGATCCCTTGCATCTTTCACTAGATTAGAGCATCATGTAGGGAGTGGGCCCTCACCGGCTGGTGCCCTGAACCTTGGCCTCCCTGCCTCGAGAACTATGTAAGAAATAAAAAGTTCTTGCTTATAAGCCACTCTGTTTATGGAATAGTGTTATGGCAGCTTGATTGGAAACAGTTTTCAGCCTAACCCATGGTGTTAGAACAACCAAGGCTGTAGAAGATTTTTCCCCTGGTGACACCCTCAAGGACACAGGACGGCAACCTAGGTGGTAGCCAATCATGCAGGCGTTAGGTTTGGCTGAACTCAGTAAGTCGCCATTTTCTCATCTATAACTAGGGGGGAATAGTCCTCCTTTACAGACAGTTGAGAACACAAGAGAGACAGTATGCAACATTCTTAGCAGAAGGCCGACACACAGTAAAATCAGGAATGCGGGACAGTTATCCGTAGAGCCATAAAGCCGCACAGCTTGGAAGGACATTGAAGATTCGCCTTCACTCAAATCAGGAAATCCAAAGACAGAAGCACCACATCACCTAGGCACTGGTGAGAAATGCAAAGTCTTCACCCCAGGCCCAGGGACACAGCCGTCAGGAGATGGCTACACATAGCAGTTCCTAGCAGTTTGAGGAGCAAGGTCCTCCAGAGCTTTGAAACACTAAAGCAAAGGTATTCCTACAAAGAGTCTAGTTCACTGGGGGCCTGAGAACTTGGAAGTAAAGGAAAAAAAAAAAACATTCTTCTGAACAGATTCATTGAGTAAAAAGCTGAAAGATAACATGTGCAGGTCCTAGGGTAAGATGAACGGGTATAATTCTAACTCTACCATTTTCTGGCTCTCTCATGAGCCTAGTTAACTTTGTCAACTTGACACAGACTCTAGTCATCTGAGAAGTAAGTCTCAATTGAAGGGTTGCCCAGATTGGACCAGCCTATGAGTACGTCCATGGGAGGTTGTCTTGATTGTCAATAGATGGAGGAGGACCCAGGCCTCTGTAGGCAGCCCCGTTCCTGAGCAGGCAGTCCTGGCATGGGTAAGAAGGCTAAGAATGAACCTAAGAGCAGCACTCCGCCATGATTCCGACTCTCAAGTGTCTACTCTGATTTCCCTTGACAACAGACTGTGATCTGGAAGTGTAAGCCAAATAAACCCTTTTCTCCCAAAGGTTGCTTTTGGTCGTGGTGTTTGTCACAGCAGCAGAAAGGAAATTAGAACCACCCCCTTGGGCAGGTCAACTCACCTCTTGGAGCCTCAATTTCCTCATTTTAAAGACTGGCATAATTGTGCCTCTCTCATAATCACACTGAACTGAGCCATAATCCATAGAAGACACACTTAATAGTGCCCGGCATGCCATCAGTCCGCCACGAAGGCTCAAGACTGCTAACACTTTATAAAGACCTCCAACGACAGCTGTTTCCTTCCTGGTGGTTTAGTTCTTTCCTCCAAAGGAAGCACTTGCTAGAAAGGTCTGCTAATGAATTCTAAGGGCACTGCAATAATCAGGAAGGTCCAACTGCTCTTTCTCGAAATCAAGCTCTGTGGTTGGATGTTCCTAATAAGTCCTAGTATACATACCCACCCTCTCCTGTTGGGAATTCTCGTCTGGTCCCTTCACTTCTCAACAAGCCAAGCTCAGTTTTCTCATCTGGCAAACAGAAGGTCGGGCCAAGCCGACCATGTGGCCCCCAACCCTTCCAGCAACTCCCCAGGTCGCCACCGTCATGGTGCCAGGAAGAAAGACTCACCAAAGGCAGAGTCATGCTCTTACCTCCAGGTCCTCAGTAGGAAAAGAAGCCCACTCGTCACAGCTGACACATGGGTGACATTTTCACAGCCTCCAAATGACAACCCAGTCAAATGAAGCTTAACAATAGGCATTCTCTGAAAACCTTCTAAATATAAACACATTTCCCTGGGAAGGCAGAGGATTTCCTGACGAGTTCTTCTAAGGAAGCCAACGGGTCTCAATAATAGAGGGTGTTTGGATTGACTTTGTGTATATGAGTGAATGAGAGTGTGTGTGTGTGTGTGTGTGTGTGTGTGTGTGTGTGTGTGTGTGTGTGTAAAGCAATGTCAAGCTTTTCGTTTCCTGAGAACTCTAAGATACTCTAAACTGTGTCAGGGTGTGCCCGCCAGTTTTCCTTTCACTGATTCTCACGAGTTCTCTCCTTTCCTTTGCTATCAGAAGAGCCCAGTCTGACACCAGCTCCTTTTCCACAGAGCCCAGCTGGGTCCCAGGAGCCACACAATCCCCATCAGCCCTCCCATGCTCTGGCCTGTGTTCCTAGCTCACGGCCGAGATGGAGCAACTCTCTCCATGCTAAGCCTTCACGTTCACGTCCAGCCTCCCATTCCAGCTGTTGTGGGCTCTCTTTCTCTCTGCATTCCAGTTTTCCACTACCTACTTCCACCTCAACATGCCCAACCCCCAATTTATCAGTCTTGTCTACGAAAACTTGAGGTGACCTTTCTCCTCTTCCTCCTCTAGGCCTCAAACCCGCTTCTAGTCCTACTCACTTGACCTCCTCCATCACTGTGGCCTGACAGAAATGACTTTGGAAAGGGGCGAGGAATAGGGCTGATCTAGGCTCACAGTTCGAGAGGGTAAAGGCCACCTGGTACAGGGCAGCTTCCACCATGGTGGTGGGAGTTTACGACACATCTTCGTAGGTCAGGAGGCAGAGAGGGCTTGACCTGGACAGACTGCGCCAAATAATCCTCAGAACCCGAGCCCTATATAATCCTGAGAAACCAAGCCCTAGCAGCCCACTTCCTCCAGCCGGGCTCCACTTCCTAAGGGTTCTCTAACTTCCCACCACAGCACCACTACCTAGGGACCTAGGGTTTAAACACATGAGCCTTTGGGAAGCTTTCACATCCACCTCATAGCAGCACCCCGGGGCAGGCGTTACTGCTGGCTCCTGCTTACCTGAGCCTGGCAAACTCAGTAATAACAACTGTCCATCAGTTTTCAAGCCTCTGCTGAATGTCAGGTCGTGGGATTGAGTCCTCACTTCTGCCGTGGAGTCTGCAGGATGGACACGGGATCACCGCATTCAGAATGAGGAACCCAAGGCTCTGTTCTTGCAATGGAATCACCTTGTGGCTAGACAAAGACTCAAGGCAATGAACCAAGCTTGCCTGAGCACTGAGCTCAGTGTGTCCTTTTCCTTCACCCTCCTGGATACTAGAAGCTGAACCAGCAGAATTCTCCCGCCACCCCTCTTGTGGACACAGTTCATGCATCCCATTGCTGGGCTTTTGACAACACTGGCCTGACTGCAGTATCTCTCTCCTAGTCTCAGTCTGCAAAAATAACAGTCCTGCCTACTTATGCCAACACCTCCTGACTGGGGGGGGTGGTGTCTAATGCAGCTGAAATTGGCGTGGTTCTCTCCTTTGAACACCAATGGCACCTGGACCTTCCAGATCCCTTTCCCACAGCAGCACACCACTAACTGGCAGAAGCCACCCATCTTTCACCATAGCAATGAGGAGAGCACCTTTCCTATACCCCACAAATTCTTGCTGCCTTGAGGCAGCACTATAAGATCACCCAGGCAGACTCACACTGAGCTAACACAAGTCAAAAGGCACATAGACTCATCCTGCCTCTGCCAATACTTTCAGGAATTTGTGATGCACCTGATGACTATTGTTCTAGATTCATTTCTGATTCTGTGATAAAATAATATTCTGAACAAAAAAAAAAAAATCCTGGGGAGAAAGGGTTTATCTTAGCTCACAAATCCAGGCTAGAATGCATCGTCGCAATAAAGTCACAGTGGAAGGAATTTGAAGCAACAAAGTCACATGACATCAGAGTCGAAAGCAGAGAGAAATGAATGCACACATGCTCGCTTGCTGAGGCTCAGCTCAGTTTCTCTACTCATACAGTTCAGGACCCTCTGCCTAGTGAATGGTGCCACCCACAGTGGGCTGGATCTTTGCATGTCAATTAACTTAAGACAATCCTCCATAGACGTGCCTAGAGCCCAGCCCAGTGTAGACAATCACTCATTGTGATGCTCTTCCTAAGTGACTCTAGACTGTGTCAAACTGACAATTAAAACTAACCACCACTACAATCTTTTCGTCAAGTAGAGACAAAGGGGTGCTTTTTAAGTTTTTAGAAAGCACAGTTAAGCTCAAGAAAAATCCATGTTGTTTTTCATAATTAAAGTTCTTCAAGAAAGAAAAGGGGTGATCATGGGTGAGTGTCCTACCCCTGGAAGGATTCAAAGCCAGGTTAAATGGCTCCATGGTATAAGAACCTGGAGGATTCCTGGGCTGGAGAAAAAAAAAACAAGACTGCTACATGAGACCACAGTCCTCCTAGGACACCCCCAGATTGGATTCTAAAGCCACCTCCTTCCGGGTGTGAGATGCCCTCTGAGGATGACTAGTATGTTATAACAACGGAAAACAGTTTCCTGAAGACTCCTCACCACCCCCAACCATCACTTCCCCGAGTACCCATCTATCATTTAACCTTGAAGTTGTGCAACCAGAAAATGTGAAGGACGCAATGACTTCATCCTCTGAATCCAAACCCTTATCCTTATCATAAAAGTCTGCGCGCTTGTCAAACTTTCCAAAACTGCCAAAAGCTATCTTAATATTTAGACAGTTTAGGCAGCAATTATGGTGCAAGATTTACCGAGTTCAATTACACAACTATAACTCAAGAAGAAGAAGAAGAAGGGAAAAAAAGAAACTATTCAGGACATTAGACTCCTCAGCTTATCTCCAAGTAATCCTGAGAATATATAATGAAGCAGAGAGCATAATTAACCCAATTCTAGATAACAAAGATCCATTTTAAAATGTGCTGGCTGGAACTCTCTGTAACTGCAGGTGTTTACGAGTAAATATTCCGAGAGAATGATGAGGTAACACGGGATCAGGGTTTATGTTCTGTAACGCTTAACAAGTTCTGCGCTAGGAGATAAAACAATGAAGTGAGTAACACACTCAAGCCAAGGAAAATAACTGTGTTCTTTTCTTCCAGTCAGCTCTTGTCATCACACTCAAAGCCTGGCTACAGCGATCTTTATTAACTGTGTCTTCCCTACTTTGGACCAGAGCTAGTGGCCGTTAATGTATCATCTCTGAAAGCAAACTCTCTATGGGACAATAAGCATCCACCATAGATAAGCATCACGTGACTTTCTGAGGGGGTGGGGACTAAGGACTGAACCCAGGACCTCCAACATGCTAAGCAATCATCCTACCCCTGAGCGTTACATCCCCAGCCATAGGCTTCCCTAGAGAGAGGATGGCTCCAACCAGGAAGCCTCCGCCACCAGAGTGGTTTCATCGAAAACGAGATTGTCATCTCTGCATGATCTCAAAACGGCCTCCCACACAGATGAAAACGTGGCACAAACAGGTAGACCCGTGATAACAAAGTGAATCATAAAAATGCTAGTGAAAGCCAGCTTTCCTCCCATACAAATGCTCAGCCATGTGGTGCTTGCTGGGAGTCACGTGAGTTCACCTGACAATTGGTCCCGCTCAGTCATTCCTTCATTAGCAGTTCCTAAAACAATCCTCCCAAAGGATCCATGAAGAAAGGACTCCAAAAACACGGAGATGTACGAAGTCACAGTGAGTCGCTCAGCTGTCATCACCCCTGGTCCCAGTTTTCATGTGAACAAGACAGGTGTCCTGAGTTTCTGGGACTATAAGCTCTGGTCAAGGGCACCAGAGCTCCAACGGTTAAAGTTTTATGAGATTCACACAGTGTGGTTCCAAATCTATGTATTTTTAAACAAAACTCTATCAGTGGTAAAAAAAAAAAAAAAAAAAAAAAAAAAAATGTCGAGGAAACTATCATCACACTAAAAAATCACATATGTTTGTGTATAAATTTATTTTTAAGACTATTTTATTAGCTGGGCAAGATAATATATGCTTTTAATCCCAGCACTTGGGAGGCAGGCAGGCGGATCTTTGTAAGTTGTGAGTTCAATGCCAGCATGGTCTACACAATGAGTTACAGGGCTATGTAGTGAGTGAGACCCTGTCTTTGAAGGTGGTGGTGGTGGTGGTGTGCACCTTTAATCTCAGCACACAGGAGGCAAAGCCAGGTGGATTTCTGTGAGTTGTTATATTGTTTAAGTGATGATAGCCAGAGGGGGGGAAATCATCTGTACATATAAAATACAGGTGCATATTTTTTTCCCAAATGTTTTTAATCTGAGACTAGCTACATTCAAAGACCTGACAACTCCAGTCCTATTGGATGTAAGAATTCCCAATGAACATGACGGGTGTGAGCTTACTGCCCAGAGATCTTCATCTACTGCTTATGCACAGAGCTGCTGAGACTCCCAAAATGGCAAGATGCAGGCTCACAAATGGCTGTCAATTCTTTGAGAATCTGTAACAGCCACTGTCTGCCTGGCCCTGGGTTCAGATCAGGAACCGCCCATTGCTTTAAGGGTACTCGCTTATCCAGTTACCTAACTAAATGGTGACTATGCAGTTCCTCAGTCACCACGCTAACAGGAGGAACTATAATTATTCCCATTTACCAACAGGGAAGCTAAGGACAGGGAGGACTCACAGCCAGTAAGTACAGAGCCAAGTGTGAGTGCACACCTGTCCATAGTTCCTACACTGTGTGGTCTTTCAAAAAGAAACTCACTACTCCTGATGTCAGGTCTACGGTGTTCTTGGTCCCTCAGAACCTAAGCAACTGGTAAGTCCCAGGATTGAGGACAAAGGGAACTTGATCCCCAGGCATCTCTTTCCCAGGGCATCCCCTCATCCATAAGATCAGTTCTTTTCTAGGTTGAGTTCGATCCAAAAGTCAGAGGAGAAGACACAGCACTTCACAGAAAAAACTACCAAGGAGTTTGAAAGAGACTGCCAAGAAATGCTACTGTCAGTGCTGAAGGCCAGCTGCCGGGTAACCGCTGCCTCTCAATGCCCATAGGCAATACGCACAACCCTGTAAATTATAGAAAACTGATAATATTGCAAACGATTCACGACCATAAAAATGCAAATCCTTGGTATCTAGGAAACCCAAGTGGTTTCTGCCCTGTGGGTGGCACCATTTTGCAGTTATGTCTAAATTTGCTGCAGCATTTATGACATCTATCTGGTTGTCCCGTTTAAATGTGTGCTAAATCAAATCTCTGGCACATGCTCATTTTATATCCATATGAGTCATGATAGCAGCCTCTTTGTTCAAGTTATCCTTCAACATGGGTTTCTGAGATGAGAACCTGGCTTCAAGAAGAAGCTCAGTGATAGCAAGGTTCCAACAGTGTGGTTTCTCCTTCTGGAAGGATCTTTTTGTCTAAATGTAAGGCAAAAAAAAAAAAAATGTTATTTTACAATTCAAAGTTTGATAGGGACACAAAAGTATTAAATCCTGTTCCTCCAAAAGAAAACTTTAAGAAGAAAAGAAACCAAAATCTTTGAGAGAAATTATATACTATATTGCCTTAAAACAAAGCAACAAAAAGGACCCAATGACTCGAGTGTCCCTTTGTTTACTTTAAAATCTGAGGTGACAATTATCTTCCTGTTGGGAACAGAATGAACCAACAGGATCGGAGCAGAAGCTTCCCAGGGTGCACACCACTGGCTGAGTGATCTCTTCAGTGGGTGGAAGGAGGGAAAAACAAAGCTGAAAAGGCGTGTATATACCTTTAAATATGGAGGAACGGGTGAAATGGTACATGCATGGCTGTTCCTCACATCCGGTCACTAACATCCACTCAGTGTGAGCTGCAAGAACAGAAAACTGCCCCCTGAAAACCGAAAAAGCCCACCCCGTGTTCAGTCTCAGCCCCATGCCATGAGGCTCGTCATCTTAGGTTGTAATCATATCATTGGCTCATCACTTGGGAGTCAAAGAGTTAACTCCCTATAACCTATGCTATTGGTTCCTGGGGCTCGCTAGCACCCCAGTGTGGTAATCATACATAGAGACCTTCCATCCAAAGAGCTAACTCCCCATAACCTACCTCACTGGTTCCTTTGGTGGGTGTAAACACAGGAATGAGAGCCAATAACCAAGAACCCCCCCCCCAAAAAAGGGTCTATAGATTATGGTTGGGGAGGGGATGATGAAGTCTCACCTCTAGCTGAGAGAGAGGCTCTGGGCAACTGAATGGCTACTGAGGGTGTAGGGAGGAGGGATTCTGTTTTCTTCAGGATTCGGCTCCAGTAGATGGCTGGCTACAGCCATGCCCATACAGACAGCACCGAGTAGTCTCGGTGTTTTGTTGGTCTGTTTTTAAGAATGCATAAAGTTGGGAAGAAACACTGTTGTGGGAGGGGAGAGGAAAAAAAAATTGGAGGAGACTAAATTCGGAAATAGATTTGATCAAAATTCCTTATGTGCATGTCTGAAATTCTCAAGCAATAAAAAGAGATTCTTTAAAAGTTAAAAGTCCAGCCGGGCGGTGGTGGCGCACGCCTTTAATCCCAGCACTCGGGAGGCAGAGCCAGGCGGATCTCTGTGAGTTCAAGGCCAGCCTGGGCTACCAAGTGAGTCCCAGGAAAGGCGCAAAGCTACGCAGAGAAACCCTGTCTCGAAAAACCAAAAAAAAAAAAAAAAAAAAAAAGTTAAAAGTCCTTATCTTTCTTGAACTATTAAGAAGTCTATGGTTTTATGGCTGTTTTAACAAATTACTACCAAGTGGTTGGCTTAGGAAAACCAAAATATATTCTCTCATAGTCCTTGAGGTTTAAAAGTCTGAACCTCATCTCGGTGGGATGGAATCACAGTGTCGGCGGGCCACAAGGACCACAGTCCCGCCAGAGGCTCTTAGAGACAATCCCTTCCTTGTCTTTTTTTTAGTTCAGTGGCCGCTAACATTCTTTGGCTTGTGGCTGCAGCACTCCAATCTCTGTGCCTCCATCAAACCTTCCTCTGTTCCTCATAAGTGTGTGATGGGACTCGGAGTCCACCTGGATAGTCCAGGAAAACCTCCACATGTCAAAATGCCTAGCCAAATTACATCTGCCAACTCTTGGCCACCGGAGATATCACTCATAGGTTCGAGGGATTAAGATTTGACATCTTTTGAGGGAAATGTGTCAACGAAAGAAGAACTGTCAAATTCTCCATTGTGGCCAGAGGCATCCTGGAGGCGTGACAGTACAAGGATGTGTCACAGCCCCGACCTTTACTTCCTAAAACAACTATTCAGAATAACAATACCATTCATGGGAACCTTACCAGCTCCCAGTAGACCCTGGGAATTCTTGAGATCCCGCACCTTACAGACGACAAGAGGAAGCTTAGGATGGGGGAGAACAGGTAGTCCACTGTCGCCAAGCAAACTTGTCTCCAGCTCCTTCCATTTCCTTGAGGAAGAACACTGAGGGGAAACTGCCTGGCTCTCACCCTCACTAAGGATAAAAATCCCCAACCCCTGGCCCAGAGTGATAACAGGCTGGCTCCAACTGATGTGACTCATGAGGGAATGGTAGCCAAGGACAACGACCCTGACCCCAGCCCACAGGCCCCGGGGAACTTCCCTTCTTTCTTCTCCTTCATACCTCCGTTCTCAGGTTTTATCCCTTGTTCCTCTTTTTGCTAGACTCCTTCAAACGACCTTTAGTCCAGAACCACATTCTCCCCCAATCTATATCCCTTACTCCAACATATACTCATGGCTCTGGCCGCAGGATGGGTAAGGGATGGCTACTTTTCTGTCTTGCATTGCTTCAAACATATCTGAAAATATTCTGTCCATGCAGCATCCATCCCATGCAATCTTTCCCTTCTTAGTTGGGGTTTCTATTGCTGTGAAGAGACACCATGACCATGGCAACTCTTAGACAGGAAAACATTTGATTGGGGTGGCTTGCATTTTTAGAGGTTTAGTCCATTACCATCATGGTGCGATATGGTGGCGTGCAGGCAGACATGGTGCTGAAGCCAGAGCCAAGAGTCCTACATATTGACCCACAGGCAACAGGAAGTGAACTGAGACATTGGGCGGGGCTTGAGCATATATGAGACCTCAAAGCCCGCCTCCACAGTGACACACTTCCTCCAACAAGGCCATACCTACTTCAACAAAGCCACACCTCCCAAGAATGCCACTCCCTATGAGCTTATGGGGGCCAATTACATTCAAACTACTACAGCCTCTCATCCCAAAACATGGTTATCTATTTCCTTTCCCCAATTCTGACTCCCTCTGCATTAGGCTTCAGTCAACCTATTCTCTCCCTCAACAGCACCCTAAAAGGCACCAGTCTGATGCTCTATCCTGAGAGCTGAGAGTCGGGATTCCCCCCACAGAATATATGCAAATATAATCCAAGGATCCACATGTATAAGGTGTATTAGTTATTTGTTGCTACCGTCAAATGGCTGATGAGAGGCAGCCATTAGAGAGAAGGCTTGTTTTGGCCCACTGTGTGAGGGTATAGTCTATCATGTCAGGCAAAGCGTAGCAGCTGGAGTGTCGAGGCTGCTGCTCACATCTGGACAGATGGGGGAGCAGAAAGGGGCTGGGAAGGAGGTCTAGGATATAGACCTCAAGGCCCACCTCCAGCAACTAACTTCTTGGGGCCCATTTCCTGGAGGTTCTCTAACCTCTGCCAGCTGGGGAGCAAGTATTCAAACACATGAACCTGTAGGGTTCATTTTATACTCAGATTACCAAAATAACTAAAATATAAAAGACCAGCCTAATCAACTCAATGAGCTCAGAAGACATTGCATGATGAGAAACTCATTCATTCAAAAAACCCTGGCTGAGCACCTGTCATGCACCAGGCACAGGGAAGACTTAAAGGACCTTTTTGCACTTGACCCTTTACAAGTGAGGGTTGGAAAGACTCTCAGAAAGCCATGGGGGTGGGGGTGGGGGGGAGGACACGGGGAGAGAAGGAGAGGCAATCAGAGGCCAGCCATGCAAAGAATCTGAAAAGAAAGGAAAGGAAGTAAATGACGCCCATAATGTGCCCTGCAAAGTCACACAGGACCCTGCCATCCCTGAGAGTGTGCATCCCCACCCTGCATACGTCCAGACCCGCGCCAGCAGGGACCCGGAACTTTGAGAGAAAGAGGGGGTACCTTGGAGTATTTAACCCCAAAGGAGATCGCAAGCTCCTAGAGAAAGTCCTGGATGTTGGTGCAGACAACCACACGTGCTTGGCTGACCCAATGAGTATTGCTCAACCCTAGGAGGGTGGGAAGGCACGATCCTCCACCCCCCGGGATCCCGAGTGAGAATCTGAGGCTCATTTTCCCACAGGAACATCGCCAGGCGAGGCAGCTGAGCTCCAAGCGGGACAAACACCATCTGTAGTCTGCACGGATCCCGAGAGGCAGAGACGAGTAGGGATGAAAAGAGGCTGGCTCTGGGTCTGGACCCAGCCTTGGGAGTTCATGCATCTATAAAATATGGGGAGCCACCCAAGTTCCGGTGGAGCAGCTAGCACAGCACCCATTCTGGTACAGCTAGGGCTCAGTATATGGCACCATGTTCTCAGAAAATGAAGAATATTCTGTTCCAGGCTACCAGACAACAGAGTTCTGTCAAGCGCACCACCACTTGTTCGAACACAGAGGACCTTCTGCATTCTACATGGTAACATCTGTGCCTTTCCATATTTTAAATAATAGTAAAAAATATATCCAGGCTAGTTTAATGAAAATAGACTAACTTATACAAAATGTGAGATCGATTATGACCAATATTTATATAGTACTTTTTTTTTCCTTCCAACAGGGTCTCACTATGTAGCCCAGGATGTCCTAGAACTTCAGATCCCTCTGAGCAATGGGATTATAGGTGTACACTACCACACCCAGCCTTATATAATAACAATTGAATTGAAAGAATTCAAGAAACTTGAAAGTGTGTCTTGCGTGTTATGATGCAATCCTAGGGGAATCACGGGTAGACTATTTCCAGACTCTTTATTGAGAAAGGCAATCAGAGTCCAGGCACCTCAGAGAGCCTCACTTTTCTCATAACTCTGTTGTTCTCCTGAATGGGAGCAGGGGTTCTGAGAGACTCTTAGAGCTGCTTATCCTGACCCATCAGGTGAGGCTGAGCTCCAACATGCTGGATTGTTTTCCCACTCTGGAAAACCACCACCAAGAAAGGAAATTTCCAGCCGGGTGATGGTGCTTTAATCCCAGCACTCGGGAGGCAGAGGCAGGCAGATCTGTGAGTTTGAGGTCTGCCTGGGCTACAGAGTGAGTTCCAGGAAAGGCACAAAGCTACACAGAGAAACCCTGTCTCGAAAAACCAAAAAAGAAAAAAGAAAAAGAAAAAGAAAAAAGAAAAAAGAAAGGAAGAAAGAAAGAAAGAAAGAAAGAAAGAAAGAAAGAAAGAAAGAAAGAAAGAAAGAAAGAAAGAAAGAAAGAAAACTTCACATGATTAGCACACTCTACAAAGTCTTACGACTACCAACCTGAGCAGTGATGAACATCAGGAAAAATGAAAGGAATCCCAAAATTCATTCGGAACAGAGGGAGGGAGGTGGAGATGGTCTAGAGGGACACTGACCCCAAGAGACTGACTTGGCCGAAACCACTAGAAGTTGGAACAACTGAACAGTTACAGTCATCAGCAATGGTCACAAAAAGACAACATTGTCCCCATCCAGGTGTGCTGTGGGATGTCCTTCTGTCTTCTGTGAATATGTGTTGCTCCCATTGGCTAATAAGTAAAGCTGTTTTGACCTATGGCAAGGCAGCTTAGAGGCAGATGGGAAATCCAAGCAGAGATACAGAGAAAAGAAGGGTGAAGTTGGAGGTGACGTCAGCCTGCCATCCATGGAGCAACAAGATGCCAGCAGACCGGGTAACGCCACAGCCACGTGGCAAAACATAGATTAATAGAAATGGGTTAATTTAAGATGAAAGAGCTAGCTAGAAAGAAGCCTGCCATAGGCCATACAGTTAGTAATTAATATAAGCCTCTGAGTGATTATTTTATAAGTGTCTGTGGGACCTCAGGGCCAGGCAGGACATAGGAAAACTCCCAGCTACACAAGTGAATCTAGCTGAAGATACACACTGGTGCCTCCTATTTTTAAATAATATCTTTTTACTTTTTGAAAGTTTTGTACATGTGCACAATATGTACTGATCATCCACCACCACCCCCCTTCAACTTCTTCCCCATCTCCCTCCCAACTTCACATCCTCGTCTGTATTGTTATTACTGTAACAACTGAGTCCAGTGAGTATTGCCCGTATGCACACAGGTGGGGTATGAGCACATCAGTGGGATGAGAGCAACCTACCAGTGGCCACGTCACCAAAGGAGAATGACCCTCTCCTCCTCGGCTGCCATCAACTGCTAATAGCTCCTCCAATGGGAGTAGAGCTAGTGGGGGGGGTGTGGAATTCCTCCATGTGGGAATTCTGACTGGCTTGACAATCCCAGAAGACATGGGGTATTAACTGGTGCCTCTCCCTGCTGACAAATGCCAGGACTCTGAGCTGTACACAGAGCCACCCTCTCTATGGCACCACCTTATCACATGGCATGTGCTTTCTGTAAATGGCATCCTCAGTGGAGGTCCTTGGGAGACCTCCCTTGAGTGACCTAAAAAGTTGAAGTCATTAAAAACATATGGAAGTTTCTCCATAATCCCAAATGTCCCCCCTCAAAATAAAAACACCTTAAAGCAAGAGTCTTAGCAAATTCTTCAAGGCTTTTGTGAAAAACTGATCTCATCTAAGACCTGTGTTAAAGAGAAGGGTTATCCAAGGATACTTTAGAAGTCTGATAATTTGTCATTTTTGTTCTTAAAATTCTACTTTAGTCTCTTCCTGTAAGTGGCCCGAGGTGACCTGTGAAGAGGGTCCACTACTCTCTTGACCCAGAAAATCCTACAAAAGTCATCCAAATCAAGAGGGTCAAATCATCGTGTTCTCTTTAAGAACACCTGTGAAACTGCCCAGGCCATCAAGGGTATGCATATCCAAAAAGCCCACCATATATCAGAAATATCTCACTTTAAAGAAGCCATGTGTGCCTTTCCGGCGGTATAATGATGGAGTCGGTAGGTACGCCCAGGAAAAACAGGGCTAGATACAGGGTCAGTAGCCAAAAAAGAGTGCTGAATTTTTGCTGCACATGCATAAAAATGCAGAGAGTAATGCTGACCTTACAGGTTTAGATGTAGGCTCTCTGGTCATTGAACATACCCAGGTGAAAAAAGAACCTGAGATGCAATGACAAACTTAAAGAGCTCATGGCCGGATTGGCCTGTACATGAGCTCCCCATGCCACATCGAGATGGTCCTCACTGAAAAGGGACAAATTGTTCCAAAGTCAGAAGAGGAGCTTGTGCAGAAGAAGAAGATAACCCAGAAGGAAACTAAAGAAACACTTGTGGCACAGGAATAAATTCAGCCTAAAATAACTGCAGATAAAAGTTAAAAAAAAAAAAAATTCACCTTCCCATCTCAAGTCCAGATGTCTAGAGCTGGAAATCTGAGGCAGGAGCATCAGGAATTGAAAGCCAGCCTGTGCAACACAGCCAAGTTTGTATCATCTGGGGGCTACATGAGACTGTGATTCAACCACACTAAAACAAACAAAATAAAAGTCAAAATAAATTTTAAAAAAAAAGAGTGCCAGGAAGATGGCTCAGTGGATTAATGCGCTTGTGCCAAACCTGCTTCCTGCCAAAGAGAATCAACTCCTTCAGGTTATCCTCCGAACTACACATGGGTGCCAGGGCGCATGTACAAACATGCACACAAAATTAATTAATTGAATCTAAATTGTAAATAAGAGAATAAGAAAAAGGGGGCCATCCAGATGAGTCGCTGGGTAACAGGCACCTGCTACCGAGACTGAGACCTGAGTTTGATCCTAGGGACCCACGCAATAGCAGAGAACTGACTCCCTGGGTTGTCCCCCAACCTCCACATGCTTGTCATGGCCTGCTCTCTACCCTATACCCCAACAGAAAGAAACCAACCCAACTTACGAACTAAAAGGTCCCTTACTAAACTTACATAGAAGGCAAGTGAGATCAGGAAATGATAGCCACTGTTCTAGTGAGTTTATCAAATTTATCTAGTTCATGTATTAAACGAAAATTAAATTGAGAGGCCTCTGCATGGCTGTCAGGATGGACAAAATCTAGCTGACACCATCCAATGCTGGCAAAAAAAAGGAGAGCCAAAATAGTCTCACTTGTTGCTGATGGTACTCTAAAATGGTACAGCCACATAGAAAGTCAGTTTCAGTATCTTGTGTGGCGGGGGTGGGGGTGGGGGGTGGGGGGTGGGGTTCTATCCATGCTCTAACCATCATCCAGCAATCACAACCCTCTGATATTTCCCCAAACGAGATGAAAAATTACATCACACGAAAACCTAAGCAAAATAGATGAACTCCAATTCATCCAAACAATGGTATATTATTTCAGGCTAAAAAAGCATGAGCCACCAGGGCATGAAAAGGTATGGGGGAGGAACCATATTGTGTGAAATAAGCCAGTCTTAAAAAGCTACATAAGGCAGGATCCCAACTATGGGACGTCTCAGAAAAGACAACTATAGAGCCGGAATCGGGGGTTGCCAAGGGTTACGTGAAAGAAAGTAACGATGAGGGAGACAGCAATGGATTCTTAGGACAGGACAACTGCTCTGTTTGATACAGAGTGGTCGAAGTCTGTCATTTTATACATTTGTCAAAATCTACAGTAAGCACCCCAAAAGTGATCCCTAATGCATAATATATTAATAATGAACTGCAGGAGATAATGACGTGTCTCTATTGGTTCACTAGTGGCAGTGAATGTCCCACTCAGCGATAAGTATTTTGATGGTGGGAGGGGCTGTAGGTAAGTGGGAACTAAGATACAAATGAGGGCTCTATTTTCTGCCCAACCTTGCTCTCCACAAAATGAATTTTAAAATGACAAATAGGGCCAGGCTGAGCAAGCCTGGTGACCTGAATTCAATACCCCAAATCCACGTAAAAGTTGAATGAGAAAACCAACTTTTGAAAGTTGTTCTCTGACCCACACGGGCATGTATGCACATGCATTCACACACACACACACACACACACACACACACACACACACACACACACACACGGAATGGGGGTGAGACCAAATAAAAATTTAAAGAAAATAAATAAAATAAAATAAAATAATCTATTGCATCCCACATCCACACATGATTACTCTTCTAGTCCATAATTTTGCTTTTCTATCCAACTATCTTCTCACACTGAAACTGAATAAAAGCTGAGGGTTTAAACATGTATTTTTAAGGAATTCTTCAAATTTGGGTCATTTCGTAATTTCAGCACTATTTTCTAAGTCTGTGACCTTTACAAGATTTTGCAATACTTGGAGGCCACATCAAAAGTAACATGCAGCCAAACAGTGGTGGTGCACAGCTTTAATCCCAGCACTCTGAAGGCAGAGGCAGGCGGATCTCTGCGAGTTTGAGGCCAGCCTGGGCTACAGAGGGAGTTCCAGGACAGGCACCAAAGCTACACAGAGAAACCCTGTCTCAAAAAACAAAACAAAAAAGTAACATGTAAATGCTAAGAGAGAGCGGATGCTACGTGCATGAGAAAATATTAAAGAGGCAGAGCCAGTGAGGCCACTCAGTGGGCAAAGGTGCCTACTGCCAAACCTGAAGACCGAAGTTCAATTCCCAAAGACACACACATGGTATAAGGAGGGAACCAACCCCAGTAGGTTGACCTCTGACCTCCCACACACACCAAGGAACACATATCCCTATGTATACAATAAACAAATAATTTAAGTAATTCTCAAATTCAGAATAAAATAAAGAACCAGGGCCATTACTGTAAAAACTGATTGTTTAAATAAGTGACACACAGATACACACACACACACACACACACACACACACACACACACACACACACAGACCTCATTTTCTGCTTAAAGAGGAACAGACATTTTTAAAGGGCCTAATTTTTCTTCAGCACTCTGGCAAAGCATTTGTGTATTAAATTATTTTGCAGAAAGAAAAAAAGCAAGACATTAAAACACACACACACACACAGGGGTGGAGAGATGGTGGCTCTGTGGTTAGGCCCACTGGCTGCTCTTCCCAAGGACCCAGGTTCAATTCCCAGCAACCACACTGTGGCTCACAACTGTGAGCACTACACACACAATCCACAGGCACTCCACACACATGGTGTACAGATATACATGCAGGCAAAAACACCCACACTCATAAAATAAAACAAAAAATTTAAAGACACATTCAGGAGGGAACTAGTCTATTTCATAGAAGGAAAATAGCAATTCCTTCAGCTCTTTCTACAAAGAGTGTCCTGGTCTTAAAAACTAGGCCATTCCTTTCCTAAAAACACATCTAATAAAAGTATGTGTCATTGCAGAAACAGCTGGGCTGTTTCCAAACATCTGATGTGTTCCTCCAGAACCTTCCAGGATTGAGCCATCGTGATCCCATGCAACAGTCCCATGGGGGCACCTGTCCCTTCTTCATTACCTTGTTCTCTCTCGGTCTGAACTTCCCGATCTTGACAGGGAAGAGTTCTCTCTGCCATTGTCTGCCATGCTCTGGGCAAATGCTAGCTCTTCAGTCTGAATCTATTTGAGAAATGAATAATGGGAACACTGTTCTAATTTCTTCCTATCTTTCTCCTCATCCTTTGCCTTCGACACATTTCATTCTAGGATGTGCAAATTACATGGGACCTCTGAGCTTCGATGTGCATCAGTCAGCTGGGTGCCTGCAAAAGTGAAGCCCCTCGGATCTACCTCCTTAGGGGTTCTGATTGATAGGCCTGGTGGCAGGGATCCAAAATCTGTATCTGGTATGTGTGTGTGTGTGTGTGTGTGTGTGTGTGTGTGTGTGTGTGTGTGTGTGTGTGTATCCCATAATGGGTTCTGATCCAGGGAGTCTGGGTACCACACCTTCATAAACATAGCTTTGAAGCATATGGAGGCGGATGCTTTAAGCACCTCCCACATAAAGGAACAATTAAGAGCGCTACCAATACAGAAAGGAGCATAATCACCATTCACAGACGTATTTGCAGAGCAGCAAATGGTTCCTTTGGTCTCAGTGAGCACACATTATAAAATCTGCTTAACATGCATGGCTACGCCTGCTCAAATTCAACATCCTCCTGGAACTGAGAAAACTGGTCCATCCCACTGGGCTTTATACTATGCAGACTCATCCTTAGGCAGAAATGAGGGAAAGTGAGGGATCTAATCCCTGAGGTCTGAGCCCAAAGGAACCTATTTCCTGGTCTCCCTCCATCTACCACTAATGACCATAGGAGGAAGGCCAGATCTTGAGTGGTGGGAAGAGTCGAGTAGTCCCTGGTTAACAGGCTCTATGAAACCCTGCAGATCACTGAAAACCGATGGCTGGGCCCCGCCTCACCACTCCTGATTCTAACATAGGTATATTAGGGCTGAGAAATTAATATTATTTCTTCTTCTTTCTTCTTCCTCCTCTTCCTCCTCCCCCTCCTCCTCTTCTCCTCCTTCTCCTCCTCCTCCTCTCCTTCTTTGCAGGGCAGCAGATAGAAAAGAGATGTGGAAAAGGAACACAGGATCCTTTGCAAGCTAAACACAGGTACACCCTCCCTGCCCCCCAAGAATTGTGAATCTCCACCACTGTTGATGGTGATATTTAATTTTTTTTGTTTTGTCTGTTGCTGTTGGTAATGTTTATGGGGGTTGGGGTTTGCATGTGGATATAGTGCCCATGGAAGCCAGAAGACGGCATTAGATTCCCCTGGAACTGGAGTTACAGGCAGTTAGTTGTGATCTATCCAGCTTGGGTGTTGGGAACCAAATTCAGGTCAGGTCCTCTGCAAGAGCAGGACACATTCTTGACCTTTGAGCCATCTCTCCAACCTCTGTTACTTACTTACTTTGAGACTAAATCTTACTGCATCCCCCAAGCTAGCCAGAAACACACTATCTAGCCAGACTGTTCTCCAACTGGCAATCCTCCGAGCACCACGCAAGGTAAGAGAATTCACAGCTCTACAAACTCCTCAGCCCAGCTGCTGCCACTGGCCCAAGATCTACACTCAGAATGGCGAGGCTAACGACTTATGGCCCGCATTCAAGCAAACTGTATTAAAGAAAGGAATGAAGAAAATGTTACCATGCAAAGAGCCTCTAACCCTGAAAACTGCTGCATGGGACAGCCTGCCCCAACTCACATTCTCTGGTAAGAAAAAGGACTGTTTAATGACATAATCCCAGTATCCGTTGATTTAAATGAATTTCATCTGGTTTTCCACTCAGAAACAAATGCGACTCGCAGTGCTTATTAACCACGGACCCTCACTGAGGGTCTATTGTACGCGCAGCGCTGCAGGGCAGCCCAACTTCCTAATGGATAAAGAAGTCAGGCCAAACACAGTGACGGCCTGTAATTTACTTATCGTCTGCATTATTTCACTTCCAATTACTATGAAATCGTGGACTAACTTAACCTTTCCACTGTCACAAGAAGGAGGGAAGCAGGGGTCCCCTGAGGGAAGGACTGTCTTTGCATTTCACTTTGAGAATAAAGCAAATCGCCAGGGGTGGTGGGGGATTAAGTGAAGAGGCAGAAACGTTTGCTTCTTTTCAAACCGGAGGTGTCCCAGAATCAGGAAGCTCACTGTGTAACACAAAGACTGAACAGAAGTTCTTCAGTCTTTGAAAACCTATGGACACTGGGTGGGTCTTATGTATCTTATTTTTTCAAGACAAATATTACTGAGACAATGTAGAAAGGAATATTCACAGAATCTCCATAGAAGACTTATCAATGGCACCGTAATCTCTATGTATTGCTCTGGTTACCGGGTAGTCATGGATCTCATTTTACTCACTCTTTTTTTTTTTTTTTTGGTTTTTCGAGACAGGGTTTCTCTGTGTAGCTTTGCGCCTTTCCTGGAGCTCACTTGGTAGCCCAGGCTGGCCTCGAACTCACAGAGATCCGCCTGCCTCCGCCTCCCGAGTGCTGGGATTAAAGGCGTGCGCCACCAACGCCCGGCTCATTTTACTCACTCTTTACCACAAAATAAAGCTCAAACCAGTTTGCAGAATGACCTACAAATATATTCCAGAACTGTTAGCTCACTGTTACCAATACTACATTTTCTTGAGTTTTTGGGCCTCATCAAAGCCAAATGATTTATCACTGATGTTTAAAAATTTGACTTAAAAGAAAAAAACTACCATGTGACAATCCCTGCTAATTTGACTTAAAAAAATAAAATAAAATAGATTTGAATTATCTTGTTGTGTATTGCAGGAACTCTCTCTGACAATCCTTTACCAGCCCAGGTTGCTCCACTCCAGCATCCTGTCATTATCATTTTCCTGGCCTAAAACGTTCCTCTCCAAGACCTTGCCTTAGCCTACAAGTATAATGAGTCACTACCCTAGAGAGCCCTCCCCTAACTGCCCCACCCCCTTCCCTCTAGACTATTACCCATCTGGGTTCCGTCTGCTACATGGGCCTGGTAAAGCGCACCCAATGAAGCCATGCGTTCACTCACTCATTCCACAGAAACTTACATTTACAGGTACGGAGGCGGATGGCTGTGGGAAGGCATCTACCCACCCCGAGCTCATACTCAAGGACGGAGGCCGGACACACAAGGGGTTGCGACACAGCATCAAATGTGTGGAGAGAGGAAAAGTGTGTGTGGTTGACACTCCTAACAGGGACTTGAATGAGGTTTGGGAAGGGGGGTTTCTGCCCCTGTTGGAACGTTGGGAAGATGTCTAAGGATTCACTTGATCGGCAGAGGCCAAAGTCTCCCCACTGTTGCGTCCCGGGAGCCAATGACTGGGCAAGGTGACGCCGTGTGCGGCAGTCCATTTCAAAGGCTTCTAAAACACACTTCTGAAGATGTGGATTTCAACTATCCATTTGCCACAGTGTATAAATGACACAAGTGTGGCACACAGACAAAAGGACGGAGATACCCTTTTTACTAAAAACAACACGTGGAAATTCATGAAGAACTGGAAGCCATCTTGGAACTGCTGGGCCATATTACAAGAAATGCAGCATTCTTGTGTCTACAAAGACTTAACAATTGTTCCGTTTTCCCTATTCCTTTTTAAAGCCATACTTTCCTCTGGTGTCTCTACCTCTTCTGCCTTACGCAAGAGGATTCCCTCTTGAATCATTTCCAAAGTCCTCTGAAGTTTTCTCTCCGGCCTCTTGCTTTCTCGTTTGTAAATAGCACGGAACCACGGGGCTGCAGGAGAGTTGACCTCACCTACTTCAGACGACAACACCTCCCTGTACTCCATCACCCCACGCACCGGCCAAACGCATCTTTTATCTGGCCCAGCAGAACCGAGAGCGTATACTTAAAAACCAACCCATCCATCTTCTCATTTACAAAACACAACATTTCACAAACTGTTTACCGACAGCCCTGCCAACAATATTACTCAAACGCAGTGGAGGGAAAAAAGCCACAGGGAATAGTATAGTTGGCCAAGAGCAGTATTTGGGGATCTAAAATTACAGGGGAAAATCATACCACATTCATTTTACTTAGTCCCAAATCTCTATCAGATGATGTTGAGCAGAAAGATTCTAAAATTGGCAGGGAGAAAGGAAAAGTCATCTTAAAGGCTGGGCTATGCCAGGATGGCCTTACAGAGAGAAAGGGGGGGGGGGGGGTAACTGAATAAGGTGTGTGCCCTTGAATCGCCGGCCAGCATTAGCAGCAGCGTCTGGTGGGCCAGGATAAGCACGCACAGAAAAGCAAAGAAAATGGAGGTGACTGTCAAAAAGATGCGAATCAACCAAGAGAGGAGAAAGCCGGACGCCACAGGGTGCTCCGGGGACTGTATTTCTAACCCACCAAGTCACACTCGCCAGTCAATGTAATTCTATGCAACTCCATTAGCACTGGCACTGTGGCAACCCAAGAGGCCTGAGCACATAAAAAAAGTAACCGAGCAAACCACACTTCCCGCCCGGGAGCTCCGCACTGATCAAGCAACAGAGCAACAGACATGCCCAGCCAGATGCAGAGCCAAGCAAAGGAAAAATCCCAAAGGGTGAGCGAGCAGTGGGATTTTTTTTTTTTCTTCACCAAAAACCTAAGTAGTGTGTGAGCTCCAGGAAGAAACCAGAAGGGGGCAGTCCTGAGCAAACCAGAGCCGCTGAGAGCCATTGACATCAAATCGGTTAAGCAGGGGCCCAGTCTCCTCCAGCTTTTCATGCATTAGCTCACACACTGCAGCGGCCTCAGAATGATAGTCAAACTATTCTATCTATTTGGCCGAACAGAGTTAACCTGCCTTGCTCAGATTCCCAGAGGTTTATCCGAGTCACGCAGTGGGGAAGCAAAAAGGTCAAGATTCGAGCCCTGAACTCCAATTCCAAAGACAGAACTGAGGCCCACCGCCTCTCATTCAGGCAGATCCTATGAAGGCAAGCTAAGAGGAAGAGAAAGAACCCAACCAGCACCATGAGGCTGGGAAGGGAGAGAAAGCACCCAGGAACACTGCTGTCTTATAGCCACATGGTCTGTACACGCTCCCAGTATATGGAATGTTAGCTACCTGAAGGGCTCCGTCCATAATAAATAGTACAGCAAATTTACAGGCAAAGGAAAACACATATCTCAAATATGGCCCCTCTGTATTTTTCCACAAGTTCCCAAACGATAACCAGTTGGTGTGACACCAACAAATTGTGTTTTATTCTCTCTGAACTAAAAGAGCAGGAGTTATTATTAGTAAAACATGCACTAGAGAAAAATAAGACCATAGCCTCTCCCTCCCCTATAAATCATTCCGGTTAATCGCCACATCAGGGGGCTTTTAGAAGCTAACACTAACGGACAGCGTTAGATATATTACTTCCTGGCTTTGTGTGTTTAAACTGTTTTATAATTCAAAATAGAAAGTTTGGGGCCGGAGAGATGGCTCAGCAGTTAAGAGCGAGTGCCTGCCTACTCACTACTCTTGCCAAAGACCCAGGTCCAGAACTCAGCAGACATGGAGCATCACACAACCACCTGTAACTCCAGTTCCAAGGTATCTGATGCCCTCTTCTGACCTTCACAGACTCCTGCATTCAAGATGTACACATAAATTCAGGAAGGCACACGCGCACACACATAAAATCGTTAATAAACAAATAAATAAATGTTTTTTTTTTAAATTGGGTGTTTAATCGAAAACGCACATGCATGCATGCCCTCCTAAGAGTTAAAGTGCTTAAAACTTAAAAATAAAATAATGTGAAAATTTTTGGGGGCCAATGGAATAGCTAGGTTGGTAAAGTCATGTTCCAAAAAGTCTGACAGCCTGAATTTAATCCCCAGGACCCACATGGTGGAAAGAGAGAGCCAAGTTGACCTCTGACCTCCACACACACACACACACACTCAAAGAGACAGAGAGACAGACAGACAGAAACCAAGAGTGAGACAAATACAAAAATTTTAAAAAGCTTTTAATCTAGACACTATTAAAAATGTTTCCAAACTTCAAAATATTGCAAAACCATACACATTCAGCAAAGACGGAACTAAATATATTTTTTAAAGATGGAAAAGAGTGCACACAATTATGCTTAAAACTGAGCTAATCCAAGTGTAGAGGGTTTTTTTCTCTCTCTAATTTGTTAAGTGTGGCCCCTGGCCTTTCATCGCCCACACCCAGTGTCAAACCAACCTCTGGGATTAGCTCCCTCCTGGATCATCGTCTCCAAGTGTGAACTATGTCACACTTCGGGGCACTTATTGGCACTCCCACATCTCTGACTTTATAACAATAGCTCCCGCAGAGAACTTTCTAGATAATCATGTTTGAGAATCACTCATCTAGACCTCTGTAAAACAGGGCCAGAGAAAAATGGCCAGAGGCGTAAACAAATCACCTACAACGATCGCCTTGTCTCTTGTAACACTCCTGGGAGCTGTGGGGAAAAGGAGCCAAGCTAAATCTATAGTCAAGGGCTGCTTGGCAAGAGAGCGATGAAGTCCTCAGACACTGTAAGGAAACCTCCAAATGCCCAGCGGGGGACCCACCTCGGAGTAGCTCTCATCTCCTGCCCCTGTGCGCGCGGGCACTCATGAGCTTAAATTGTGGTCCTCTCCCCCAACCCAAAAAGAGATCCATTGACACCCCGACTCCTGGTACCTCAGACTGTGAGTTGATTTGAAGGGAGGATCTTCGCTGAGAGTAGTCCCGATTCTGAGCGGGACTCTTATAGGAAGTGGGAATTTGGACACAATGAAAGTCATAAACAGAACGAGGCCGTGTGTGAACAACACAAGGAGAAATCGTGACGTGCAATGGGAGGTCCTTCAAATGAACCAGCCCTGGAAGCCCTTGGTTTGCAGCTTCGGGCCACCCAAACTGTGAGACGATAAGTTTCTGTGGCTTCCGGGCATCTAGTTTGGGGTGTGTGGTTTTTGTTACAGTGGAGCATTGCTAACGTCGTTTGGAAAACCAGGGAGAGCCAATTTAGGTAGTAAAGCGCTGATTGCCATGGCAACAAGGTAACGGATCATGCCTGCTGCCTCAATAAACCCCACAGTTTCTTTAATAAATAAAATTTATAATTATCTATAAATGAGAAAAGTATAAACTACATAATAAAATTTATGAAATACAAATAATAAATAAATTCACAGAATGTGACGATTTAAAAAAAATTTTTTTAAAAAGCCCTGTGACATCTGAGGTCTCACAAAAACTTAGCTTCACCATGCCTGCTCCTTGTATGACCCGATAGGGTCAAGGGTTAAGAGGGGTTGACACAGCCCTCAAGCCCGCCGTGACCCTGGCTCCTTTCTTGCTAGAACTTGGAAGGAAATGTGCATTTTAAGAAAATGTCATCCATATACCGGAATGAATTTGAGTGTGTCTGGAAGAGTCTCAACAACGGATGAAAAGTCAGCAATAGCCAAGCCCCTATGGCTGCCAAAGGTCTTGTCGCAGAACTAGGACGCTTCAGTCTTGTAGATGTGACCAGGAGCGGGTGCTGCGTGCGGACTGGCCGGGGCTGGAGGAGTGCTTCACTCCGAAGGCTTAAGCACTACCACCCCACAGAATTTATGGTTCCTAAATGTTTGTTTTAACTAGTGTTGAGAACACACATTTGACCCGGTGTGAACTTGACCCCGGGGTCCCTCTCCCTTCCCGTCAGTGTCTGCGCCACCGGACGAGATTTTCCAGTCGAGCCTCCCACCCCAGCTCCCAGGACTGGGGTCAGCACTGAGGACACAGACGGAACAGCCCTCCCAGCAGCTGCTACGGTAAACTTTGCGGCAGATGGATCGGCAAAGCAGCTGTCAATGGCCATGGCAGGCCTATGAAAAATGTGTGATCGTCATGGGCCCCTCTCTCACGCCGGGCTAGTGAGCTGAGCCAAAGGGGGACAGGAGACAGCCTGAGGGTGTCCTCCCGGTCACCTACCCTCCACAAGCTGCACCCTCCTGAATGATGCTGTGTACGGCAGCCTCTCTTAACCCCGTGGGTACAAATATCAGGATCTCCTCTGCGTGGAACTTAGTGAGCATTTCTAGGGTTGGTTTTCAGGGTTTTTTTGGTCCCCCCCCCCCAGCAGTATGGGCTGAACGCCAATGGAAAAGCAATGGAATATCGATTTTCTGTTCCTTCCTAAGGAGAGAACAAGTCATTTGATGTGCCATGAGTTCCATGAGTAAAACCAGACTCCGCACTCCCTACAGCTGGCTGCATTTCTCCCCTATTCATGGAACCTGGCACATGGTAAAAACTAAACAGATATCCGCTAAAAAAATAAAAGAACCGTGCATGCGTTTACAAAGGGCCTGCACCGTGCCAGGCACCCGCTCCCAGTCCTGTCTGCCGTAGTTTCTCTTCTGCCTCACCCTGCCAGCCCGGCTTCGCTCGCCTTCACCTTTATTCTTTTGTGTTTTCTGTTCCCACATGCAGTCTCCTCATTAGCTCTGCACCCGCTGGCAACGTCTGTCCCTCAGTCACATTAACTCTGGAAAAACATGAAGGGACCAAAAAAAGATGGAAAGAGACAATGATGGGGTAGTTTAGACAAAGGGAAGAAGTGGAAAAATGAGAAGGAGGAGATGGCACACATCCGGGGCTTAATGTTTCCACTCCGAGGACAGTCCCCTAAGCCCCGAAACCCTGCTTTGAATGTTGTCTTTGGAGAGAGAACACATGCTATATCATCTCTTGATCACTACTAACGGTCCCCAATATTAAAAGTTCGAAAGATATATCCCATGCTATGATTACAACTCCCAGAAACACCAACACAGACAGACAGACAGACTGTGTCTGAGTCTGTGTCTCTCTGTGTGTGTGTGTGTGTGTGTGTGTGTGTGTGTGTGTGTGTGTGTGTGTGTGTAAAAGCAGCATTAATGTGCAGTTTGGCATCTCCGCACAGGGACTGGAGTGGCTGGAGCGCCAGGACCACCGTGGTGCCTGCACAGAGGCATTCTTTGCCCCGTGTGGGTCTGCTGCCTGCGTGTTTCTCATCTCTGGTTTGCAATTTAAGGTTCACTAAATCTTCCGTCTGTCTCCAGAAGCATTTGCCCATGGAACATTTAAATTAAGTTCCAATCAACTCAAAGCAATCCAAACTGGCCCAAAGGAATGCATTATTTTCTTCATGGGATTAATCAAACAATGGAGACCACAAACACATCCAATCGCCTGTACAGAGATTCTTTTGGCGCAGTTGACATAACGTATGCGAACCCTTTAAATTATCCTTAAAATGTGATAACTATTAAATACCGTGGGTTATACATTGTTAGCTACCCATACACTTTGCGATGTTGACACATCACTGGTTTTGTATTCCTGTATAATGGATTACATCCAAGCACAGTTGTCCATACTGAGAGAAAGGGAACCACACATCAATTTATTTTGTCATCTGAATATCATTGCTACTTAGTGAAGCAGTTAAACTGATGAGAACTGGTGACGGGGTGCTTTCTATCAATCCCCATCCATTTTACAAATACTTTAAAGTACTGTCCCCCAAGCAGCAGGCTTTAACACAAAGAGAACTAGAGACATGTATTTAATGTTTCATAGGGGTGTGTGTGTGTGTGTGTGTGTGTGTGTGTGTGTGTGTACAAGTTCACAGGTGTGTGGACTTGGGTAAGTGTGAGTTTGCACGCGTGTGTGAGTGCATGTAGAAACCAGAGGTAGATGTCTTCCTCAATTGTTTTCCACTGTTTGTTTGTTTGTTGTTTGTTTGTTGAGATAGTGACTTTCCTGAACCCAGAGCTTACCAATTTGTCTAGATAGGCAAGCCAACAAACCCCAAACATCTATCTATCGCCACCTCCCCAGAGCTGGGTACAGGCTCCTAGCACCATGCCCAGCTTGAAGTGCCAAAGATGGGCACCTCGTTCCTCACGCATGCATCGCACACCCTTTACTGACTGAGTTATCTCCCTGTGCTCCATAGTTAGTCTCCTTTAAAGTCTTTTCAAAATAAATCATTCAAAGGTACAAAACAACCCAATAACTGTAAAGGAAAACAGATTGGGCATTTCAAGCCCGAAATCCCAAATCTGAAACTTTCTAGTACCAACCAGACACCACAAGTGGAAAATTCCATACCTGACTTCATGGAAACGGTTCAATCAAAATGCAAGCACACTAAAAAACAGTGTGTAAATATATTACCTTCCGGTTATATACAAAGGATGTATACAAATGAACTTCATGTTTGAATGTGGGTCCCATCCTCACCATATCTCATTATATATAAACACATAATCAAATAAAATCAAAGTCCCAAACACTTGTTTGGCCCAAAACATAATGGATACACACTGTAGTAGAAAAAAAATCATCCACATTACTTAAAAAAGAAATAATGCATACACAAGGAAAGAAGAAAGTCGTGTAATTTATAAATGAGAGTTTACTTGACTTGATCCAAAACTAAACTCTAATAGTCTCTGGTTTCAGAGTGGCTTTTCACCTTGACACCGTCAGCAATCCAAGAGGGGGAGCCTGGTTTCAGTTTAGTCATTTCTGTAGAAGAAAGTGTAGCACCAGAGAGGCCAGGTGAATTCCTCAAAGCCACACAGCTGATGGAGGGTTCAGCATGTGAACATGGGTCTCCGAAACCCAAGGCCTTTCTGACATCATGCTGCTAATCCATGGATACAAGCGGAAAGTAGCAATGTTAACTCTGATAGGCCTATCTAAAGACAAAGGTTCCTTCATCTTTCAGGACACACCTGAAATAAGCCTCCCATTAAAAAACACCCATCTCTGGACTCAAGAGATGACTCAGTAGTTAAGAGCACTTGATGCTCTTCCAGAGGACCCGGGTTCACCCACATTGGGCTACTTACAACTAACTACCTTGTGACCCAAGGAGATCTGACACCCTCTCCTGGATTCCATGGGCATTGAACTGTGTGTGTGTGTGTGTGTGTGTGTGTGTGTGTGTGTGTGTGTGTACATATATATTGCTATAAAATAAAAAATAAGCACATAAATAAAAAATAGCTTTAAAAAAAAAGCACTCATCTCATAAATGCTATGCTTTGAATGGTGTACTCAGCTGCCCAGGCTCTGTTGTGATTTGAGTTTCTAGCACTGGTCAGAAAAGCACCAGAAAGGAAACTCGAGTGCTGACCTGTCTAGATTCAGTGTTATCTACAGCTTCCTCCTCAAAGCCAGAGGTATATGTCCCAGGTATCAGGAGATGAGCACCATACAGGCACTTCCTCAGCTCCAACCACAACGACGCAGCCCTAACTCTCTCAACCAACAAGTGGCCAGTGACCCCTCTTTCTGGACCTGCAGGGAGCAAAGCCAGCTACACACAGGCAGACACATGTTCTTGCCCTCCCTGGCCTGGAGAAGCAGGAAATCATGACTCACCTGTTCACTATCCAGATAGTCCCTTTCTAGGACTTCTTGGGTACCCTGGTCCCCCAGAAAGGGGGAATCTCTGGGGCTGTCTCCTTTTCAGAAAAGGCACTCTGCCACTTGCCAAAAAAAAAAAAAAAAATCTTAGTGAAACCTCAGAGCATGCTCTGGCAGGTTTGTATGTGTGTGGGGTTAGTGCTTGTGTGAGAGGACATGTGCACCAGTACATGTACATGTGTGTGCTATGCACAAAGACCACAGGTCAATCTTGAATGTCATTCTTCAGAAGCCCTCCACCTTATTTTTTGAGACAGGGTCTCTCATTGGCCTGGAACTCACCAATTAGGCCAGGCTGTGTAGCCACCGAGCTCCAGGGATTTACTGTCTTTGTCTCCTGGCTTTTTTAGGCAGGTTCTAGGGATCAAACTCGGGCCCTTTGCATGCATGGCAAATACTTCATCAAGTAAGCCATCTTCCCAGCTCCTGCCCTGTGTGTGGCTGGCTTCACACAGCAATACCTCATTGCCTTGGTGCTGTCACAGAAGGTTACCCACCATGTTACTGGCCAAACATGTCATAGAAGCTTTGAGGCAGATGCAGTTATCCGGAGAAGCAATCCTAACACAGGATAACACTGCTACCACATCTGTCAATTCTGTCAGGTGTAATCAATCTAAAAAGTTAAGAACAGAAAAATGGAACCAGGCAGTGGTGGCGCACACCTTTAATCCCAGCACTCGGGAGGCAGAGCAGGCAGATCTCTGTGAGTTCGAGGCCAGCCTGGTCTAAATACATACATATACATGTATTAACTTACAATGCCTACAGACCAAAGCATTTCTGATCTAGCAGCTGGAGTTCAACCCTCAGGAGGTCTGTTAAGTCAGTCATTGTTCTTTGATTAAGTCCTAAAACACCAACATGAGTCCTCTTGATCCACTTAAAATCCCTCTGTTTACCTCATGAACTAAAGGCATTTTTTTAACAGATAAGGTCACCAGAGTGATGGCATCAAGTCTTTACTCACCCACCAGTATTATAAAACCCAAACTAATGCACAGGGCACATTGCTGGGCTTTATTCATGAAGTATATGTCACTAGCAGCTGAAATTTGGGGCCACTCCAGTTCACACAATAATAGCTCAAACTCTACAAAGAGAACATCTAGAATTGCTCACTTTGGGGGCTAGTGGGTAAGAGTACTGGCTGCTCTTCCAGAGGGCCTGCGTTCAGGTCCCAGCACCAACATGATGGTTAACAACCATCTGTAACTCTAGCTCTGGGGGATCTGACAGCCTCTTCTGGCCTCTCTACATGTACTAGGCACATACCTAGTACACAGACATACGTGCAGGTAAAACACTCATACACACAAAATTTTTTAAAAAATAATACAAATTTTAATGCTTGTTTGTTCTGGAATGGAGGTAATTTTTTTTTTATTCTCAGCTAACTTGTCAAGGGGGCCTTGATATACATTTAGCTTCATCTTTAACTTCACTATGTTCATAAGGAATATTCTTCAGTGTTCTCATATCTATATGTATTATTAATAAAACAATACCATTAAGCATGTATATTAACTGGGAGAAACCCCAAGTGCAGGAAGATTCTGGAAAAGAACTGGACCCCACCCCCACCCCCACCCCGAGGATGAAGAATGTGGGCGGCTCTTTTCATAAAGCTTTATACACTTATAATGTTGTGCCTGGTTAGATCAGGTCTGTAATTCTAGAAACCGGGGAGAGGGGGCTGTGTGTATTGATGCACAGTGTATTAATAGCTCATTGGTAGAGAGCTTGCTCAGCACCTGGGTAGCCTTAAACTTAATCGCCAGCCCTGCAACTCTCCCAGCCTTATTCCAGAAAAGGATCTCTCTTTTCCATCCCTCTTCTCCCACCATGGTAAAGGATGCTTCTTAATTGTTGGCGCCACCTTTAAAATAATCGTATTGGTTCTGGCACACAGTCTACCCTCAAATGGGATTTTTTTCCCCCTAGCACCTGACTCAAAAGAGACAGTGATGGACACGTGGGTTGAGTGCCGAGGAACCTTGGCTCACATAATGCTGGTGGACCCGCATAACCCAGTCCTTCCTGGAGGGTTATGCAGGCTGCAGGTGGACTGTGTTTCAGATTTCGAATCCCCCCCCCCGGGGGTGGGGAGGAGCGCCTTCCTCTTCAAGAGGCCCCCTGTAGAACCTCCCCCACCCCACCCTGACACACACACACACACACACACACACACACACACACACACCTGGCCCATTGTGCAAGGCTGCTGTGAGTACCGTGACTTACGTTTGGTGCATCTCTGAGAGCCGGGAGCCTTGCTCCAGCCGTGGCAGCACTGTCCTCCACAGACATTGATCCTGCAACAAAACCAGACCCCTGAGTCCAACGACGCTCACTTCCCAAGAATTCCCGCTTTCCGAGCGTTCCTGAAAAGCCAGTCTCTTGCTTCCACATTCCTCTGGATTAGAGAGTGCTCTAAGCACTCAGGATGCCCAACCCAAAGCTGCCCAAGTGAAAGGATAAGGGGACCATTCACCTGCGAAGGATGGAGGAGCCAAAGGGCGGAGAATAAAAATCCAAACTATGGTTGTCTTAACCCCCAAATTAAAACGGAGTCAAATGTAGTCTGTATATTCTCGGGGCCCACCCACTTTGCTTCAGAGAGAAGCATCCTCTCCTCCCACCACCACCCCCAACACACACACACACACACACACACACACACACACACACAAAGTGAGATCACCCCTAGGGGATCCAGCCTTGCGGGGGGGGGGGGGTGGGGCGGGGGGAGCCAAATGTCCAAATTAAGACGCCCCCACCCCAACTTGTGATTAATGGGGAGAAAGCAGTGCCGTGGGGATACTTACTAGCACCCAATAACAAGCCCCACTGCTCTCCAAACCCCAACCCCTACCACAGTAGGACAGCCCACCCCCCACAGGTGCCAGGAAACCCAGGTCTACAATTTCCAGGATGCCCAAGGAGAGCTGGGTCTTTAAGGCCAACTTTCACTCACAATCCCTTTTTCATTAGGTAAACCAAAATAAAAAAAAAAAAAACCGTGTTGCAAGAAGTTTAATTGATGCCTTGGGATTAAGCTCTAGTGACTTCATGTTTACGCCCATGGTCTAGGAGCAGAAGGGTTCGCGCACAGGAGGTTACGCCCCGGGGAAGAAATAAATGCCTTTTGTGTTTCCCCCGCAGCTCCGTAACAATGCACTCGGAGTTAAACGCCAGTAAAAGTGAGCGGGCTTCCCCCCGCGCTCGCCCCTTCCCGCAGCGCCCCCGGTGGGGAAGAGACGGTCCCCCGAGCCCCGGCGGGTCCCCCCGCGCGGGAGGCGGGCAGAGCGTGGGCTTACCCTTGCAGCTGCTGCTTCTGCTGAACCTGCAGCCTGGAGCCCCCGGCGCTCTGAGTGTCCTGGGGCACTTTGGAGCGCACGACTTGCCTGCCATGTTTGGCGAAGCGGGTGACCGCGGGCTGAGCACCGGCCTTAGAGTGGAGCTGCCGGCCGGGCGCCCCAGGACGCGCGGGCTCGGGTGGCAGCGGCGATCGCAGCCCCGGCAGGGCCGCGCCGCCAGGCTGGCTGGTGCGCCGGGTCCGCTCGGCTGGGGGCCCGGCCAAGGAGCGGCTGGAGGTGGCCGATGAGCTGCGGCTGTACCTGGCGTCCAGCGCGACGTTGAAGGTCCGTGGGGGCCCAGCCAGAGGCAAGGCTCCGGCCGCCAGCCCCGGGCCCGGGCGCACCACGTACGTGATCCTCCGCACCCGGCCGTGCGCAGACCACGCTAGCAGCCCTGCCCAGAGCAGGAGTCCCCACCTGAGCCAGGCTCCCGCCATCGCGGCCAGTCTCCGGCCGCGCGGCTCGCCCTGCCCCGGCGCGCTCGCTCCGTATCCCCCGAGGACTCCGCGGAGAGCCGGGACGCGGCGGGGTGGAGGCCGACTGGGTGGCCGCAGGGGAGGGAGCTTTGCGGGCGGCTGAGCGGCAGCGGACCCCAGCCGGGAGCGGTGGCGAGCAGGGGGCGGGAGTTGGGGTGGGGAGTAGGGGAGGGGCGCGGGCTGCGCAAGGTGAGGGTCCCCTGGCTCAGCCGGGGTGTCGCGGGGTGCAGCCGGGGTACCACGGGCGCCGACCCGCGAGGGTGGGAGAGGACGATCGTGAGCGCTGGACGCTCGGAGGCAGCCCCGGCTGCAAAGTCTTTTAAAAGTTTCTTCTCCCCGGTGGAGCCGTGTGTCAGATCTGAACAGCCAATCTGCGACAGACGTGACGTCAGGCAGCAAATCCTAATTGGGGAAAGCTTGAGATGAGCCGGGAGAACGAGCCACCACCCTCCGCATCCAGAGACTGGGGCTGTGGGTCGGGTGGACGGAGGTCCCTGCTCCCCGAGTCCTCGGTCCCCGGTCCCAGGAGAAGACAAAGGGCTCAGAACGGTACCGGAACAGCCTTTTCCTTCTAGCAGCCCTGTAGATTCAGGCGATACAGTTGGAAGCTCAGGCACTTTCTTATCGGAGTTTGCTCGGATATTGTCGACAGGAGTTGGATTAAAACACTAGGTCGGGCCCCAGAAAAGGCCATCCGAAGTAGGCTGAGCTGTCCTTTGGAAAGTGATTAGTCCTATTAGACCTAAGGATAACTCCGGGTGACTTGGTGGTACCCTACTTCTGGAATTGGAGGGTCGGGAATGCGTGGCGGGCAGCAGGGGGCGCCCTGTAAATGAAGAAAACCCTCAGAGACGCCCAGGCGGTGGTCCTTGTAGTGTGTGTGTGTGTGTGTGTGTGTGTGTGTGTGTGTGTGTGTGTGTGTGTGTGTGTGTGTGTGTGTTGGAGGGAGGGAGGGAGGGAAGGAGGGAGGGAGGGTGAAAGAGTTTTGGAGAAAACCAGGAAATGACATCTTTAGTGCTAACATTGGAATTAAAACAATGTTATCAACAGAATGCATGCTGTTATTACACGCCTGAAATCGAAAGTCCATGATAATAACTGTATATTTTTTAAAAAGGCCTGGAGAAATAGCTTGGTGGTTTCGGTGGTTAAGAGCACTGGCTGCTCTTTCAGAGGACCTGGATTAGATTCCCAGCACCCACATGTTGGTTCACAACTATCTGTAACTCCAGTTCCAGGGGTTTGATGCCCTCTTCTGACCTCCAGGTGCCCATACACATATGCAGACAAAACAGTGAAAATACACATTAAAAAAAAAAAAAGACAAATTTTTAAAAACATAAACTAATAAGGGTCTTTTTGCGGGCTTTGATTTTCTCTCCTATTAATAAGTTTGATTGCCTTTGTTTGCTAGCTTTCCATCCATCAGCTTGGGACAAGTGGTAGCAAGCGAGAATGATTTAAGAAATATTAATGATGAAAAAAAGATCATTTCAAGTTGAGGAAGCAATCTCTGGTCTGCTTTTCTCTGTACATTGCAGAAATACTGGTGAGGGTTTGGTCGGAGAAGCCTGGGCCTCCAGCTGCCTGAACGCTCACTTCCTCCGAGAGCAGTGTCTTAGAATCACTGTCATCCAAGAACTACACCCGGGCCCCAGCCTAAAGTGATTACCAATTACTACAGGGCACAGGCATTTCACCTCTACTCCCAGAAATCCTGCTTCCTCAACACACACCAACGGGTGAAAAGTCCCTTCCCGCCCTAACAGCTTGTCCCTCTGTACAGTTCAGCCTCAGAGCCAGGTCAAAATGAACCATAATGAGGGGGAGGGGCCAAGACACTGTCTCGCGTCTGCATCTTTGGGTTCTGTATGAATTATAAGACAAAGGAACAAATGTCCATCAAGGGTCTGCTGTGCAAAAGGCACACAGATACACAGTCAGCATCCTTGTATCTATCTAGAGCTACAAAGTATCCCAAGGCACAAAGCCTTTGTGTTAAGGAAACCTATCTGGTTTGGGGAAACAGGCTCTAAATAAAGCCTTTAAGAAGATAAACAACTGAATTAAGTAACACTTAGAGAAAAGTAACAGAATTTGTTACTCACCAGGCAGGATTTGATCTCCACGATCCTATGCCGTAGTATAGCCGACAATTCTGTCATCTTGTGGACAATTCACAACAGGGAAAAAAAAATTCCTAACTGCAATCCAAACCTGCCCATGAAGATTTTGTGTGTCCTGTAGGGATTTTTCTAAGCAGCTAGCTGCAGCGGACAGGGAGTGGAGAAGGAAGCATGAGGCAAGGCTGGGAACATTTTGATGAAGGAGGCCATGGGGTGGGAAGCGAGGAAGAGAGCTGACTAGGGAAGAATGACCCAGGGCAGCATCCCGAACAAGAAGTCTTTACTAGTCTTCAGTAGCGGATGGGACTTTCCGGCAAGTGTCTCCCAGGCCCAGGAGGGATGGATGACCTGTGTCAATGCTGCTTCCAGGGCAGGAGAAGCAGCTGTCTGCAGAAGTCACAGCTGGAAGCAGACTCTCGGGACCTAGCCTTGCCACTTTACGTTGAGCAAGTCACCCCGCCTGTCTGGATTTCAATCTCTAGATAATCTGGGGCTCTGCTCGGGATCGCTGTATTTGCAATGAAGCTGATTTTTACTCTGCTCTACCGCTCCACAGGAAAGTGTTTCCTGCGGAAATAGCTCAGGAGGTAAGAGCACCTGCTGCACAACCCCAAAGACCTGAGTTCAAATCCCCAGCACCCACACGAAAGCAGAACATGGTCACAGGAGCTTGTAAGCCCAACACTGTATGGGGGAAGGAAACGGAGGATGCTGGGACTCGCCCGTCATCAGCCTGGCTCCAGGTTCCATGAGAGACCCTGTCTCAAGGGAATGAGGCAGAAATAATAACACAGGACACCCAATGTCCTCCTCTGGCCTCTGAACAAACATAAAGGCAAACACACACACACACACACACACACACACACACACCATACCACTTACATATACCATGCCCACATCAGAAAGAAAGAAAGAAAAAAATTACAAATGTCTTCTACCATTGAAAATACACAATGCAATCTTTCTTTCTCTTGACAGCAGTGGGGGGGGGCAGCATTTCTGATGCATCTTCAGCCAATTTATAACCTCCCACATGAGTACTCTCTAGTGGGAATGCTCACTAGAGGAGCCCATACACATGCTGGAACATATGCGTGTCTACACCACCATGAATATACAAGCACATGCATGAGCAAGTTGCCCTACTCGGGGGGCTGCTGGCAGATACCATTGGAGCCACAGTTTTCCACAGTCTCTTGTTATTTACATGACTCGCAAGACAATCCTTGGGAATTGCACTGTGTCCCTCACGCAATATCACACGAGATGGTCGCTCATCTCAAACACTGAACTCACTATTAATCCTGAAAGTGAAAGCCCAGTTTCTGTCAGGAATTGAGACCGGCCTTTGCCAAGTCTCAACCCAGCTTAATGCCACAGACCCTGGACCCAAACCCCACCAGGGTTCAAGGCCCATTTATATTGGCAGTACACAACTTCCTTGTTCGAAAACCAAGTCTTTAAAGATCTCATAAAAGTTCTTGGACGTCAGATGGTTTTTCGAAAACAATACTCAGATGAGCTAAGTGTAAATGAATCAGAAAAGAAGATCGTGTTTCCCATTAAAAACCCGTGGGTTTGAAGATTAGGGAAGAAAGAGAGGCCAGCAAATGCCAAAGATTTCAAAGCACTTTGAGACCATTAGTCAAACGCAGCACGCAGCCAGGTTCCCTCATCTCTACACTTTATGAGCTTTGTAATTGGAAATCTTTTCCTGCATTTAGGATTAGCTACAAATCAACTTTGGTGGCTGTCTGCGCTCAAAAATGCGTCCACGTGAGTTTTCTCCAGCCAAGGGTTTCATGGAGCCCCCCAACTCAGTCCTACCTAGTCTCACCAAGAAATTCCTAGAAAGAGCAAAGGAGAGGTGAAAATGTCATGAGTCTGTACTCAACGCGAAGAGCGAGGTTGAGGGACAGAGGATGTGTGATGTTACAGTTTGCATGAGTGTCTTCCAAAGGCCCATGTCTTCAAGGCTTGGTCCCCAGAGTGATGTTACAGCGAGGTGATGGAACCTTTCATGGAAGCAGCTTCGGAGGAAGTCTATACGTCATTGGGGGTGTGCCATCAAAGGGGATTGTGGGAGCATGAGCTCTTCCTGTTGCTCTTTTTACTTCCTGAGTCACGGGGTGAGACGCTTGTTCGGACACACGCTCCAGCCATGATGTTCTGTCTCAGCAGAGACCAAGAGAAATCACGGACCGGGGCTTCCAAATCCATAAACTAAACAGGCCGTTTCACTTGTAAGCTTGTTATCCAAGGCATTTCGTCAGAACAACTGAACAAGAGCTGAGCAGCACAAGAGAGAGGGAGATGGTTTCCCGGGAAAAGATACGTAGTTCATGAATGGGCAAAGGGAGCAGGAGGCTGAAACAAGAGTGAACCACAGTAGGGGAAAGACAAGAGATCAGTGAATGGAGACGGGCACAGACAGAGATGAATGAAGAGAGGGAAGCAGGAAACATGGGGAGGACAGAAATGAGACCTAAGCTGAGAGCGGTGATGCATGCCTCTAAGTCCAGCACTTTAGCAAAGTAGCAAAGGTGCGCGCATGCGCGGGGGGGGGGGGGGGGCGCAAGAGAGAGAAAAGGAGGGGGAGAGAGAACACCTCTGAAGGGAGGGAGGAAGAAGGGAGGGAGGGAGGGAAGGATGAAAGCAGGAAGGGGAAGATGGAGGGAGGGAAGGAAGGAAGGAAGGACTTACCTGTGGGCATGGCTTCTCAGGATGCTCGCTCTGATTCTGGAAGCCTTTTCTGAACATCAGCCAGTTCTGACCTGATCAGCTCATCCTGGTTTGGTCAGGAAAAAAACCCACAACTATATGGTGTGGCTGGCTGCCGGGCGCCTGACACAACGTGGGAGAGACAGGGAATCCAAGCCCCTGCATAGGCAGAGAGGCAAAGAGGGAATCTTCCACTCCAGGTAGATCCCAAGCAGGTACCTAATTTGTTCTCGAAGTCCTTCTTTTCTTGTACTGTCAACTAGCTGTTCTGTCAGAAACCAGGAGAGAAGGCCAAGCATTGGGACACACACCTGTAATCCTGGGAAGGCTGAGGCAGGAGAATCAGGAGTTCAAGACCATCTGGAGCTGCACTGTGAAACAGCCTGAAAAAGATAAAAAAGTGGAGGTAAAAAGATTAAAAGTAGGCCGGGCGGTGGTGGCGCACGCCTGTAATCCCAGCACTCGGGAGGCAGAGCCAGGCAGATCTCTGTGAGTTCGAGGCCAGCCTGGGCTACAGAGTGAGATCCAGGAAAGGCACAAAGCTACACAGAGAAACCCTGTCTCGAAAACCAAAAAAAAGAAAAAAAGTATTAAAAGTGTATAACTTCCTCCCCTGCACCTGGCTCAGTTTCAATAAGAAATAACATGAAGCTGTACAGATAGAGAGAGATGTCAGAATCTGTCTGCTGAGCTGTGTGAGCAAGACAGAGACAGGTTTGCCTTGAAAAGAAACACAAGGTACTTCCAACAGAGGCAGCAATAAGACCTGAGGGTTCTTTTGTTTTTGTTTTTTGTTTTTTTGTTTTTTTTTTCCGAGACAGGGTTTCTCTGTGTAGCTTTGCGCCTTTCCTGGATCTCGCTCTGTAGACCAGGCTGGCCTCAAACTCACAGAGATCCACCTGGCTCTGCCTCCCGAGTGCTGGGATTAAAGGCGTGTGCCACCACTGCCAGGCTTCCCTTCTTTTAAAGTACTTCTCATTGTTCTCCAACAAACATTTGTTGACCATCCACCAGGGCCTTAAACTGGCAATTGTGGAGCCTTTGAAAGAAAGAAAGAAATCAAAGCAGAGCGGTTTGCCCTCCACTTGGCATCACTACGATGAGCAAATACGTGGTGGAGAAATGGGACAGAAAGACAAGTGGAGTCGTTCATGTGCTGTGGAGAGAAGCAGAACCAGAGATGCGATGACCATGGGGAAATGGCTGAGGGGAGTGGGCTGCGCTGCCACTTGGAGCCACGTGATATGGGGCCTGTGCAGTGAGGGCCGCGTCTGAGTCCATCGCCCTACCGCGGTCGGAATCTGTGTTGAAGTCCATGACCCGCCTTACCAGCAAAGACCATGAGGATGTCAGTAGTCTGGGCCACCACCTGAGACCATGTCGATGTCAGAGGGCCTGGCTGCAGACAGGGCCATACTTATCTGAGAGATCAGAGACCCGAGGCCATAGTGACTTCCCTGCCTGAGCTGCGGTCAGGAGCCGTGTCTAGATCCGTAGCCTTACCTCACCTGGGATCTATGTTGATGTCCGTGGTCCATGTTACCATCAAAGGTCATGTGGATGGCCCTAAAGCTGTGGTGACATCCGTGGTCCTTGCTGAGCAAGCCCATCCCTTGCCGGCCCTAGTGGCATGTGCGTGGGAGAGCTGGTCCTGCCCCCCACAGGGAGAGCTAGCCCAGGGGCATGGGTGTGAGCTAGCCCAGGGGCATGGGTGTGGGTCACTGCAGCAGGAGAGCTGGCTCTGCTCTTACCAGGAGATCTGTCCCCCAGGAAGCATGATGGTACCCGTGGTGGTGTGATTGCCAGAGACCTAGTCCTGAAGGCGTGGGCGCAGGAGAGCTGGCTCCGCCCCTCACCTCAGAGGAGAGGGGGGTCCCAGCAGAGGCCCGCGATGACCAATCCAGCTACCACCCAGACACACAACCAGAGCTTTGAGTGGACACACCCCAATATCTGTCCCATCTATGACCTGCTGGACCGTATGAAGGGACTGGTCCTGGGGAACCACAGCCGCAGGATCTCCATGACTCAGGGCGCAGCAGAGTTTCTGAGAGAAGCCTAGGTGAGGATCCAGTTTTGATGGTGTAGCCGAAGCCAGAGGCCTTGAACTAGACCAACAACTCACTGCAATGAACATTTGCAAGTAAAGCTATGTGGACAAAAGGGCAATTATTGTGTGGCACACTGCAGCTCCCAGTGCCACTATGATGATGAGCGAATCTGTGATGGAGAGGTGGGCAAGATAGGGGAACAAGCTGGGTTTGGTTTGTTTTATTATTTTTCCTTTTCTTTTTTGCAGGGAGGCTATGGGGTGGAGGGTGGACACGGACGGCCTGGGAGATGAGTGGAATTGGGGTGCATGGTGTGAAATTCCCAAAGAATTTTTTTAAATGTTATATTTTTAAAAAAGAAATAGAAAAAGAAAACGTTAAAACCAGCTTCCATTTTACATAAATACTAGGGTACTGCTTCGCAAGTCAATGCTGCCCCTGCAACAGGAAGTGCCTTTGTGTTGGCTGTGAGCACCTGGCCGTGACAGGCCTGAATCTTCTCTACGAAGATTGTACAGCTAATATCGTAGGCAGACGAGTAATGCCACATGTGGCTAGCACTGGAAAGACTGGGGGAGGGGTAGCAGGGAAGCGGCTCAGGGATTAAGAACTGCCCTTACAGAGGAAGGGCATTCGGTTCCCAGCGCCCCTATGGCAGTTTCCAACCATCCATAATCCAATTCCAGAGGATCTATAGCGCCCTCTTCTGGCCTCTGTGGGCCCTGCATGCACACGGTGCACAGACATACAGCCAGGGGAACCACTCATACACATAAAATAAAAATAAGTAAGTCTTTAAAAGAAAAGAAGAAAAAAGGAGTGGGCAATAAGATCTATGAGGAGAGAAAAATGCCAAGATCATAAGGGAGAAAATGTCAAGACCTCAGGCCTGCCTTTACACCATTTACACCAGTTTAAAGGAGACAGTCAATAAAAAAGAAAGTGTAGCACACACCAAAGAACTAAAAAAAAAAAAAAAAAAAAAAAAAAAAAAAAAAAAATCAAGACAACAAATAAACCAATAAAAAAAAAAAAATGAGCTATACGTCTGACCAGAGAGTTCTCAACAGGACTGCAAATGGATGATCAACATTTAAAAAGGGTTCAACATTATTAGCCATCAGAGACATTCTATTTAAAACCCCTTTGAGATTCCATCTCACCACGTCAGAAGGGTTGCCATCAAGAAACAGCAACAACAAAAGCTGCCAAGGATGAAGGGAAATGCAAACCTTTATTCACTGTTGGAGGGAGTGAATGCTGGTTACTATGGAAATCAGCACAGAGGTTCCTCAAAAGTCTGGGGGTAGAGCTAATATGAACAATATGTACCACTTCTGAGAATCTACCCCAAAGATCCTACATCCTGCTGTAGAAGCACGTACTTATCCATATTCATTGCTGCTGTAGTCACAGAACTAGGAAATGGAACCAGCCTCGAAGTCCATCAGCTGATGGATGGATAATGAAAATGTGGTATATGCACACAATAGAATTTCACTCAGCTGTAAAGAAAAATAAAACTGGGTAATAGGCAGGTGATTGGATGGAGACAGAAACAGTCATCCAGAGGGAGGGAACCCAGATCCAGAAAGACAAGTGCCTCATGTTCTCCATTGTGTGGACCCTAGCTTCAAACTTCTAGCTTGTTGTGTTTAACTTGAAATACCTTTAGACGTGCAGAAACGAAAAAGAAGCCATGGGGTGGTGGTGTCCTTTGCAGGAGGCAGGGTGGGATAGTTGAACATAGGTAAAATGAAATAAAAACAAGTTGGAGGAGTTCTTGCGTTCAAAAGACACATGTTTTGTAGCTCTCTCTGTTGAAATGCATCTCAGTTTGGAGTATATCCAAAGTGTTTTTCCCCCTCAACACAGGAACAACCCATTTAAAAAAATATAATTTACCAGGCGGTGGTGATACACAACTTTAATCCCAGCACTCGGGAGGCAGAGCCAGGTGGATCTCTATGAGTTCAAGGCCAGCCTGGTCTACAGAGCAAGATCCAGGACAGACACCAAAACTACACAGAGAAACCCTGTCTCGAAAAACCAAAGGGGAAAAAATCATTTATTTAATTATTTATTTGTGTGTGTGCCTGAGTGTGTGCACACTCATCTGGTGGCAAGCCCGATGACCTGAGTTCCAGTCCCCAAGATGGTGTAAAGAAAGAACTGACTCCCACAAGTTGTCGTCTGATTCGTACACACATGCCGTGACATGTTTTCATATCTGCACCATGTGAGTGTGGTTTTGGGAGACAGGGTTTCCCTGTGTTGTTTTTATTTCATTTTGGAATCTCTGTGTTAAGCACTTCTGGGTCCTTTGACATAGTCCATGGGATTTTCCTCGTTTCTCTGATTAAATTAAAGTTCAAAGATGCTCAGGCAGCTGCAAGATTGGTTGAGTGCCAGGTGGGTAATAATATTCTCTATAACCAGATACAGTCACTTATAAATGGTGACCCAGTTTTAAAAGGAAATTCTTGCTTCCCTTCCTTCAAGGCTTCCCAGGTGGTTGAGTTTCTGCAATTGCTGCTTTACTGAAATTTCAAGTCACTAGCAATATGAATTCTCTATGTCGTTTCTTTCATTGATGGTAAAGATTTCATACAATAGCACCATAATGTGACACCACTTAAAGTTAACACTTGACGGTGGGAAAGAGTTGTGAGAGGGGAAACAATAGGTACCCAGCATGTATCTGTAATCCCACCACTGGGGAGGTGGAGACAGGATGATTCCTTGTGGCTAGCTGGTCATGGAGCCTGACCTACTTGCCAAGCTCCAAGAAGCAAGAAAACTAGTCTGAAAAAAAAAAATGAAGAAGAAGAAGAAGAAGAAGAAGAAGAAGAAGAAGAAGAAGAAGAAGAAGAAGAAGAAGAAGAAGGGGAAAGGAAGGAAGAGGCATAAAAAGGTGGATGGGACCTGAGAAATAATACTCAAGGTTTTCTCTAGACCACCACGCACATATTCATTCATGCATGTGTACCTGCACACACATGTACACACACACAAAAAAATGAACACTTGACAATTTTTTTTTCAAAATATGTTCTTTGCCTCCCATCAGACTGATGAAGGTGTTAAGTAAAGGGAAAAAAGGGAATAAAGGTAGCAACCGCTAATCCACATCAACTCCGATGTTGCTGCATTTCGAAGACTCACATTTTGGGGGGGGGGGCTAGTTTTGGCCTGCTCCCTCGACTGTCTCAACTACATTTTCCTATCAGTTTTTCCTTCTTTTTGAAAGAAAAACAAGACCCTGACACTCCACCAGTGAGTAGACACATGAGGCCCAGATTCCTGCCTCCAAACTTCTCCTGGTAATCATTCTCTCAGACACCCTCATCCCCTCCCTGGAGTCCTCTTCCTTCAGAAGACCACCTAAGCCCTTTGAGGGACCAGCCTTCACTATTCTTCTCTCTCAGCTCTGTACCTTTCATCCAGCGGCGGACACTGGACATGGGACACGCACATTAAGAACACTTCCTGCAGCCGGGCGGTCCCAGCACTCGGGAGGCAGAGCCAGGCGGATCTCTGTGAGTTCGAGGCCAGCCTGGGCTACCAAGTGAGCTCCAGGAAAGGCGCAAAGCTACGCAGAGAAACCCTGTCTCGAAAAACCAAAAAAAAAAAAAAAAAAAAAAAAAAAAAAAAAAAAAAGAACACTTCCTGCAACTTTATTTTCACATTCTTGGTTCCAGTGAGAGTGAAAACAGGTCACAGGTATCGGGGCTAGGACACTGACATGTCTGTCACAAGCTGTCTGCATTCAGGGCCCTACCAAAGCCACCTCAACAGAAATTGTTCCCAGTAAACCAAGCAGCGGCTCTCTGTAGGGTGGAGAGAGTTTTCCTAACCCTGAACTTGGGGTTTGAGAAGTTCTATAGAAAGAATCTGGTTGAGGTTGGCTCGGAACACTGTTCATACCGACAGAACCCCCTCATTCAAACACTCCCCGATTTTATAACATCCTTTTGGGTTGCCTTCTTAGTTTTGCCCTATGAACGGGGACCTGGACGGTCTCTGCGAAGGGAACTAGCAAAACCCACCGTAGCAGCAACCGTGGGTGAATTGAGGCGTGCGCAGAAGTAACTCACACCACCCCCAAAGACACACCAGCTCGGGAGGAAAAGCCTGGCTTGCTGAGACCAGTAAAACCAGCCCAGTGTCTGGAGTCCTTCGGGTTTCCTGGTTTTAAAACTCAGGTTTAAAAAGCTACTGCTGAGCAGGATCGGGTTACATGTGCCAGCTGCCAGCAACTTCACACTTAACCCTTCCTTGCCCGCCCGCTCTCCCGACGCCTGGACCGCGGCGCTCTTCTCTTAGAAATGCCACCAGCATCCTTCTCTTTCCCAGTGCTTTCTCCCCCATATACGAGTAACTGGCCAAAGCCCCAGGGGACGACGCCGCCGCATTCACCCACAGTGATTTCCATGCCTCAGGCTTCATGCCTGGAGGCCTGTGCAGAGGGCACGGGGTGGGGGTGGCGACGGGGGACCGGGGAGGCCTGGTGTGTCATAGTTCCACCGTAACACAGTACGCGATTCATGGGGAATGCTGGGTGTTTTTAAATAAACAACGGCTCCGACCCTTAGCGCCCACAATAGCTGCAGGTAGTCCAGCCGTTAGAAGACTGACAGGCATCCTTGTTTCAAAATCGAGAGGTTGGTGACTTCATTGACTCCTTCCTTTACTCAAGGCTTCGTCCATTCCTTGTTTATTTATTTCTCTTTATTTATCGTGGCTGTGCTGGGGATGAACCCATAAGCATTCTACTACTGAGCCAGCCACCTCCTCAACTGTTGTTTGGGTTTTTTGTTTTGTTTTTGTTTTTGTTTTTTGAGACATGGCCTCCCTAAGTAGCCCAGACCAGCCTTGAACGCACGTCCCACCTCCACCCCTGCCTCCTGAGCTCTGGAACTACAGGTGTGTACCTGGGAGTCAATAGCCATTTTTGAGGGACATTTTTTTTCAACTGTGAATGAAGAAAAGATTTGAAACTTTTTTTTTTTTTTTTTTTTTTTTTTTTTTTTTTTTTTGCTTAAGATCCAATACTGACAAGACCCAAGGCCTCTCTCTAAAACTGCAGGAAATTATCTTTGAAAGCACTAGGGAAGAATGCCTTCCTGCAGCTAGTTGCCAGAAAATTCTATAGGCGCATGTGTGCAAGCATTTGCAGAATGTGGATATGCAACCCAGTTATTTGTGCACTGGGAGGGAATCCATGGCACAGCCAAGTGTCAGCTTTGGCATCAAACAACCTGGGCTCTGTTTCCGGTTCCTTTGCTAAGTCTGGAAAAGAAACTGGGGCCTTGGGCATCTGGGATGGGCAGGTAGGAACTAAAGTCTTGAATTCCCCACTTTCAGGAGGGAACATTTTGGAGGTTGCTCAGTGCTGTCCTGGGACGGATCCTCAGCTGGAAGCTGTTAGAGATGTCGGCCTTAGGTATCTTAAGAGGTCTGTAGGGACTACAGCTTGAGTTTATCACTTTCTGGTTCGGCACGCTGAATGATTTCTCTGTGATCATGAATGGTTTCCTGGCCACCCGCTTTGTCTCTACAGAGTTAGAGCCTCAACTAACTTCTTCCGGTAAGAGAAAGCTATTCCTGGGCAAATGGGTCTTTCTCTCGGAGCTTTTTAATCGAAGATAAGTTCTTCCCTCCATGGAGAGTTTGCGAAGTCCAACTGCAGGTACTCTTGCTGACAGACCACAGAAACAAGATAGGAGATGTCTGTTAATATCACACCTCACTTTTCCATTATGAACCATCACTAACAGCAGAGGAAGTAACGTTTTGACACATTTAAGTGCAAGCCTCCTAATAATAAATAACAAGTCAGGAGACTAGTTCAATGCAACCCTCCTCGTTTCCCCCAGCATCATGGTAGCAAGCATTAGGATACCACCAATTCACTAGCTCAGTACTCACAACCACCTATCGGCAACAATGGTAATACTGCACAAGGCCAAAACTGAAACCCAAAAGCCACACCCAGGCCCCTGACTGTATTGTCAATAAAGTTTTACTCAAACACAGGCACACCCATGGTGTAAGTCGTTTTGTGATACGTTGGTACAAACAGTTGCATGTACCCCCCCCCCCAAAAAAAATACATGTCCTCTGCCCTTTGCAGAGAAGGTTTGACTATTGTCGCCCTCAGCAGTAGTTAAGTGGCAGGGCTTGGTTGGAAACTGTCTCCAGACACAATTCAGAACACAGACACAAGCAAGCGTCAGGTCTCCAGTCGGTGGGAGTCTCACAAAACCCCTCCGGTCCCCACCTTCCTAACCGCACATCTTTTGTTAAAAAAAAAAAAAAAAAAAAAAAAGAGAGATTCTTTTTTTTTTTTTTTTTTTTTTTGGTTTTTTTCGAGACAGGGTTTCTCTGCATAGCTTTGCGCCTTTCCTGGAACTCACTTGGTAGCCCAGGCTGGCCTCGAACTCACAGAGATTCGCCTGGCTCTGCCTCCCGAGTGCTGGGATTAAAGGCGTGCGCTACCAACACCCGGCTCGAGAGATTCTTGATGTGTACTTCTGGCAGTATGACATTCTATCCTGGCGACGTTTCCCTAAAAAGCACCTTCTAAAACACTGGACAAGATGAATCGTGGGTGTGGCAGGAAATTAAGTTATCTTAATCCTCAGGAGTCAAAAAGGAGTGGAAGCCAGGAGAGCTGGCGAAGCTCACCCAAGCAGGCAGGGTACCCTAAGGGCCTTTGCTGATGTTTTGTAAATTAGACCATTCAGTTTTAACAACACCCGAGGACGGGGCACGGGAGACCTCTGCAACAAGGCAGTGCAGCGTCAGCTTGGAGCTCTGGAATGAATCCCCAAAGGCCCCCGTGCCCAGTAAAAAAGTAAAGTAAAAAAATATTTGCTAAGCAAAGTAAGCCAGCAAGGAAAATGTTGTGTCTCAACCTTAATGTTAGTTGGAAGGGAAAAAAAAAAGTCTCTACCCAACCCCCAGCAGAGGTAACACACCAAATTCACTCCACATACCCATTCCAAAAGTATTTTAAGCCAAAAAACGTATTAATGAAAATAGAAGGGGTATTCTCTCTCCACCCGAGCCTCATAAAATTCTCACTGAGAAAAAAAAAATGAGCTTGCGATAAAATAAAATAAAAAAATCACAAAACCGCTCACAGTGTGAGGTATCAGAGTTAGCAGAAGCATCGAGTATCAGAACCAGCCGTGTGAAGCTGTAGGTGTGGGGATTATGCGTGCCTGTATATGGGTCCATACATGTGCATGCCATGACACTCGTGTGGAGGTTCTCTGCCAAGGGAGTCAGTTATCTCTCTCCATCATGGAGGTTCTGGAAATCAAACTCAGGTCATTAGCCTCAGGACAAGCCCTTTTACCCATGGGGCCATCTCGTGAGCCCACAATTCATAAATTTTTATGGGTCCCAGAAAATTTCAAAATAGATTCATATCCGCACACATCCTGGCAAAAGTGCAGAATATTAAAAATAAGGATGATAGCATGCAAATAGGGGAAAGGTTATCAGCTCGATTTCTGACTCCTTTTTTTTTTTTTCTTTTTGCCAACAATAATAGAAGCTAAAAGAGGAAGAATGTCTTCAGGGTGCTGGAGGAAATAGGTGAGGGGTGTATAATTACACAAGAAGAACCCTTAGCCCTCAAGAATGAGGATGAAGTGCATTGTACTCAAGTGAACAAAAGCCAAGATAATTTACCTCCAAAACATCTTGAGAAGCCAGGTGTGGTGCACACCTGTAACCCCAGCACTTGAGATGTGGGGGATCAGGAGTTCAAGAGGCGAAGCAAAGGAAGCAGAAAAGAATCCTCAGTAGGCTGAGGAGGCAGTAAAACACTTTGCCTAGCAGCACCAACTGGAAAAAGTTCAACAGTGAAGGAGAAATGCATATGTATCAGAAATAAGGAAAGTGGGGTCTGGGGGGACGGCTCAGTTGGTAACATGCCTGCCACGCAAGCCTGAGGACCTGAGTTAGGATGGCAATACCCACAAAAAAGCTGGCCATGGATGTCCACGTCCGTAACTGAATAAAGAGTACTGGGGTAGAGACAGGAGTATCCCCTGAGCTCACTGGCCAGCCGGTGTAGATGAATCAGTGAGCACCTGGTTCAATGAAGTACCCTGTCTCTAAAAATAAGATGCAATAGAGGACATAGTGTTGACCTCTGTTCTCTGTGTGCATGCACACGCTCGCTCACTCACTGACACATGAAATCACACACACACACACACACACACACACACACACCCACACACACACATCAAATTAAGAAAAACAAGAAAAAGCATTCAGAAGGAAGATCTTCATTCTAAGAAGGTAATTATGTGATCAAAGAAAAATGGTAATTGCATTAATAAATCAAAATAAACATCAATGCTGACAATTACATCTAATTTGTGACATTATAAAAACCAGAAGAAGATCAGGGCTTCTAAAGAAGAGGCTTTAATAGGTTTCCTTTATTTGTTTGTTTGTTTGTTTGTTTATCTTTGTTTGTTTTCGGGATAGAATTTCATACCATAACTCAGATTGGCCCTGAAACTCACTATGTTGACAAGGCTGGCTTTGAACTTGTGACAGTCCCCCGCCTCAGCTTCTGGAATGCTGGGATCATAAGCATGAGTCACCATGGCCTGTCCCCCACTTTCTGTTTCTTAAACTGATATATATACATGCATGCATCCTATACCCTCTTAAATATATTGCAGAGTATTTTTCATAGAAATAAAATATGCTGTACATAGAAAAAAAAACTAAAACACTAAGTTTTAGAAGGTAAAGAATAATTTTTCCCATTAAAAATGTTAGAGAAGAGATGGCTCATATGTTAAGAGCACTGACTGTTTTTCTAGAGAACCTTAGTTCAATTCCCAGCACCCACATGGCAGTTCAAAATGCTCTGTAACTCCAGTTCCAGGGGATCTGATGCCCTCTTCTGGTCTCACTGGATACCAGGAACACACGTTGTGCACAAACACACATGCAAGCAAAACACCCATACACATAAAAAATTAATTTAAAAAAATTAGAAGAGGAAAATGGACTAAGAGAAGAATTCTACAGGACAAATAGAATGTATGAAAAGGAGGCAAAACCAAATCCACTATGACTTATCAGTGGCCACAAAATAGTAACAAGTCATGTCTATTAGCAAAAAAGAAATGCTTTAAAACCTAGCTATATTTGTTAAGTGAAAAACACACTTGAAACAGAAATGCCCCCAAATGTTTAGAGAGTAACACAATTGGAAAAAGTGCATAAAGCAAATGATTTTTTCCAATGGGGAAAAAAACAGCCAACTTCCTGTCTGCCTCCTGGTGTAAGCACTGAATTCTCACTAATTGGCATAATAAACCTAAGAATGAAACAGGGAGAGAGGAAAGAGAGACAACCAGGGTCAGAATATCTTCAGACAGTAGAAACAAGTATGGCGTCAATCCACACCTGCAGAATTCACTCAAATATTAAACCTGGTAGTTAAGCAGTATTAGTCAAAAGTAAATATGATTTATTCCTATTCACATTTAGGTCTGCATTGATAATGGCATTTATAAGACAATCGGACAAATATTTCAAAATTTGCTTGCATTTGGAGACAGGGGATTGATTGGCTACTAAATCTTATTAATGTCCTTCTTTGAAATATCAAGATGATTAGTTTAGACACAAGAATTCTAATATAAAGTTATGCAAAACTGAAAATACACAGGAACAAATATATTCACCTGTAATGTTAGCTGTAATGCAATAGAATTAGGAGAGAAATATTGGGGAAATGGATGACTTGTATTTTCTACATATAGTCTATTCCTCAAGAATTCTTTTTTTTTTACAATGGGTAGTCTTATCACCACATGACATGATGATTTCATTTTAAATCTTGTCTGTGTGTGTGTGTGTGTGTGTGTGTGTGTGTGTGTGTGTGTGTGTGTGTGTGTGTGTGATTACTCCAGAATCCCAATGATGAAGAATTTGAAAAATGAATTGAATTCCTGGAAGAGAAAGTATATCTAAAATGCTTTAAGAAACAGAAAAATCACTAGCCTAATTAGTAGGTAACTTGATATAAAGTAACTTCCTGAAAGTTTCAAGACTACAACAAAGTGATGCCCAGAGGTCGCTATGGTAACAGAGGTTTGCCTGATGAGGCTCTGTGCTGTCTGGAAGAATGCAGAATCAGACAAACCATCCTTCCTGCCTCTGTACTTTGTCCCTCTTACCCATCCCTTTTCTCCATGCCTCTCCCTCCTCCTCCTCCTCCTCCTCCTCCTCCTCCTCCTCCTCCTCCTCCTCCTCCTCCTCCTCAGCCTCCCTACATCCAACACTAGCAGACCCTGGCCTTCCTGGGCTTCCTGACTCCTAGTCTCTTTGGGGCTCCATCTGTACTGCACTTTTCTGAAGGCATCTCTCAGTGAGCATCCTGGAGAACAGGGACTGGTCCACTTCCTCTCTCCATTGTTGAATGAATGAATGAATGAATGAATCTCCCCAGTCTCTTGTGCCTTCCTCTTCATCTGCTCAGCCTTCAAGGAAGACAGCTATCAAGACTTCATGTTCCGTTCCATATTCTCCCCCTTTTAAACTGTTTTTCTCCATCCCCGCCCCCCCCCCAGATGAGTTCTGTTGGGAAATCAAGCTCCGGCTTCTCACTCTACCTCATGATTTTTTTTTCCTGTCTGTATTTCCACCTGCTCGCCGCTCGACCCACCACAGTCCACACTGAAACTTCGTAAAGCCAAGCTTCTCCTCTTCTTTTTTTTTTTTTTTTTTTTTTTTTTTTTTTTTTTGGTTTTTCGAGACAGGGTTTCTCTGCGTAGCTTTGCGCCTTTCCTGGAGCTCACTTGGTAGCCCAGGCTGGCCTCGAACTCACAGAGATCCGCCTGGCTCTGCCTCCCGAGTGCTGGGATTAAAGGCGTGCGCCACCAACGCCCGGCGCTTCTCCTCTTCTTACCAGTCAGCCATTCTTCTTTTCCCAGGCTCCATCCAGCCCAGTCCAGGCGCCACCAGCATCTCAACATACCCACCTCTGTTTCTAAGCCTTTACCAAACCTCCAATTGCGGTTAAGGAATGCCATCCTCCGTAGTTTGGTGGCATCCTCACCATGCCTCCGTGAAAGCATAGCCCACCCCATCAGGTGCAGGAGGCAGGGCAGGGGGAAAGAGAGTGACCGTGAGGTAGCCCTCAATAGCCTGAGCACGAACGATGAAAGGCTTGCCTCCTGGAGTGAGCCCATAAAAAAAAATATGTAATGGAAAAGAAAAAAACAAAACAAAACCAGCAGCTGTGAGGTTCGTGGACCAACTCTTTTTACCGCCACCAGCTGCAGCGTTTAGCCAGCGATGTGAAGGTGGCCCCAGAAAAGCCGAATTAAGGGGAGCAGGGCTGTGAGGGAACCAAGAGCTGCAGATTCTGGCATTTTCCGGTCTGTTCTGTGAGAAGAGTGTGATGGGGGGAGGGGCAGGTTAGATTCCAGGCACTGGAGTGGCACTGCCCCGCTGGGCTCACCTTGATCTCAACTAACTGCCCAAGAGCCTCCTTGTCTATGCTGCTCATCAGTATAGGGAAGAACCAGCCACACCGAGGTATGTGGTGTGACATGCAGGACCGTATCGCTCCGGTCCCCAAGAGGGAGACCCACAGCACACACTCCTGTCTAGCTCGGACAGTGACTGTAATTTGGGTGTGTTTCATAGCATCATAAACGCCGATAGCAAGTCTAAGTGAAACTAGGGAGTCCCGCTGCCAGGTCTACCAGACTGAGTGTACCTCCATCCATCACCTCGCCACCCCCGGGGTGACAAGCAGCCAGATGTCTCCTTACCACCATTGATACCCATGCGTCCTCTTCAAAACATGTCCCGCAAGAGTTAACATGCCTCTCCCACGAGACCAGGAGTGGGAAAACATTTTCTATAGAGTTGATGTTTTAGGTTTTGCGGGCTCTAAGATCTCAACTATCCAGCTTCATCACTATGGCAGTTGGTAAGCCGCCATCAAATGTGTCAACAAGTGGGTCTTTCTGGATCCCGGCGAAGTACTATTTACAAAAATGGGGTGGTAAGTGAGATGGGTCAAGCCACAAGCCACAGCTTGTTCACCCCTGCAGCAGGCTGTGAGTGCTATGGCAGCCACTTAGTGTTTCCCCTTTGGACCCATCCACACATTTCCATGGCTTCTTATGCCCTCTCAATGTCCTTAGAACAGATGGGAGACTGTCCACTGGCATATCCCATAGGCCTTTGCACTTTAGCAATGATTGTGAACACAGAGCCATCTTCCTCGACTGAAAGAATCTTAGAGTGACTTCTTCAGAGTCTTTCTGCAAGATCCTTGACGTTCAGCATCCATTTGACATTTTTATGATGTCTCTGCTTCATTTTTTAATAATCCCCGTGCCCACTCCATGGTCACTGGGGGGCAGTGAGCATGTCCAGCCCATGTGTGATGATCTGGAAGAGTGTCAGGCACATCAAACTTGTGTTGACTGCCTTCCAAAGGTACCTAATGGGGTGAGGTCAGCCTGGTTCTGGCATCTGTTACCTCACCAATTGTCAGCATTGATTCAGCTAATCTGATGGAAAGACCAGTATCATCTCCATTCCACATATGTCCCTCAAGAGATGCACCTGTGACTGAAGAGGACAACCCTCTGTTAGAGCGGTGGTTCTCAACCTGTGGGTCATGACCCCTTTGGGATCACATGTCAGATATCCTGCACATCAGATCTTTACAGCATGATTCATAACAGTAGCAAAATTACAGTTATGAAGTCACAATGAACTAGTTTTGTGAACAAATTTTTGCAGGTGCTGGTTCTTTTTCTGTAGCAATCAAAACAATGATCTGAAGCAGAGAAAACATAGTCTTGACTTTAAAACATAAAGACGTGGCTCTTTAATAACTGTGTGCCTCCTGCTAATGGCGGTAGAGGTTGAAGCCTCGCCGAACCATCCATGAGCGAAGGTGGTCCTCCTGCTGTGGCCTGGGCCTGACAAGGCCGGAGACCCTCAGGGGGCTGTGTGAGCTGCCCAGTCCTCCCTCTGAGGCATGTCTTAGAATGTGGGGTCTGGGAAGAAAGGGAGACCCTCTGAGGACTATGAACTCCTGAAGGGAAGAGACTGAGAAGAATTCAACCTTGAGCCCTTAGTAGGAATGCCAGAGGCATCGCGCATGGGCAATAAAGTTCCCATGGGTTTCCTTGGAAGGTGGTTCCCTACCCCTGTGACCTGCTGTTTCCAACTTGCAGCTGGCCTTGGCAGAGTCACTGCTGGTAGCTCAAGAGGAAGCTATACCCTGGAAGCCCATGACAGACAACAACATCAAATGTCTCCTCACCAATCTGTGACGTACTAGTAAAATAAGTCTCTACCTATAGGACCGGAGTCCTTAAGAACCGGATCCCCACTCCACTGATCTCTTGAAGAATCCCCAGGGATCTTCTAGGCATCCTAGAGGCAGGCTGTCACAGATCAGCGCAGGAACACATCTGCACGTGTTCCTCTTCTCTCCTGGTCTCCTTGCCGTTTCTCGGCTCACAGGCCATTTGAGAACTCGTCACCGCTGGTGTTTGCTCTGAGTCTACACAGTCCCTTTGACCCGAGCACAGAGGGAAGATTCTGTCATCTGGACCCCAAGACTGTGCTCTACTCCAAACCCTATTCATTGTGGGGGCGGGGGGTGGGGGTGGGGAGTGTATGATGTTAGAACATAAAAGCTGACACTTGGTGTGGGGACAAGGGCACAGGGCTGAGATTTCTTTTTTCCTCTTGTCGCTTCTAGCTATTCCCCCGCTGCCCAAAAAAGAAAGTCCTCAGACATTATCATTATTTATACAAATGACTTGAGGAAGACTTACTCGCCCTCATGGCTTATTTGGACCAGTCATTGGCCAGTCCTGCTATCTAGACATTATTTTCCCATTTTATGGTCAAAAACACTGAGATTTACACCTCATGAAAATAACTGCACACGGGGCTGGAGAGATGGCTCAGAGGTTAAGAGCACTGACTGCTCTTCCATAGGTCCTGAGTTCAATTCCCAGCACCCACATGGTGGCTCACACCCATCTGTAATGAGATCTGGTGCCCTCCTCTGTATACATAATAAAGAAAAAAGAAAAGAAAGAAAATAACTGCACAGGAGAAAAGGGCTTGAGCCCAAGCTTTTGATGCTGAGACCATCTTCCACACACTTTACCACACCTGAGTAATTAAATGACCCACCTCATCTCCCTGATGAACAAGACATGGCCCATATTTCATTTTCAAGTGGTAAAATAAAACTCTAATTTGTCCCTGAGCCGTCCTTCCCTCCTATTAGTTGCCAGAGCCGACGAACCGGCTACACTCATTGCCTTCAAGACAAGTTGCTGCCATAAGCAGTTAATGGAGTCAAGTATTTTCTTTGCAAAAGTCATTTTGGCAGAAGATGTTGCCTTCCGTAGATGTTTTTAAGCAATCAAAATAAAGATCATGATTGTATTTCCAAACTATCGAAGCTGCCTCTGCTCATCTGGTTCTTCTCTGGCTTCTCTCTAGAAAGTGGAAATTTTTACGACAAAAGTAACTCTTTTTCAACAATACAAACCCTGCCCTCTGCCCTCTGGGGCCTCCACCTAGAGCCAGGGAGTCAAAAGCCTCAATAGGAAAAAGAAATGTAAACCATAGGAAATGTAAATATTCGTCATACAAAGCATTACATTCAAGTCATTGTCTCAAATGTTGTAGATAACTCTAGTCTTTAGCTTGGGAAGGGAAATCTGAAACAGAACAATTCTATCACAAACAAACATTTATATAGTTAACTACAATAGAAAAACCATTCAGGGAAGAGAAAAACCGCATGGGTTCAAAGAGACGCATGGGAGACAGCCCTTCCGGCAAATGTCTACAGACTAGCTCCCAGAGTGATGGAACAGGCATAGAACAAAAATAAAACAAGACAGTGCTCATCCGACCAATGCCACATCCTCTCCTGCTAGGATTTCCTGGCTGCTCTTACCATATTTTCTTCCTTCTCACAGCTCCCGGTTCCTCTGCTCACTGTGTTCCCTGTCCCAACAGGCATGCAACTTTCTCTCCTGGTTTAGGACAAGGAGGGCAGCAGACAGAACAAAATGGCCATCACGATGAAGTTAATATTGGCGACAAGTCTGAAGTCCTTGCTAAGCACCAGGGTCAAGACTAGACACTACACATATTATATTGCCTAATTGTGACAATCCTCTAAGTAGCTTCTATAATTGGTCCTATTGTATAATTGGGGGAAATAAGGCTTAGAAATGCAAAGTATCTTCTTCCAGCATCACACAGCTTGTTAGTGGCAAGGCCAGCTCTCAAACTTAATCTAACTTCAAGTTCATAACCCTAAGTAGTAATCCAAAGTCACCTCTCATGACAAGACCTATTAATTAGTTATGAATGCAATGTATGGTGCTTGCTTATGCTGTCCAAATAAATGCAAAAGGTAGATGCCATTTTATCCCCTTTACAGATGGGGAAGCAGTGAAAATACATGCCACTGTGTATACAGTTAGGATCATTGTCTCCCAGGACTCAGAATGATCGAATGGCTGAATGGAAAGTGGCGAAATTTGGACTAGAACTCAGTTTGTCCCACTTCTAATCCTGTCTGCTTCCCCAACCCTGTCTGTACATGAGCCTTTGAATGAGCATCAAGAAACATCTGCCACATTGGACAGGAGCTGCTGGCCAGAGATCATAATGCTGCTGAAACTAAAGCGGTTTATGAAATGTCTTAACATGGTCAGCGGAAAGCGTCAGTTCTCAAGGGCTTCTTCAGGTATAAAGTGTGTGGAAATCTGGGACAAATGGGGGTGCCAGAGGTGATTCTAGGGAACAAAAGAGTATGGTCAAGAAGGGTGGGTTGGAGAGTCATGAGCCTAGGTAAATTGGAGCTGAAGCCACAGGTTTCCCTGAGGTCTTAGGGGAGCTCGCCAAGGTAGGTGGAGTGAGAAGCCTGGAAATACAATATGTTCAAACAAGACATGGAAGGGAGGCAGATGAGCAGGTAAAACCCAAGAGGAAGGGCTTTCCATATCGTAGGTTATTAGCTAAGTATATAATAAGGCTATAGAGAGAACCTAACACTAAGAAGTCAGAGGAGAAAATCAGCATCAGATAGGAGAAGGAGGAAGTATCTGGAGAAGCTGCTGGCTTAGTGCTGGCCTCACCTCATGTGTTATTCTTAGTTGAAACTGAAACTCACCAGGAAATCCCCCTATGCACCAATATATCTCTGATGCTGATCCAAAGAAAACAGAGAACGAGAAAAGAAGGCAAAGTTTTAACTTAAGAAATACGACATCCTTACCTAGGCGAGACAGGACTCCTGAAAACCAAAAGGAACAGGAAGATGCTTCATGTACAATGGAGAATGTCCCTGGCCTGAGGAATGCTAGGTTGGTTAAAGGCTGGGATGGGCGTGGTGGTGCCCACTGGGACTCCCAGAGCTGGAGCTCGCTGGCCAGACAGTCTAGCCTAAGTGGTGAGCTCCAGGCCAGTGAGAGACCCTGCCTCAAAGGGAGTGCTTCCTGTTCCTGAGGGTGATACCTGAGGTTGCCCTTTGTCCTCCACATGCATACCCGCATGCACACATACACACAGGTGAACACACACCATCACACAATGCACACACTAAAGAGAGAAGTACTGATGGGCAGCATGCTCCCACGTGGAAAGCCACTCGGTGAGAGTGACTAGGACACAATTGCCACCCACTTGCTTGATGTCGATGTGACACAAGTCAGAGTCATCTGGGAAGAAGAAACGTCAATTGAGAAAATGCTTCAGTAAGATTGGGATGCAGGCAAGCCTGTAGGGCATTTTGTTAATTAGTGAGAGATATGGGAGCATCCAGCCCGTTATGGATGGGCTGGTGGTCCTGGATTCTGTAATAAAGCCAACTGAGCAAGCCATGGGGGGTAAGCCAGTAAGCAGCACTCCTCCATGGCTTCTGCATCAGCTCTTGCCTCAAGATTCCTGCTCTGTTTGAGTTCCTGTCTTGGCTTCCCCCAATCCAATGTGACACAGGATATGTAAGCTAAATAAACCCTTTCCTCCCCACACTGCTTTTGGTTATAGTGTCTCATCACAACAATAGAAACCCTAACTAAGACATCGAGTAAGGGATGACTTTGGGGGCCAGGAATAGATGAGGAAGCTAAAGGTAGGCCATATAGCTACTTTGGTTTTGGTAATATAGATTTTTTTAACCTGATAATACCTTCCTGTAGCCATCACATCCTTGTTCTCTTCCTCATCTTCTTTACTTCTTCCTTTTCGTCTTTCTTCTACAGCAAGCAGCAACACAGACAGGGACTGAAACCTTCTTTATGTCTTCTGTTGGAGGTTACATTCTGCTAAAACAAAGTAAGAATCTTGGCTCAGCAGTTAAGAGCATACACTGCTCTTGTAGAGAAGTTAAGATCAATGCCCAGTTCCACGCAGAATCCAACGCCCTCTTCTGGCCTCTTCAGGTTCCTGCACTCACATGTGCATCACATGCGCACATATTTGCACACAGACACATGCATACACATGATTTTAAAAAAATAACAAAAATAAATATTCTCTACAAACCCGAGAGGCTTATAGAATGTTCTAGCATTCTGAACTAACCATGTCAGCTCTCAGGTAAAAGAAGAAACATATTCTGGATATAGTTTTAATCAATGAGAAAAAAAATAGACTCTGATCTAGATATTATAGGGACCTTGGGAGATGGTGGCCGTATCTTCTGGGAGTTCATAGCAGCAAGGAAAGAGAGCACCATGTAAATTTCACAGTAAAGTAATAATAAGCAGACCCGGTGGAAGGGAAGGACAAGTAAACCATAAAACAGTGTAGCCACCTAGCAAACGCCTCACAAACTCATCCTCTTTTAAAAGGACATGTTGACAAGCAGTAACGAAGGATATGTGTCCAAGAGCTGGTTCTAAAAGATGAAGGGCAAAGTGTCCCAGCTCATGAAGATTAACAAGGTACTCCATGGTAGGCTCAACTCAGGGAGACAGAATGGAGTCAGAGAAGGGGGTGGAGAGGAGGAAAGGGGGAAAAAAGACTAAAAAAGGGAAAGAGACAGATGGTAGGACAAGGACAAGGAAAAGACTGGACAGGATCGAGAAAATGGTGTGCTACTGGGGGTAAGAAGAGCCCCAGCTACCAAACACTCAAATCCTGTCTTCTGGAGCAAGGACAATAGTTTCTTGACTCTAACCATGCAGCAAAAGAGCCAAGGAGAAGAGAAATACAGAGCCAGTCAGGGTGGCTCAAGTCTGTAATCTGAGCACTGGGGAAGCTGATACTGGTGATTCATACGTTTGAGGCTAGCCTGAGCTATGTAGCGAGACCCTATCTTTAAAAAGAAAGAAGGAGATGATTTCATACGTTTGAGGCTAGCCTGAACTATACAGCGAGACCCTATCTTTAAAAAGAAAGAAAGAGCCGGGCGTGGTGGCGCATGCCTTTAATCCCAGCACTGGGAGGCAGAGGCAGGTGGATCTCTGTGAGTTCAAGGCCAGCCTGGTCTCCAAAATGAGTTCCAGGAAAGGAGCAAAGCTACACAGAGAAACCCTGTCTCAAAAAACCAAAAAAAAAAAAAAAAAAAAAAAAAAAAAAAAAAAAAAAAAAAAAAAAAGAAAGAAAGAAAAAAAGAAAGAAAGAGAAGGGGAAAAGGAGTGGAATGAAATGGAGCACACAGTAAAGTAGAGAACAAGGACTACTCCTGGCATAATCAGCCAATGACTTCAAACCTCCAGGTACAGACAGATGACAGCCCAGGACAGTGAAAGGATCGCCAATGTCACCGCAGAGCCAGCAGAAACACTTGCAAAAGTGGTGGAGAGTGGGAAAGGAAAGGGGGGAGGAACTTTGGAAAGCGTTCTGCTTTGAAATACGTTGGTGTGGGGAGGCTGCAGCTCTTGGAGGTGACTTGGATCCTCTTTGGCCCTGTTCATCAGAACATGTGATTTTTCTTTATAAAAAAAAAAAATGAATGTGGTGGTCAGGCTACAGTCTTGCAACAGCATGATATCTGTGATGAGGGAGCCGGAAGGTCGTCCAAAGGGAGATAGAGAGAGGTAACACCGAGATAAGATAACCAAGAAGCACAGTCAAGATCTGGATTACGAGCATGTGTACAGAGCTGTAGAGCCATTTTCTAGGGATTTAGAGAACAAGGAGGCCACAGGAGACAATTTAAACAGACAGCCTTCGCTTTAGTATCCAAGAGGACTTTCAGGTCATTCATTCATCCAACAACTATTTACGAAGCGTCTTCCATGTGGCATTGTGCTAAGTGCTAAGGAGGCATGACAGCTGGGCTGCCCATTTTCACGGTATTTATAGTCCTGTGAAGGAAACAAATAATAAAGTGACAGGTAACATAATCACCAGGCAGAAATGAGAGAGAACAGGAGACAGAAAAAAAAAAGCAATAGGACGTGTCTATTTTAGAGGAGGCGAAGGAAAAGGTCTCTGCAGGGCGACATTTGGACTAAGACAAGGGTAGGCCTAGGCATGCACTTTGAGACATAGCAAACAGCAGGCACAAAGGTCCTGAGGCTGAATCAGCTTGCTCTGTTTCCAGGAGTGAAAGGAATCAGGGGGACATACTTGAAGCAGAAGAGGAAAGGCAAAATTATAAGCTAAAGCACAGGAAAAAGCCAGGAATCGGCAAACACTATTGTCAACACTAAGGAACTTGAATGCATTCTGTCCCATCTCCCGCACCATTAGGAGAAACTTACGCCTTTATAAGGAGAGGGTTAGGAGCTTAATAACCCTCAGACCTTTCCATGTCAGAATGAATTCCAAAAACTAGTCTCTCCTTTTTCAACAATCTCCTACCCATGGTAAAAACAACAACAACAACAAAAAAAAAAAAAAAAAAAAAAAAAACCTGCTTCTGAACATGATCACTATCACAATCACATACTAACAGCAGGATTCACGAGAATTTGACTGTGGCGGGAATCTTTGATGAAATATATAGATCTTAAGATCACCAGCTCCTTAGGGCTGAGGAGATGGCTTAGTGGGTAAGGATGTTGGCTGTGCATGCACGGGCACCTGACTTCGGATCCCCAGCACACATGTAAGAAGCTGGGCCTGGCTGGACACACCTGTATCCCCAGTACTGGGCCATTGGGCAGAGATAGGGAGAATCTCTGAGGCCTGCCAGCCACCAACCCAGTAAAAACAAAGATGACCTTCAGGTTTAGCGAAATATCCTGCCTCAGTGGAAAAGGAGGAAAGATATAGAGGGTAGCTGAGGTCCTCCTCACCCACAGACATGGACACACACATGAACTAAACATCCCCAGACCCAAGCTACAGATAACTCTTCAGAGCAAATTGTGTTAGCAGCCATTATATTCCTCATGAGGGTTTCACCTCACCAGCAGCCGAACTTCAGCCACACCCTCAAGCTGTCTATAGCTGGACCACACAAAACATCAATGACTGAATTAAGCTTATGTGAGAACTCACCCTGGGTCCTTTTCTCAACATTAAATTCATTTTCATTTAATTCTATTTATAGGCAAGGGGGAAAAAAGAGAGAGAGAGAGAGATGAAGCCACAATCAGGAACATGGGCCAGCAGGTGTGATTTTGCATATTTCTTTATTCAGGGGCTTAGAATGTGGTTCCCTTTCCGATGGGGTGTTTTGTCTAGCTGTCTGGCTTGTAGCATGTGTTGTCCCATAAACAATTCGTCACACCATCAGAAGCACATATTTGGGGGACAGCAATAGCTCATGCCGAATGGTAAAACGTGAATTGTCTTATCAAATAGAAACCTTGACCACAGGTGATTTCTTAGAGCAAATGTCATGAGCCTGTCGGCACCCAGCACCCACTGAGTCATGGGCAACACCCCCCACCCCCATCCCAGGCAGAGTAAGCCTTGAAGACACGCTTGTTAAAAACCACAAACTAGAAATGGCTGCGGAACTCTCCTCCAGTAGCAACTTCTGGAAGGTTCTTTGGAGAAAAACAATGTTTGGAAAAGAAAGATTTTACTACCAGATGCAGATTTTGGCAGTAATAACCTTAATGATGTTGGGAGAGCACTTAGAAAAAAAATCTACTTTTGATTTTCTTTCCATTCAACAGCTCCTTCTGTCCAGCTGTGCTGGTGAAACATCTTCACAGAGAAGGACGCGCTTTGAAGACTAACGGAGTTCACCCGAGGAGCAAAACATCTCCAGTAATGTCAATTACATGAGCTCCCAAGATCAATCTGCTCAGGCTTGAGTAGACATTCGGGAACTTCTGTCACTTCAGAAACCACGACTGGTACTCGGCTCATTTTTATCCACCGTAACTATAAGCTTTTGAATCAATGTGGAAGAAAAGAAGTCTAGGAAAAAAAAATATGAAGGGGGTTATGGGGGTGGGTGGAAAAAAAGCAGTCTGGATCCCCTGGGAACTCTCTTCTCCTGAGTCATGAAACTCTCCTGGTTTTCCCTTTTCTGGAATCACTAGACACTGTGTTCCTATTTGGGGGTCTAAAACAAACAAACAAACAAACCATAAAGACAACCTTAGGGTGATCCCAGTGCAAAAGAGAGAAAGTGTTTCTTTGTGGCAAATTAATTACGATACCAAGGACATAGACAACTGCTCAGGGACAGAGCCAGAAATGACAATGGCATCTCAAGAAGGGCTCTGTGCTCAGCCATGGCCATCAGGACACCAGCTTCAGCCCCCCTCCCCCCCGTAGGAGGAGTGAGGAATATGTATGTGTTGAAGTTCAGTCAACAGAGAAAATATGGATTGGGTATTTACCCCAGCCTTCATGCAGACTGGGAGAACTATGTGGCACAGGCAGATTTTCCAAGGCAGAGCCAGGGCTTTGATCTTCTAGGAGCTCCAACATCTGTTCTTGTCATCTGTGCATTCAAATGCTCATGGCAAGGCTCCTAGCCGTACCAAGGACCAGTTGCTCTGAGGCTCTAATGAGTTCTGCAACGTATCCAAAGCCAGCAGAGCAAAGATGGATGCTTATTGAGAAAGTCCTAGCTCATTAACACATAGCAATCAATCCCTTGGATTATAAAATCTTCTATGTCCCCAGTGAACAGTGACTATTGCTTTAGAAATGGACCCTGAATTTCCAGGGCTTGGTGGGCCTCATGTGCAATATTCATGATTCAAGTTAGGATAGATTTTAGCCCTTACATGGTATATTAGTCATTACCTCCTCAAAGGTTCCCCCAAGTTAAAGGGGTGCTGGGTAGCTGCATCTTGTGGTGCTCAAGGAGCACCCTGCTTCTCCAGCCCTGAGCTTATGCCACAGTGAGGTGCCAGTGCTCACTTTTGAAAGTCTTGCCCTGCAGTGGTCAGTTTTCTTCTAGAGAGGCCACCGAGCCTGAAGAATCCCAGACTCATGGGGCCAAGCATTCATGATACTCATCTACACGGAATGGAGTGCAGGCATGAGAGAATACTGTTCTGTGTCTGTTCTGGCCACTCACTGGATGGCTTGGGGTGATCACCTTTTATCACTGGCTTGATTGATGAGATCACCTCCTCTGTCACTGGCTGGCTTGGTGAGATCACCTTTTCTATCATTAAATTCAGGGTCTCACCTTGAAAGTATCTTCAGTTCCTTTAAGAGCCAAATGCTCTAAGATTGTGATGTTGTGATTAAAAAGCAGTCAGATGTCAGCTTTTTGAGGATAAAACTTCACACGTCAAGAAAAGTTATTATTTTCTTTACTGTCTACATTTTTGAGGGGTGGCATACACATTAGGGGATATGTGAGGAGGTCAGAGGTCAACTTTGCAAAGTCTGTTCTCTCTTCCTACCTTTCCATGGTTCCTGAGTTTACCAGGCTTTGCAGCAAGCCACTTTATCCACTGGGCCATCTCGGCAGCCCAAAGAGTTATTGTTTTCTAAATTAGAAAAGTTTCTACAACCTTTAATAAGCAGGCAAACCTATTATAAAAATAAAAGCATATGACCGCCGAGCGGTGGTGGTGCACAAGCCGGGCAGTGGTGGTGCACGCCTTTAATCTCAGCACTGGGGAGGCAGAGCCAATCGGATCTCTGTAAGTTCGAGGCCAGCCTGGTCTACAGAGCAAGATCCAGGACAGGTACCAAAACTACACTGAGAAACCCTGTCTCAAAAAACAACAACAGCCGGGCGTTGGTGGTGCACGCCTTTAATCCCAGCACTCGGGAGGCAGAGCCAGGCGGATCTCTGTGAGTTCGAGGCCAGCCTGGGCTACCAAGTGAGCTCCAGGAAAGGCGCAAAGCTACACAGAGAAACCCTGTCTCGAAAAACCAAAAAAAAAAAAAAAAAAAAAAAAAAAAAAAAAAAAAAAAAAAAAAAAAACAACAACAACAACAAAAGCATATAACCACACAAAACATGAGCATGCATGCACATAGCAGCATTTCTTACAAGGTCCCAAACTCTGGAAATTCGTAAATAAATATTCATAAATAAAATGGGATCTGTCTATACAATGTAATATTCTTCAGTAATAAAAAGGAGTAAAATACTTACGTATGGTACAATATGAATGAACTTTGAAACAGTATGCGAAATGAAAGAAACCAGACTCTCTCACACAAAGCCAGACACAGAGGGCCACACATTGTAAGAATCTGCATTTAATTGAACGTCTAGAATAGGCAACTTCATACAGATCAAAAGCAAAAGAGTGGCGTCCAGAGCCTGTGGAGGGGAGAATGGGGATGGCTGCTAAGGTATCTCTCTTTTGGCTGTCTGCTATGGATATACCACAGTGCGTTTGTCCATCTGTTCACAGGTATTTGGTTGTTTGGTCTTTTTCCCCACTTGGAGACTATTAGTACTGGCTCTGCCAGGATCACTCAGATCCAAGGTTTTGTGTGAGCAAACATCTTCAGTGCTCTTGAAAACGTACTTAGGAAGGGAACTGTGGGTCACATAATAACTTTAACTTTCTGAGAAATTGCCAAGCTTTTTCCAACGTGGCAGCAACCATCCTTATTGTTTTATTTTGAGTTTGTGGTGTTAGCGATTGAACACGCCATTTCGCTACAACTAGCAATGAATGAGGATTCCATTTTCGACATCCATGCCAAGACCTTTGACTCCCCAGCTGAAATTTTTTTTTTTTATTGTAAGGCCAGCCAGACCCCTCAGCAGGTAAAGGTGCTCACCTGACAACCTGAGTTGGATCCCTGGAACCCAGTGGAAAGAAAAAAGTATCCTTCGAGTGCTACACATTCACCTTGATATCCTCGGCATGTGTGTGCCTGCCTGCCTGCCTGCCCCACCCCGTGTGTGTGTGTGTGTGTGTGTGTGTGTGTGTGTGTGTGTGTGTGTGTGTACTCTCTCAAAATTGTCTTCCAACCTCCATATATGTGCCATAAGATGTGCATCCTCCACAAACAAAATTGCAAAGAAATAACTCTCTTATTGATGTGTGAAATTTTGCCTTCAAAAGGCAGACATCTGACTCCACTTTCTAATAATAATAATCCTCTAAATCAATAAACATTCTCCTTGGCTTCTTGGTGTGTATGAAGTGATAGTTGACGAGGCATTTGCCTTTCTTTGATGGCTTGTGATGTGAAACATCTTTTCAAATGTTGGCCACTTAAATATTGGAAGATGGTCCATCCACAACCCCTGTCCATTTTTAAATTATGCTGTCTCTGTGTTATTGAATTGTAAACATCCTTTCCATATTTTAGATAATAGACCATTACCAACTGTAGGGTTTGCAAATATTTTCCCCACATTCTCTAACAACAACAACAAAAATTTCCTCTATAGTATCTTTTGACACACAAACATTTTCAACTTCTATGAAATCCAATGTACCCTCTTTTTCAGTGGCTTTTGCTTTTGGCATCATATCTGAGAAACCACCGTCGAATCCAAAGTTTCAAAGATTTATCTCTATTGTTTCTTCCTCATGTTTAGATAGTCAGCCTTTGCATTTAGGTCTTTGATCTGTCTTAGTTTTTTTATTCGGTGTGAGGCGGGGCTTCGGATCCCTCTGTCTGCACAGAGATCTGCAGAGTTACCAGCACCATTTCTTTTCAAAAGTTCTTCCCCTTGGAACGTCTGAGCACAGGCGCCCACAGATGTACAGGTTTATTTAGATGTCTTAATTCCAGTCCTTTGGTCTGTATGTCTAGCCTGTGCCTGAACCATATACCAACATTAACATCTTTATGGTACCTTCTGGCCTCCATCATTACCATCCTTTTCCGAGATTGTTTTGGCTATTCTGAGTTTAAATTAGCTCACACTCCCTTCTCTTTCCCTATCCACGGACTGCACGCTGCCCCCCTGTTTGTAAAACCCAGGCTCTGTGTCCCGATGAATAGGCTAAATGGCACCTCAGGTCCCTTTCTGCCATGTCGGTGTTCCCCAAGCCAATCCTGAAACAGCTCAAAACAGGCTGGAATCCCTCAGAGTCTTGTATTCCTCATAAAGAACAAGCTTGGGCAGTTGGCCAATTATTTCCATTTGGAATTAATGCCTGTGAGAAGCTTAACTCTTTCCAGAGAATGAAAACCAGTAGCACACAGGGCTGATAAGAAGGGAGAGTGGGGTACCAGGTGAAGAGAAAAGTCAAAGACGACTCGAACTTTGGAACTGGCTACTTCTTTAAAATATATATATGTATATATTTTAAATTGGAAGTAAAGCGTCTGTGCTACCTCTCCAAAGACAAAATCATACAGACAAAGGCCTGAGGAAAATCACTCTGTTATTGACATCCTTTGTAGACTCAGGAAATTAGAAATGCACGTTTCTCTCTGTAAATTGATCCCAGGGTCAATATTTCAGCCCTTTTCTGTTTTCTTCTAAGATGGTCCATTTCACCAGACTCAACAGAACAAAGGCTTTCAACAATGTCACCATAATGCAAAAAGCAGCGTGGACAATCCGGGACCACAGAGGCACAAAAAGCCCCGGGCAGCTCTGAAAGTCCCTAGTTTTAACAGCCGTGGGGGAGGGAGGAAGAGACTGGAGGAGAAACATCTCTAACTGGGTTTCTTGGCTTTCTTACACGGTGCCTACAGTCCTGGTGCCAGCAGGCACACCAGAACAAAGCTGAACTCCAACAAAGCGGCCACTTCCCCTGTTACCCCGAGCTCTGCCTCTGCAAGGTAAAGGAAGGAGCCAAATCCCGCAGGACAGCCTGGGCTCCAAGAGGCCCTGACTCGGGGCAGCCCTGGAGCCTCTGTCCTTTTGCTCTCTATAACAAACCATTCTCCAAAATTCTAAGATGAAAATAACCCCTGCCGAGGAGCGTCCGTGGGGAGAGACTGGATGGGTTTAAAGGCAGAAGGGCAGCAGTGGGAGATAAGAGAACACTATAAAACCCAGAGCGGCTTGGTACGGGATAAAAATGAGCATGGCTCAATGTATAAATATATTCCTCAAATGCCACGCAAAGTTCAAGTAGAGACTACCATGAGATGAGAAATCTGATCGGATTATGGATGCCCTGAAAGCGCAAGAAAATGTGTATGAAAAAGGTTATGGTTACAGCCCCAGCTGTAAAGTCGGGACTGATTTAGAGAGAGGGGGGAGGGGGAAAGGTGTATTTTTAGATTGTATTTCAGAGGCTATCCAATAATACGGCGAACATTGGGATCAGATGATGTCAAATAAGCCGGCCAAGAGGAAGCGCAGATGTGATACTAAACGCGCTGCGGGTGTGTCTCATTATTAGAATATTCTGGAATAGCCAAGAGGGGTCAGTAGAGGTACTGACCATGGAGCATTTCACAGTAGCTGGAGATAGCCACAGGCTTGCATCTTTGTGTCTACATTTTTCTGCCTGAATTTTTAAAGGTTCCCTTTCTCCCTCCAGGCTTTGATGATTGTCCGGGGGCCCCCTTGCAGCAATGGGACGACCATCCATCCCTCAGAGACAGTAACCCTTCACCCCTGTTTTTCTCCTCTCCCTCGGCTTTGGCTCCAGCCTCACCCATGAAATTTTTCCTTAGGAGTTCACTTTTCTTCATCCTTTTGAAAAAAAGCACATTTCTAGAGAAAAGGTCAAGTGAGCGTGACTCCCCTAACACACACACTGCTTGGGAATGACCTTCAACTGCGGACAGGGACGTCAATCACTCCACCGCCCTAAATAGCTGGTTCTTCTTTAGCTCCACAGGGGACCATCAGGCTGAGATGGATGCAATCCACAGTAAAGTTTAAGTTATAACATAAACCATAGATTTGCTCTAATATTACCCAGAGAAGGTTCTAGAACCACTTTCTCAACTATGGATACCTGATGATGATGACTATAGATTTAGATACAGTCCCATATTTTAAGGTTAACACAAAAACACACACCGAAGGTTCAACGCTATCCCTTCCAACACTAGTCACAAGCTACTTAAATGTGACCAGTGTTGATCAATGAACTGGATCTCAAATGTTATTTAACATCAGTTCACGTAAGTATAACTGTAAAATAGGAACACTATAAATTATTTTACTTTCAGTCATAACTGATCCAGCACTACTCCACTTGATTTTATGCTAATTTTTAATGTTATGATATATATGATGGCATATATATTATTTCCAGCATTCACTAATAATTAAAAAAAATTGTTGACCACTTGGTGAGGTAATATTTTGAACATACTGAAATAAATAGAATATATAAGTTGTGATAGTATTGTCCATTTGACAAGACTCTAGATTCAGCTAAGGAACAAGCCTTCCGGAACACTTGTTACCTGGGTAAATTAGCCTCTGGGAATGGGAATCTGTATGGGGGGGTGGGTTCTCTTGAATACACCGAGGTGAGAAGACCCAGCTACTATGAGTGGTACTCTTCACTAGCCTGGGATCTAGACTGTATGAAACAGAGAAGGTGAGCAGAGCACAGGTGTTCATCGCTCCCTTCTTCCTGATTGTGGATGTGACGATGTGACCAGCTGCCTCAAGTTCCTGCTGAGGTGACGTCTCTACCAAGACCATACGCCAAACTCCACCTTTCTCCCTAACACTGCCTTTGTTCAGCATTTTATTGCAGCAGTGAGAAGCATAACAAGATTTTGTTTAAATTAAATTATTTTTTTTTTACTATCTTAATGTAGCTATTAGAATATTTTACACCCTACACAGGCTTATATGGTCCTCTTTTGTATGGTCCCAGGCATCAGAATGATTGAGGATCTTTATCCACGGAGGCAGCAGAACTATGACATCAAGCAGAGGAAGGGGGATTGGACACGCGTGCTACAATTTCCACTATCTCTTTGGTTTTTCTTGAGAGGATTCATTTCTTCCAAATAACTGAGGAAACAAAAATGTTTAAAGCTTCAGTTTTTTTTTGTGTGATGATAAAGGTTAAAATGAAGACATTAACATATTGTTAGCTGCCCCCTTCTCCTAAAATACATTCTTAAACTAAGAAGTAAATACTTGGGAGTTGGGGCTGGGGAGGTGGCTCGGTCAGAAAAGTCCCTATTGGACAAGCAAGAAGCCCTGAGTTCAGATCCCTAGCACCTACGTAAAAGTTGAGCATGGAGGCCCACCTGTAACCCCAGTACCTGGGGCAGGATGAAGAAGGGGGGATCATTGTAAGCCAGGCCAGCATAAGGAATACCTTTGCAACCTGGGACTCCACTTGGCTTGTGCTTTCGTCTCTTCTAAGAGTGCACTTGGCAGCATGGTACCCTTACCCACATGTACTATGCGTGCACATCCCTCTCTGAATGATACACTTAGCAACCTAAGACCCACACACACACACACACACACCGGCATCAGCTGCACACATACTCGTCTCTGAACAATGGAATAAGATGTTCCTCTCCCTAACAGCCATCAAATTTAGACGTTTTATTCGATCATACTCCAGCATGGGGTGCAATCCAGTCTAGGCTGGTTTAAGGTGCATACACAATAAGGCAAACTGTGTCCTCTAAGTGAACATCTAGACAGAATCCACTGTTTACCAGCTGTGCCCCAACACCATAACCTGAATGACTCCGAGCCACAGCCCTCTTCCCTTCTGACTTCCAAAGACTTCTTCACATCGAAAAAAGGCACAAGATCCCGAGGAATGCCCAGGGCATTCATTATTTTTCCCTTTGCTGCAACAATACACGTGACAAAAGTAACTTCAGGAAGAAAGGATCACGGTCAGAGAGTGCGGGCCATCATGGCAGAGAAGCAGGGTGACAGGCACAGGAAGCAGCCGGTCGATCACATTGCAGTCAGGAGATGAGGAGGATGAATGCCTAAGCTCAGCTCACTTTCGCTTTTATATCCAGTTCGGGACCTCAGCCACTGCATGGTGCTCCCTCAGGCAGTGTGGCTCTGCCCACTTCAGTTAAGCTCTCTAGATAGCCACTCACAGAAAGGCACTCCGTGAGTCGGGTCTCTCCAGTCATTCTAAATCCTGTGCAGATGACAATCGGTATTAGACATGACAACCAGTGACTCCAAGAGCATGCTACTTCTCCTGGACATTTCCCTTACCATCACCCTAGGGCAGTGATTCTTAACCTGTGGTTCCTGACCCCTTTGGGGTCATATATCAGATATCCTGCCTACCAGATATTTACATTATGGTTCATAACAATAGCAAAATTACAATTATGAGGAAGCAACGAAATAATTTTATGGTGTGTGTGTGTGGGGGGTTCAGCACAACATGAA